>NW_026974873.1:0-300000 GCF_030014295.1 Loxodonta africana | reverse complement strand
GGGAAGAGAAGTGGAAGTAGAGATGACACACTCACGAGGGCACGGGCCAAAGGTCAGGGAAAATAGCTGAGGTCGTGGAGCTCTAGCGGAGCCAGTCTAGGGCCCAGGCCTCCCTGCTGTACGAGGCAAAGAGGTGATCCATATGCCGCCATCCGTAGACTCTGGACGGCTGGGCCCTGGATGCCCGGATTTCGTCCTTGTCTACCGAGAAGTGACGCACATGCAGTGTGCCACCGGAGGCTGTGGAGCAGCAGAGGGCAAAATCTTGAAAATGGGGGCTTCAGTTGACTTTGCCTGTGCTCTCCTTTGGCTGAGTGACATCGTGTGTTTCCTAGCAGGTGAAGACATTCGTGGAGAGAGGCGGTTTCCATGCGTGCAGGCAAAGTGTGTGCTGAGATGATGAGTTGCTGGAGACCAGGGTGGACTCTTCAGACCCAGAATAGGCCTCTGGCAGGTATGTGTCAATGTTTTCTGCCCATGGCACTCAGCCGGTTATTTGCATAGAATGTTATCAGCGGAATTAGTAGTCTCCGGAGAGGCTGCCACTTGTCAGCGAGCTTCACCTGGCCAGGTCCGCCCGTGATGTAGCTCCCCAATCAATCACTACTCTCTAGACCTTCCAGATAGACTAGCAGAACTTCTCTCCCCATGGGCAAGCAGTAGAGCCAGAGGCCTTCCCCCTTTGTTCTTTCGTCTCAAGGCCCTCTGTCAGGCACTCCAAGGTGTGAAGTGACAAGGGGGAGAAGGAAGAGATTTCAGAGAAGGAAGACAAGCAGAGAGAGACAGAGAGAGGCAAGAGATGCTGAGTGGGGATGCCTTGCCTACTGATATCCTCAGGAAAGTGGGAAAGAGGTACCTGGCGTGCTCTGCCAATGCCCTGAAGCAGTCCGCACCAGGGGCTCCCTTGTGCCTGCGTAGCCTTTCCCGGGGTGTGCTCAAATCCTGTGGCCACTAGGAGTCATAGGTCACAATGGAGGGCCCTGTGTCATCTGCCTGGCGGGCCGGATCTCTGCCATTGGCTCAGTCTTGTCACCAGGCCCATCGCAAGCTCCGCCCACTCTTGCCGTGGGGGACTGTCTCTATGGTGATGGCAAAGAAGCCTTAGCCCCGCCCACCTGGCCTTCACTTCACCTACCTGGCCCTCTGACCCTCACTCAGACCTCTGTGTTGATAAAAATCAATGTCCGCCAGTGCCCAGGTGTCAGCATCTGGGATAAAGGATTCGGGACCTTGCCTGAGGCAGAAGGTAGCCTAGGTCAGCGGGTAGCTGGAAGTCTAGTGATTAGTGACACTGCTGCCAGTGACAAATGGTGACTCCCACACTCACATATCCCCTGGTGGCAGAATGCTAGTGATGGGTGGAGAAACATCGCTCCGGAGCACACGTTTAATGGGGCACCAGCCAAAGCAAAGGCCAGGGCCAGTAGTGGACGTCGTGGAGCTGAATGGCGAGCCAGTGAAGGGCCCAAGGATCCCTCGTGTATGTGGCGAACAGGTCATCCGTGTCCCCACGTCCATCAACCATTGCACTGCTGGGGCCCAGGCTGCCAGGATTTCGGCCTTGCTTTAGGAGCCCGGCCACATAGGCAGCCTTGCACCGGAGGCGGGGACATGTAGACAGCAAAAATTTGGAAACTGGCAGTGTTTCCTCGATTTCCCTGGCATCGGCCTTTTTGAGCGGCTTGCTTTTTTTCCTGGTAGGATAGGGCCCTGACGGAGAAAGGCAGGATTACGTGTGCAGGAAAGGTGTGTGTTGAGAGGGTGACGACGTTGAGACCACGTTGGGTTCTTTAGTCCCAGGAAAGGCCCCTGGCGGGTGTGGGTCAATGTTCTCTACCCATCCCCCTTGGCGGGGGGAGGTTTTCACCATACAAAGCAGCAGCGCAGTTATTCGTCGCCGGAGAGGTTGCATCTGCCCACAAGCTCCACCTGGCCAGGGTCCGCCCCTACTGTATTGCGCGTGTCAGTCAACAGAAGCTAAGACCTTCCAGAGAGACTACCTGCTATTCTGTCCCCACGGGGAAGCAGTACAGCCAGAAGCCTCCCCTGTTCCATCTCTAGGCTCTCTCTCAGGCCCCTCATACTTGTGATGTGTCTCAGGGGTAGAATGAAGAGTTTCCTCTGAGTGAACACATACAGAGAGGCCAGAGATGCTGAGGAAGGGCGCCTTGCCTAGTGATATCATAGTGTAAGTGGAAAAGAGGTACCTGCCTGCTGTCCCAGTGTGTCGAACGTGTTCACATCAGGGGTTGCCTCCTGTGAAGTTATTCCCTGGGTGCCCTCGATTTTGTGGCCAAAGACGCAAGGGGCCGTTGTCTGTCCATGGGTAAAATGGAGGGCTCTGCGGAACTGGCCGGTTAGGCTGGACCTCTCCTATTGGCTCAGTGTTTGTGACTGGTCCCCGTCAGAAGTTCCGCCCAGCCTTCCGGTGGCTGTCACCATGGTGATTGGGAAAGAAGCCTTAGGCCCCACACTCAGCCTTCACCTGGCCTACCTGGCCTCTTTCCCCTCATCTAGACCGCTGTGTGGATGAAAGAAAGGATGTCGGCCAGTGAGCACGTGTCCTGATTTCCTTGGAAGGATTAGGCTCCTTGCCTGGGCAGAAGACAGCCAAGGTCAGCCTGAGCCTAGACACCTAGTGACCTGTGACACTGCAGCCAGTGATAGATGTTGATGTCCACGCTCAGGTATCCGCAGGTGGCGGATTCAGTGTGGTGGGAAGAGAAGTGGAAGTAGAGATGACACACTCACGAGGGCACGGGCCAAAGGTCAGGGAAAATAGCTGAGGTCGTGGAGCTCTAGCGGAGCCAGTCTAGGGCCCAGGCCTCCCTGCTGTACGAGGCAAAGAGGTGATCCATATGCCGCCATCCGTAGACTCTGGACGGCTGGGCCCTGGATGCCCGGATTTCGTCCTTGTCTACCGAGAAGTGACGCACATGCAGTGTGCCACCGGAGGCTGTGGAGCAGCAGAGGGCAAAATCTTGAAAATGGGGGCTTCAGTTGACTTTGCCTGTGCTCTCCTTTGGCTGAGTGACATCGTGTGTTTCCTAGCAGGTGAAGACATTCGTGGAGAGAGGCGGTTTCCATGCGTGCAGGCAAAGTGTGTGCTGAGATGATGAGTTGCTGGAGACCAGGGTGGACTCTTCAGACCCAGAATAGGCCTCTGGCAGGTATGTGTCAATGTTTTCTGCCCATGGCACTCAGCCGGTTATTTGCATAGAATGTTATCAGCGGAATTAGTAGTCTCCGGAGAGGCTGCCACTTGTCAGCGAGCTTCACCTGGCCAGGTCCGCCCGTGATGTAGCTCCCCAATCAATCACTACTCTCTAGACCTTCCAGATAGACTAGCAGAACTTCTCTCCCCATGGGCAAGCAGTAGAGCCAGAGGCCTTCCCCCTTTGTTCTTTCGTCTCAAGGCCCTCTGTCAGGCACTCCAAGGTGTGAAGTGACAAGGGGGAGAAGGAAGAGATTTCAGAGAAGGAAGACAAGCAGAGAGAGACAGAGAGAGGCAAGAGATGCTGAGTGGGGATGCCTTGCCTACTGATATCCTCAGGAAAGTGGGAAAGAGGTACCTGGCGTGCTCTGCCAATGCCCTGAAGCAGTCCGCACCAGGGGCTCCCTTGTGCCTGCGTAGCCTTTCCCGGGGTGTGCTCAAATCCTGTGGCCACTAGGAGTCATAGGTCACAATGGAGGGCCCTGTGTCATCTGCCTGGCGGGCCGGATCTCTGCCATTGGCTCAGTCTTGTCACCAGGCCCATCGCAAGCTCCGCCCACTCTTGCCGTGGGGGACTGTCTCTATGGTGATGGCAAAGAAGCCTTAGCCCCGCCCACCTGGCCTTCACTTCACCTACCTGGCCCTCTGACCCTCACTCAGACCTCTGTGTTGATAAAAATCAATGTCCGCCAGTGCCCAGGTGTCAGCATCTGGGATAAAGGATTCGGGACCTTGCCTGAGGCAGAAGGCAGCCTAGGTCAGCGGGTAGCTGGAAGTCTAGTGATTAGTGACACTGCTGCCAGTGACAAATGGTGACTCCCACACTCACATATCCCCTGGTGGCAGAATGCTAGTGATGGGTGGAGAAACATCGCTCCGGAGCACACGTTTAATGGGGCACCAGCCAAAGCAAAGGCCAGGGCCAGTAGTGGACGTCGTGGAGCTGAATGGCGAGCCAGTGAAGGGCCCAAGGATCCCTCGTGTATGTGGCGAACAGGTCATCCGTGTCCCCACGTCCATCAACCATTGCACTGCTGGGGCCCAGGCTGCCAGGATTTCGGCCTTGCTTTAGGAGCCCGGCCACATAGGCAGCCTTGCACCGGAGGCGGGGACATGTAGACAGCAAAAATTTGGAAACTGGCAGTGTTTCCTCGATTTCCCTGGCATCGGCCTTTTTGAGCGGCTTGCTTTTTTTCCTGGTAGGATAGGGCCCTGACGGAGAAAGGCAGGATTACGTGTGCAGGAAAGGTGTGTGTTGAGAGGGTGACGACGTTGAGACCACGTTGGGTTCTTTAGTCCCAGGAAAGGCCCCTGGCGGGTGTGGGTCAATGTTCTCTACCCATCCCCCTTGGCGGGGGGAGGTTTTCACCATACAAAGCAGCAGCGCAGTTATTCGTCGCCGGAGAGGTTGCATCTGCCCACAAGCTCCACCTGGCCAGGGTCCGCCCCTACTGTATTGCGCGTGTCAGTCAACAGAAGCTAAGACTTTCCAGAGAGACTACCTGCTATTCTGTCCCCACGGGGAAGCAGTACAGCCAGAAGCCTCCCCCGTTCCATCTCTAGGCTCTCTCTCAGGCCCCTCATACTTGTGATGTGTCTCAGGGGTAGAATGAAGAGTTTCCTCTGAGTGAACACATACAGAGAGGCCAGAGATGCTGAGGAAGGGCGCCTTGCCTAGTGATATCCTAGCGTAAGTGGAAAAGAGGTACCTGCCTGCTGTCCCAGTGTGTCGAACGTGTTCACATCAGGGGTTGCCTCCTGTGAAGTTATTCCCTGGGTGCCCTCGATTTTGTGGCCAAAGACGCAAGGGGCCGTTGTCTGTCCATGGGTAAAATGGAGGGCTCTGCGGAACTGGCCGGTTAGGCTGGACCTCTCCTATTGGCTCAGTGTTTGTGACTGGTCCCCGTCAGAAGTTCCGCCCAGCCTTCCGGTGGCTGTCACCATGGTGATTGGGAAAGAAGCCTTAGGCCCCACACTCAGCCCTCACCTGGCCTACCTGGCCTCTTTCCCCTCATCTAGACCGCTGTGTGGATGAAAGAAAGGATGTCGGCCAGTGAGCACGTGTCCTGATTTCCTTGGAAGGATTAGGCTCCTTGCCTGGGCAGAAGACAGCCAAGGTCAGCCTGAGCCTAGACACCTAGTGACCTGTGACACTGCAGCCAGTGATAGATGTTGATGTCCACGCTCAGGTATCCGCAGGTGGCGGATTCAGTGTGGTGGGAAGAGAAGTGGAAGTAGAGATGACACACTCACGAGGGCACGGGCCAAAGGTCAGGGAAAATAGCTGAGGTCGTGGAGCTCTAGCGGAGCCAGTCTAGGGCCCAGGCCTCCCTGCTGTACGAGGCAAAGAGGTGATCCATATGCCGCCATCCGTAGACTCTGGACGGCTGGGCCCTGGATGCCCGGATTTCGTCCTTGTCTACCGAGAAGTGACGCACATGCAGTGTGCCACCGGAGGCTGTGGAGCAGCAGAGGGCAAAATCTTGAAAATGGGGGCTTCAGTTGACTTTGCCTGTGCTCTCCTTTGGCTGAGTGACATCGTGTGTTTCCTAGCAGGTGAAGACATTCGTGGAGAGAGGCGGTTTCCATGCGTGCAGGCAAAGTGTGTGCTGAGATGATGAGTTGCTGGAGACCAGGGTGGACTCTTCAGACCCAGAATAGGCCTCTGGCAGGTATGTGTCAATGTTTTCTGCCCATGGCACTCAGCCGGTTATTTGCATAGAATGTTATCAGCGGAATTAGTAGTCTCCGGAGAGGCTGCCACTTGTCAGCGAGCTTCACCTGGCCAGGTCCGCCCGTGATGTAGCTCCCCAATCAATCACTACTCTCTAGACCTTCCAGATAGACTAGCAGAACTTCTCTCCCCATGGGCAAGCAGTAGAGCCAGAGGCCTTCCCCCTTTGTTCTTTCGTCTCAAGGCCCTCTGTCAGGCACTCCAAGGTGTGAAGTGACAAGGGGGAGAAGGAAGAGATTTCAGAGAAGGAAGACAAGCAGAGAGAGACAGAGAGAGGCAAGAGATGCTGAGTGGGGATGCCTTGCCTACTGATATCCTCAGGAAAGTGGGAAAGAGGTACCTGGCGTGCTCTGCCAATGCCCTGAAGCAGTCCGCACCAGGGGCTCCCTTGTGCCTGCGTAGCCTTTCCCGGGGTGTGCTCAAATCCTGTGGCCACTAGGAGTCATAGGTCACAATGGAGGGCCCTGTGTCATCTGCCTGGCGGGCCGGATCTCTGCCATTGGCTCAGTCTTGTCACCAGGCCCATCGCAAGCTCCGCCCACTCTTGCCGTGGGGGACTGTCTCTATGGTGATGGCAAAGAAGCCTTAGCCCCGCCCACCTGGCCTTCACTTCACCTACCTGGCCCTCTGACCCTCACTCAGACCTCTGTGTTGATAAAAATCAATGTCCGCCAGTGCCCAGGTGTCAGCATCTGGGATAAAGGATTCGGGACCTTGCCTGAGGCAGAAGGCAGCCTAGGTCAGCGGGTAGCTGGAAGTCTAGTGATTAGTGACACTGCTGCCAGTGACAAATGGTGACTCCCACACTCACATATCCCCTGGTGGCAGAATGCTAGTGATGGGTGGAGAAACATCGCTCCGGAGCACACGTTTAATGGGGCACCAGCCAAAGCAAAGGCCAGGGCCAGTAGTGGACGTCGTGGAGCTGAATGGCGAGCCAGTGAAGGGCCCAAGGATCCCTCGTGTATGTGGCGAACAGGTCATCCGTGTCCCCACGTCCATCAACCATTGCACTGCTGGGGCCCAGGCTGCCAGGATTTCGGCCTTGCTTTAGGAGCCCGGCCACATAGGCAGCCTTGCACCGGAGGCGGGGACATGTAGACAGCAAAAATTTGGAAACTGGCAGTGTTTCCTCGATTTCCCTGGCATCGGCCTTTTTGAGCGGCTTGCTTTTTTTCCTGGTAGGATAGGGCCCTGACGGAGAAAGGCAGGATTACGTGTGCAGGAAAGGTGTGTGTTGAGAGGGTGACGACGTTGAGACCACGTTGGGTTCTTTAGTCCCAGGAAAGGCCCCTGGCGGGTGTGGGTCAATGTTCTCTACCCATCCCCCTTGGCGGGGGGAGGTTTTCACCATACAAAGCAGCAGCGCAGTTATTCGTCGCCGGAGAGGTTGCATCTGCCCACAAGCTCCACCTGGCCAGGGTCCGCCCCTACTGTATTGCGCGTGTCAGTCAACAGAAGCTAAGACCTTCCAGAGAGACTACCTGCTATTCTGTCCCCACGGGGAAGCAGTACAGCCAGAAGCCTCCCCCGTTCCATCTCTAGGCTCCCTCTCAGGCCTCTCATACTTGTGATGTGTCTCAGGGGTAGAATGAAGAGTTTCCTCTGAGTGAACACATACAGAGAGGCCAGAGATGCTGAGGAAGGGCGCCTTGCCTAGTGATATCCTAGCGTAAGTGGAAAAGAGGTACCTGCCTGCTGTCCCAGTGTGTCGAACGTGTTCACATCAGGGGTTGCCTCCTGTGAAGTTATTCCCTGGGTGCCCTCGATTTTGTGGCCAAAGACGCAAGGGGCCGTTGTCTGTCCATGGGTAAAATGGAGGGCTCTGCGGAACTGGCCGGTTAGGCTGGACCTCTCCTATTGGCTCAGTGTTTGTGACTGGTCCCCGTCAGAAGTTCCGCCCAGCCTTCCGGTGGCTGTCACCATGGTGATTGGGAAAGAAGCCTTAGGCCCCACACTCAGCCCTCACCTGGCCTACCTGGCCTCTTTCCCCTCATCTAGACCGCTGTGTGGATGAAAGAAAGGATGTCGGCCAGTGAGCACGTGTCCTGATTTCCTTGGAAGGATTAGGCTCCTTGCCTGGGCAGAAGACAGCCAAGGTCAGCCTGAGCCTAGACACCTAGTGACCTGTGACACTGCAGCCAGTGATAGATGTTGATGTCCACGCTCAGGTATCCGCAGGTGGCGGATTCAGTGTGGTGGGAAGAGAAGTGGAAGTAGAGATGACACACTCACGAGGGCACGGGCCAAAGGTCAGGGAAAATAGCTGAGGTCGTGGAGCTCTAGCGGAGCCAGTCTAGGGCCCAGGCCTCCCTGCTGTACGAGGCAAAGAGGTGATCCATATGCCGCCATCCGTAGACTCTGGACGGCTGGGCCCTGGATGCCCGGATTTCGTCCTTGTCTACCGAGAAGTGACGCACATGCAGTGTGCCACCGGAGGCTGTGGAGCAGCAGAGGGCAAAATCTTGAAAATGGGGGCTTCAGTTGACTTTGCCTGTGCTCTCCTTTGGCTGAGTGACATCGTGTGTTTCCTAGCAGGTGAAGACATTCGTGGAGAGAGGCGGTTTCCATGCGTGCAGGCAAAGTGTGTGCTGAGATGATGAGTTGCTGGAGACCAGGGTGGACTCTTCAGACCCAGAATAGGCCTCTGGCAGGTATGTGTCAATGTTTTCTGCCCATGGCACTCAGCCGGTTATTTGCATAGAATGTTATCAGCGGAATTAGTAGTCTCCGGAGAGGCTGCCACTTGTCAGCGAGCTTCACCTGGCCAGGTCCGCCCGTGATGTAGCTCCCCAATCAATCACTACTCTCTAGACCTTCCAGATAGACTAGCAGAACTTCTCTCCCCATGGGCAAGCAGTAGAGCCAGAGGCCTTCCCCCTTTGTTCTTTCGTCTCAAGGCCCTCTGTCAGGCACTCCAAGGTGTGAAGTGACAAGGGGGAGAAGGAAGAGATTTCAGAGAAGGAAGACAAGCAGAGAGAGACAGAGAGAGGCAAGAGATGCTGAGTGGGGATGCCTTGCCTACTGATATCCTCAGGAAAGTGGGAAAGAGGTACCTGGCGTGCTCTGCCAATGCCCTGAAGCAGTCCGCACCAGGGGCTCCCTTGTGCCTGCGTAGCCTTTCCCGGGGTGTGCTCAAATCCTGTGGCCACTAGGAGTCATAGGTCACAATGGAGGGCCCTGTGTCATCTGCCTGGCGGGCCGGATCTCTGCCATTGGCTCAGTCTTGTCACCAGGCCCATCGCAAGCTCCGCCCACTCTTGCCGTGGGGGACTGTCTCTATGGTGATGGCAAAGAAGCCTTAGCCCCGCCCACCTGGCCTTCACTTCACCTACCTGGCCCTCTGACCCTCACTCAGACCTCTGTGTTGATAAAAATCAATGTCCGCCAGTGCCCAGGTGTCAGCATCTGGGATAAAGGATTCGGGACCTTGCCTGAGGCAGAAGGCAGCCTAGGTCAGCGGGTAGCTGGAAGTCTAGTGATTAGTGACACTGCTGCCAGTGACAAATGGTGACTCCCACACTCACATATCCCCTGGTGGCAGAATGCTAGTGATGGGTGGAGAAACATCGCTCCGGAGCACAAGTTTAATGGGGCACCAGCCAAAGCAAAGGCCAGGGCCAGTAGTGGACGTCGTGGAGCTGAATGGCGAGCCAGTGAAGGGCCCAAGGATCCCTCGTGTATGTGGCGAACAGGTCATCCGTGTCCCCACGTCCATCAACCATTGCACTGCTGGGGCCCAGGCTGCCAGGATTTCGGCCTTGCTTTAGGAGCCCGGCCACATAGGCAGCCTTGCACCGGAGGCGGGGACATGTAGACAGCAAAAATTTGGAAACTGGCAGTGTTTCCTCGATTTCCCTGGCATCGGCCTTTTTGAGCGGCTTGCTTTTTTTCCTGGTAGGATAGGGCCCTGACGGAGAAAGGCAGGATTACGTGTGCAGGAAAGGTGTGTGTTGAGAGGGTGACGACGTTGAGACCACGTTGGGTTCTTTAGTCCCAGGAAAGGCCCCTGGCGGGTGTGGGTCAATGTTCTCTACCCATCCCCCTTGGCGGGGGGAGGTTTTCACCATACAAAGCAGCAGCGCAGTTATTCGTCGCCGGAGAGGTTGCATCTGCCCACAAGCTCCACCTGGCCAGGGTCCGCCCCTACTGTATTGCGCGTGTCAGTCAACAGAAGCTAAGACCTTCCAGAGAGACTACCTGCTATTCTGTCCCCACGGGGAAGCAGTACAGCCAGAAGCCTCCCCCGTTCCATCTCTAGGCTCCCTCTCAGGCCTCTCATACTTGTGATGTGTCTCAGGGGTAGAATGAAGAGTTTCCTCTGAGTGAACACATACAGAGAGGCCAGAGATGCTGAGGAAGGGCGCCTTGCCTAGTGATATCCTAGCGTAAGTGGAAAAGAGGTACCTGCCTGCTGTCCCAGTGTGTCGAACGTGTTCACATCAGGGGTTGCCTCCTGTGAAGTTATTCCCTGGGTGCCCTCGATTTTGTGGCCAAAGACGCAAGGGGCCGTTGTCTGTCCATGGGTAAAATGGAGGGCTCTGCGGAACTGGCCGGTTAGGCTGGACCTCTCCTATTGGCTCAGTGTTTGTGACTGGTCCCCGTCAGAAGTTCCGCCCAGCCTTCCGGTGGCTGTCACCATGGTGATTGGGAAAGAAGCCTTAGGCCCCACACTCAGCCCTCACCTGGCCTACCTGGCCTCTTTCCCCTCATCTAGACCGCTGTGTGGATGAAAGAAAGGATGTCGGCCAGTGAGCACGTGTCCTGATTTCCTTGGAAGGATTAGGCTCCTTGCCTGGGCAGAAGACAGCCAAGGTCAGCCTGAGCCTAGACACCTAGTGACCTGTGACACTGCAGCCAGTGATAGATGTTGATGTCCACGCTCAGGTATCCGCAGGTGGCGGATTCAGTGTGGTGGGAAGAGAAGTGGAAGTAGAGATGACACACTCACGAGGGCACGGGCCAAAGGTCAGGGAAAATAGCTGAGGTCGTGGAGCTCTAGCGGAGCCAGTCTAGGGCCCAGGCCTCCCTGCTGTACGAGGCAAAGAGGTGATCCATATGCCGCCATCCGTAGACTCTGGACGGCTGGGCCCTGGATGCCCGGATTTCGTCCTTGTCTACCGAGAAGTGACGCACATGCAGTGTGCCACCGGAGGCTGTGGAGCAGCAGAGGGCAAAATCTTGAAAATGGGGGCTTCAGTTGACTTTGCCTGTGCTCTCCTTTGGCTGAGTGACATCGTGTGTTTCCTAGCAGGTGAAGACATTCGTGGAGAGAGGCGGTTTCCATGCGTGCAGGCAAAGTGTGTGCTGAGATGATGAGTTGCTGGAGACCAGGGTGGACTCTTCAGACCCAGAATAGGCCTCTGGCAGGTATGTGTCAATGTTTTCTGCCCATGGCACTCAGCCGGTTATTTGCATAGAATGTTATCAGCGGAATTAGTAGTCTCCGGAGAGGCTGCCACTTGTCAGCGAGCTTCACCTGGCCAGGTCCGCCCGTGATGTAGCTCCCCAATCAATCACTACTCTCTAGACCTTCCAGATAGACTAGCAGAACTTCTCTCCCCATGGGCAAGCAGTAGAGCCAGAGGCCTTCCCCCTTTGTTCTTTCGTCTCAAGGCCCTCTGTCAGGCACTCCAAGGTGTGAAGTGACAAGGGGGAGAAGGAAGAGATTTCAGAGAAGGAAGACAAGCAGAGAGAGACAGAGAGAGGCAAGAGATGCTGAGTGGGGATGCCTTGCCTACTGATATCCTCAGGAAAGTGGGAAAGAGGTACCTGGCGTGCTCTGCCAATGCCCTGAAGCAGTCCGCACCAGGGGCTCCCTTGTGCCTGCGTAGCCTTTCCCGGGGTGTGCTCAAATCCTGTGGCCACTAGGAGTCATAGGTCACAATGGAGGGCCCTGTGTCATCTGCCTGGCGGGCCGGATCTCTGCCATTGGCTCAGTCTTGTCACCAGGCCCATCGCAAGCTCCGCCCACTCTTGCCGTGGGGGACTGTCTCTATGGTGATGGCAAAGAAGCCTTAGCCCCGCCCACCTGGCCTTCACTTCACCTACCTGGCCCTCTGACCCTCACTCAGACCTCTGTGTTGATAAAAATCAATGTCCGCCAGTGCCCAGGTGTCAGCATCTGGGATAAAGGATTCGGGACCTTGCCTGAGGCAGAAGGCAGCCTAGGTCAGCGGGTAGCTGGAAGTCTAGTGATTAGTGACACTGCTGCCAGTGACAAATGGTGACTCCCACACTCACATATCCCCTGGTGGCAGAATGCTAGTGATGGGTGGAGAAACATCGCTCCGGAGCACACGTTTAATGGGGCACCAGCCAAAGCAAAGGCCAGGGCCAGTAGTGGACGTCGTGGAGCTGAATGGCGAGCCAGTGAAGGGCCCAAGGATCCCTCGTGTATGTGGCGAACAGGTCATCCGTGTCCCCACGTCCATCAACCATTGCACTGCTGGGGCCCAGGCTGCCAGGATTTCGGCCTTGCTTTAGGAGCCCGGCCACATAGGCAGCCTTGCACCGGAGGCGGGGACATGTAGACAGCAAAAATTTGGAAACTGGCAGTGTTTCCTCGATTTCCCTGGCATCGGCCTTTTTGAGCGGCTTGCTTTTTTTCCTGGTAGGATAGGGCCCTGACGGAGAAAGGCAGGATTACGTGTGCAGGAAAGGTGTGTGTTGAGAGGGTGACGACGTTGAGACCACGTTGGGTTCTTTAGTCCCAGGAAAGGCCCCTGGCGGGTGTGGGTCAATGTTCTCTACCCATCCCCCTTGGCGGGGGGAGGTTTTCACCATACAAAGCAGCAGCGCAGTTATTCGTCGCCGGAGAGGTTGCATCTGCCCACAAGCTCCACCTGGCCAGGGTCCGCCCCTACTGTATTGCGCGTGTCAGTCAACAGAAGCTAAGACCTTCCAGAGAGACTACCTGCTATTCTGTCCCCACGGGGAAGCAGTACAGCCAGAAGCCTCCCCCGTTCCATCTCTAGGCTCCCTCTCAGGCCTCTCATACTTGTGATGTGTCTCAGGGGTAGAATGAAGAGTTTCCTCTGAGTGAACACATACAGAGAGGCCAGAGATGCTGAGGAAGGGCGCCTTGCCTAGTGATATCCTAGCGTAAGTGGAAAAGAGGTACCTGCCTGCTGTCCCAGTGTGTCGAACGTGTTCACATCAGGGGTTGCCTCCTGTGAAGTTATTCCCTGGGTGCCCTCGATTTTGTGGCCAAAGACGCAAGGGGCCGTTGTCTGTCCATGGGTAAAATGGAGGGCTCTGCGGAACTGGCCGGTTAGGCTGGACCTCTCCTATTGGCTCAGTGTTTGTGACTGGTCCCCGTCAGAAGTTCCGCCCAGCCTTCCGGTGGCTGTCACCATGGTGATTGGGAAAGAAGCCTTAGGCCCCACACTCAGCCCTCACCTGGCCTACCTGGCCTCTTTCCCCTCATCTAGACCGCTGTGTGGATGAAAGAAAGGATGTCGGCCAGTGAGCACGTGTCCTGATTT
Organism: Loxodonta africana; assembly: GCF_030014295.1. Taxonomy (NCBI): domain Eukaryota; kingdom Metazoa; phylum Chordata; class Mammalia; order Proboscidea; family Elephantidae; genus Loxodonta; species Loxodonta africana. The sequence goes on along the minus strand of NW_026974873.1, from coordinate 286,565 downwards.
CCTTGGAAGGATTAGGCTCCTTGCCTGGGCAGAAGACAGCCAAGGTCAGCCTGAGCCTAGACACCTAGTGACCTGTGACACTGCAGCCAGTGATAGATGTTGATGTCCACGCTCAGGTATCCGCAGGTGGCGGATTCAGTGTGGTGGGAAGAGAAGTGGAAGTAGAGATGACACACTCACGAGGGCACGGGCCAAAGGTCAGGGAAAATAGCTGAGGTCGTGGAGCTCTAGCGGAGCCAGTCTAGGGCCCAGGCCTCCCTGCTGTACGAGGCAAAGAGGTGATCCATATGCCGCCATCCGTAGACTCTGGACGGCTGGGCCCTGGATGCCCGGATTTCGTCCTTGTCTACCGAGAAGTGACGCACATGCAGTGTGCCACCGGAGGCTGTGGAGCAGCAGAGGGCAAAATCTTGAAAATGGGGGCTTCAGTTGACTTTGCCTGTGCTCTCCTTTGGCTGAGTGACATCGTGTGTTTCCTAGCAGGTGAAGACATTCGTGGAGAGAGGCGGTTTCCATGCGTGCAGGCAAAGTGTGTGCTGAGATGATGAGTTGCTGGAGACCAGGGTGGACTCTTCAGACCCAGAATAGGCCTCTGGCAGGTATGTGTCAATGTTTTCTGCCCATGGCACTCAGCCGGTTATTTGCATAGAATGTTATCAGCGGAATTAGTAGTCTCCGGAGAGGCTGCCACTTGTCAGCGAGCTTCACCTGGCCAGGTCCGCCCGTGATGTAGCTCCCCAATCAATCACTACTCTCTAGACCTTCCAGATAGACTAGCAGAACTTCTCTCCCCATGGGCAAGCAGTAGAGCCAGAGGCCTTCCCCCTTTGTTCTTTCGTCTCAAGGCCCTCTGTCAGGCACTCCAAGGTGTGAAGTGACAAGGGGGAGAAGGAAGAGATTTCAGAGAAGGAAGACAAGCAGAGAGAGACAGAGAGAGGCAAGAGATGCTGAGTGGGGATGCCTTGCCTACTGATATCCTCAGGAAAGTGGGAAAGAGGTACCTGGCGTGCTCTGCCAATGCCCTGAAGCAGTCCGCACCAGGGGCTCCCTTGTGCCTGCGTAGCCTTTCCCGGGGTGTGCTCAAATCCTGTGGCCACTAGGAGTCATAGGTCACAATGGAGGGCCCTGTGTCATCTGCCTGGCGGGCCGGATCTCTGCCATTGGCTCAGTCTTGTCACCAGGCCCATCGCAAGCTCCGCCCACTCTTGCCGTGGGGGACTGTCTCTATGGTGATGGCAAAGAAGCCTTAGCCCCGCCCACCTGGCCTTCACTTCACCTACCTGGCCCTCTGACCCTCACTCAGACCTCTGTGTTGATAAAAATCAATGTCCGCCAGTGCCCAGGTGTCAGCATCTGGGATAAAGGATTCGGGACCTTGCCTGAGGCAGAAGGCAGCCTAGGTCAGCGGGTAGCTGGAAGTCTAGTGATTAGTGACACTGCTGCCAGTGACAAATGGTGACTCCCACACTCACATATCCCCTGGTGGCAGAATGCTAGTGATGGGTGGAGAAACATCGCTCCGGAGCACACGTTTAATGGGGCACCAGCCAAAGCAAAGGCCAGGGCCAGTAGTGGACGTCGTGGAGCTGAATGGTGAGCCAGTGAAGGGCCCAAGGATCCCTCGTGTATGTGGCGAACAGGTCATCCGTGTCCCCACGTCCATCAACCATTGCACTGCTGGGGCCCAGGCTGCCAGGATTTCGGCCTTGCTTTAGGAGCCCGGCCACATAGGCAGCCTTGCACCGGAGGCGGGGACATGTAGACAGCAAAAATTTGGAAACTGGCAGTGTTTCCTCGATTTCCCTGGCATCGGCCTTTTTGAGCGGCTTGCTTTTTTTCCTGGTAGGATAGGGCCCTGACGGAGAAAGGCAGGATTACGTGTGCAGGAAAGGTGTGTGTTGAGAGGGTGACGACGTTGAGACCACGTTGGGTTCTTTAGTCCCAGGAAAGGCCCCTGGCGGGTGTGGGTCAATGTTCTCTACCCATCCCCCTTGGCGGGGGGAGGTTTTCACCATACAAAGCAGCAGCGCAGTTATTCGTCGCCGGAGAGGTTGCATCTGCCCACAAGCTCCACCTGGCCAGGGTCCGCCCCTACTGTATTGCGCGTGTCAGTCAACAGAAGCTAAGACCTTCCAGAGAGACTACCTGCTATTCTGTCCCCACGGGGAAGCAGTACAGCCAGAAGCCTCCCCCGTTCCATCTCTAGGCTCCCTCTCAGGCCCCTCATACTTGTGATGTGTCTCAGGGGTAGAATGAAGAGTTTCCTCTGAGTGAACACATACAGAGAGGCCAGAGATGCTGAGGAAGGGCGCCTTGCCTAGTGATATCCTAGCGTAAGTGGAAAAGAGGTACCTGCCTGCTGTCCCAGTGTGTCGAACGTGTTCACATCAGGGGTTGCCTCCTGTGAAGTTATTCCCTGGGTGCCCTCGATTTTGTGGCCAAAGACGCAAGGGGCCGTTGTCTGTCCATGGGTAAAACGGAGGGCTCTGCGGAACTGGCCGGTTAGGCTGGACCTCTCCTATTGGCTCAGTGTTTGTGACTGGTCCCCGTCAGAAGTTCCGCCCAGCCTTCCGGTGGCTGTCACCATGGTGATTGGGAAAGAAGCCTTAGGCCCCACACTCAGCCCTCACCTGGCCTACCTGGCCTCTTTCCCCTCATCTAGACCGCTGTGTGGATGAAAGAAAGGATGTCGGCCAGTGAGCACGTGTCCTGATTTCCTTGGAAGGATTAGGCTCCTTGCCTGGGCAGAAGACAGCCAAGGTCAGCCTGAGCCTAGACACCTAGTGACCTGTGACACTGCAGCCAGTGATAGATGTTGATGCCCACGCTCAGGTATCCGCAGGTGGCGGATTCAGTGTGGTGGGAAGAGAAGTGGAAGTAGAGATGACACACTCACGAGGGCACGGGCCAAAGGTCAGGGAAAATAGCTGAGGTCGTGGAGCTCTAGCGGAGCCAGTCTAGGGCCCAGGCCTCCCTGCTGTACGAGGCAAAGAGGTGATCCATATGCCGCCATCCGTAGACTCTGGACGGCTGGGCCCTGGATGCCCGGATTTCGTCCTTGTCTACCGAGAAGTGACGCACATGCAGTGTGCCACCGGAGGCTGTGGAGCAGCAGAGGGCAAAATCTTGAAAATGGGGGCTTCAGTTGACTTTGCCTGTGCTCTCCTTTGGCTGAGTGACATCGTGTGTTTCCTAGCAGGTGAAGACATTCGTGGAGAGAGGCGGTTTCCATGCGTACAGGCAAAGTGTGTGCTGAGATTTTGAGTTGCTGGAGACCAGGGTGGACACTTCAGACCCAGAATAGGCCTCTGGCAGGTATGTGTCAATGTTTTCTGCCCATGGCACTCAGGCGGTTATTTGCATAGAATGTTATCAGCGGAATTAGTAGTCTCCGGAGAGGCTGCCACTTGTCAGCGAGCTTCACCTGGCCAGGTCCCACGGTGATGTCAAGCTTCACCTGGCCATGTCCGCCCGTGATGTAGCTCCCTAATCAATCACTACTCTCTAAACCTTCCAGATAGACTACCAGAACTTCTCTCCCCATGGGCAAGCAGTAGAGCCAGAGGCCTTCACCCTTTGTTCTTTCGTCTCAAGGCCCTCTGTCAGGCACTCCAAGGTGTGAAGTGACAAGGGGGAGAAGGAAGAGATTTCAGAGAACGAAGACAAGCAGAGAGAGACAGAGAGAGGCAAGAGATGCTGAGTGGGGATGCCTTGCCTACTGATATCCTCAGGAAAGTGGGAAAGAGGTACCTGGCGTGCTCTGCCAATGCCCTGAAGCAGTCCGCACCAGGGGCTCCCTTGTGCCTGCGTAGCCTTTCCCGGGGTGTGCTCAAATCCTGTGGCCACTAGGGGTCATAGGTCACAATGGAGGGCCCTGTGTTATCTGCCTGGCGGGCCGGATCTCTGCCATTCGCTCAGTCTTGTCACCAGGCCCATCACAAGGTCCGCCCTCTCTTGCGGTGGGGGGACTGTCTCTATGGTGATGACAAAGAAGCCTTAGCCCCGCCCACCTGTCCCTCACTTCACCTACCTGGCGCTCTGACCCTCACTCAGACCTCTGTGTTGATAAAAATCAATGTCCGCCAGTGCCCAGGTGTCAGCATCTGGGATAAAGGATTCGGGACCTTGCCTGAGGCAGAAGGCAGCCTAGGTCAGCGGGTAGCTAGAAGTCTAGTGACTTGTGACACTGCTGCCAGTGACAAATGGTGACTCCCACACTCACATATCCCCTGGTGGCAGAATGCTAGTGATGGGTGGAGAAACATCGCTCCGGAGCACACGTTTAATGGGGCACCAGCCAAGGCAAAGGCCAGGGCCAGTAGTGGACGTCGTGGAGCTGAATGGTGAGCCAGTGAAGGGCCCAAGGATCCCTCCTGTATGTGGCGAACAGGTCATCCGTGTGCCCACGTCCATCAACCATTGCACTGCTGGGGCCCAGGCTGCCAGGATTTCGGCCTTGCCGTAGGAGCCCGGCCACATAGGCAGCCTTGCACCGGAGGCGGGGACGTGTAGACAGCAAAAATTTGGAAACTGGCAGTGTTTCCTCGATTTCCCTGGCATCGGCCTTTTTGAGCGGCTTGCTTTTTTTCCTGGTAGGATAGGGCCCTGACGAAGAAATTCAGGATTGCGTGTGCAGGAAAGGTGTGTGTTGAGAGGGTAACGATGTTGAGACCACGTTGGGTCTTTAGTCCCAGGAAAGGCCCCTGGCGGGTGTGGGTCAATGTTCTCTACCCATCCCCCTTGGCGGGGGGAGGTTTTCACCATACAAAGCAGCAGCGCAGTTATTCGTCGCCGGAGAGGTTGCATCTGCCCACAAGCTCCACCTGGCCAGGGTCCGCCCCTACTGTATTGCGCGTGTCAGTCAACAGAAGCTAAGACCTTCCAGAGAGACTACCTGCTATTCTGTCCCCACGGGGAAGCAGTACAGCCAGAAGCCTCCCCCGTTCCATCTCTAGGCTCTCTCTCAGGCCCCTCATACTTGTGATGTGTCTCAGGGGTAGAATGAAGAGTTTCCTCTGAGTGAACACATACAGAGAGGCCAGAGATGCTGAGGAAGGGCGCCTTGCCTAGTGATATCCTAGCGTAAGTGGAAAAGAGGTACCTGCCTGCTGTCCCAGTGTGTCGAACGTGTTCACATCAGGGGTTGCCTCCTGTGAAGTTATTCCCTGGGTGCCCTCGATTTTGTGGCCAAAGACGCAAGGGGCCGTTGTCTGTCCATGGGTAAAATGGAGGGCTCTGCGGAACTGGCCGGTTAGGCTGGACCTCTCCTATTGGCTCAGTGTTTGTGACTGGTCCCCGTCAGAAGTTCCGCCCAGCCTTCCGGTGGCTGTCACCATGGTGATTGGGAAAGAAGCCTTAGGCCCCACACTCAGCCCTCACCTGGCCTACCTGGCCTCTTTCCCCTCATCTAGACCGCTGTGTGGATGAAAGAAAGGATGTCGGCCAGTGAGCACGTGTCCTGATTTCCTTGGAAGGATTAGGCTCCTTGCCTGGGCAGAAGACAGCCAAGGTCAGCCTGAGCCTAGACACCTAGTGACCTGTGACACTGCAGCCAGTGATAGATGTTGATGTCCACGCTCAGGTATCCGCAGGTGGCGGATTCAGTGTGGTGGGAAGAGAAGTGGAAGTAGAGATGACACACTCACGAGGGCACGGGCCAAAGGTCAGGGAAAATAGCTGAGGTCGTGGAGCTCTAGCGGAGCCAGTCTAGGGCCCAGGCCTCCCTGCTGTACGAGGCAAAGAGGTGATCCATATGCCGCCATCCGTAGACTCTGGACGGCTGGGCCCTGGATGCCCGGATTTCGTCCTTGTCTACCGAGAAGTGACGCACATGCAGTGTGCCACCGGAGGCTGTGGAGCAGCAGAGGGCAAAATCTTGAAAATGGGGGCTTCAGTTGACTTTGCCTGTGCTCTCCTTTGGCTGAGTGACATCGTGTGTTTCCTAGCAGGTGAAGACATTCGTGGAGAGAGGCGGTTTCCATGCGTGCAGGCAAAGTGTGTGCTGAGATGATGAGTTGCTGGAGACCAGGGTGGACTCTTCAGACCCAGAATAGGCCTCTGGCAGGTATGTGTCAATGTTTTCTGCCCATGGCACTCAGCCGGTTATTTGCATAGAATGTTATCAGCGGAATTAGTAGTCTCCGGAGAGGCTGCCACTTGTCAGCGAGCTTCACCTGGCCAGGTCCGCCCGTGATGTAGCTCCCCAATCAATCACTACTCTCTAGACCTTCCAGATAGACTAGCAGAACTTCTCTCCCCATGGGCAAGCAGTAGAGCCAGAGGCCTTCCCCCTTTGTTCTTTCGTCTCAAGGCCCTCTGTCAGGCACTCCAAGGTGTGAAGTGACAAGGGGGAGAAGGAAGAGATTTCAGAGAAGGAAGACAAGCAGAGAGAGACAGAGAGAGGCAAGAGATGCTGAGTGGGGATGCCTTGCCTACTGATATCCTCAGGAAAGTGGGAAAGAGGTACCTGGCGTGCTCTGCCAATGCCCTGAAGCAGTCCGCACCAGGGGCTCCCTTGTGCCTGCGTAGCCTTTCCCGGGGTGTGCTCAAATCCTGTGGCCACTAGGAGTCATAGGTCACAATGGAGGGCCCTGTGTCATCTGCCTGGCGGGCCGGATCTCTGCCATTGGCTCAGTCTTGTCACCAGGCCCATCGCAAGCTCCGCCCACTCTTGCCGTGGGGGACTGTCTCTATGGTGATGGCAAAGAAGCCTTAGCCCCGCCCACCTGGCCTTCACTTCACCTACCTGGCCCTCTGACCCTCACTCAGACCTCTGTGTTGATAAAAATCAATGTCCGCCAGTGCCCAGGTGTCAGCATCTGGGATAAAGGATTCGGGACCTTGCCTGAGGCAGAAGGCAGCCTAGGTCAGCGGGTAGCTGGAAGTCTAGTGATTAGTGACACTGCTGCCAGTGACAAATGGTGACTCCCACACTCACATATCCCCTGGTGGCAGAATGCTAGTGATGGGTGGAGAAACATCGCTCCGGAGCACACGTTTAATGGGGCACCAGCCAAAGCAAAGGCCAGGGCCAGTAGTGGACGTCGTGGAGCTGAATGGCGAGCCAGTGAAGGGCCCAAGGATCCCTCGTGTATGTGGCGAACAGGTCATCCGTGTCCCCACGTCCATCAACCATTGCACTGCTGGGGCCCAGGCTGCCAGGATTTCGGCCTTGCTTTAGGAGCCCGGCCACATAGGCAGCCTTGCACCGGAGGCGGGGACATGTAGACAGCAAAAATTTGGAAACTGGCAGTGTTTCCTCGATTTCCCTGGCATCGGCCTTTTTGAGCGGCTTGCTTTTTTTCCTGGTAGGATAGGGCCCTGACGGAGAAAGGCAGGATTACGTGTGCAGGAAAGGTGTGTGTTGAGAGGGTGACGACGTTGAGACCACGTTGGGTTCTTTAGTCCCAGGAAAGGCCCCTGGCGGGTGTGGGTCAATGTTCTCTACCCATCCCCCTTGGCGGGGGGAGGTTTTCACCATACAAAGCAGCAGCGCAGTTATTCGTCGCCGGAGAGGTTGCATCTGCCCACAAGCTCCACCTGGCCAGGGTCCGCCCCTACTGTATTGCGCGTGTCAGTCAACAGAAGCTAAGACCTTCCAGAGAGACTACCTGCTATTCTGTCCCCACGGGGAAGCAGTACAGCCAGAAGCCTCCCCCGTTCCATCTCTAGGCTCCCTCTCAGGCCCCTCATACTTGTGATGTGTCTCAGGGGTAGAATGAAGAGTTTCCTCTGAGTGAACACATACAGAGAGGCCAGAGATGCTGAGGAAGGGCGCCTTGCCTAGTGATATCCTAGCGTAAGTGGAAAAGAGGTACCTGCCTGCTGTCCCAGTGTGTCGAACGTGTTCACATCAGGGGTTGCCTCCTGTGAAGTTATTCCCTGGGTGCCCTCGATTTTGTGGCCAAAGACGCAAGGGGCCGTTGTCTGTCCATGGGTAAAACGGAGGGCTCTGCGGAACTGGCCGGTTAGGCTGGACCTCTCCTATTGGCTCAGTGTTTGTGACTGGTCCCCGTCAGAAGTTCCGCCCAGCCTTCCGGTGGCTGTCACCATGGTGATTGGGAAAGAAGCCTTAGGCCCCACACTCAGCCCTCACCTGGCCTACCTGGCCTCTTTCCCCTCATCTAGACCGCTGTGTGGATGAAAGAAAGGATGTCGGCCAGTGAGCACGTGTCCTGATTTCCTTGGAAGGATTAGGCTCCTTGCCTGGGCAGAAGACAGCCAAGGTCAGCCTGAGCCTAGACACCTAGTGACCTGTGACACTGCAGCCAGTGATAGATGTTGATGCCCACGCTCAGGTATCCGCAGGTGGCGGATTCAGTGTGGTGGGAAGAGAAGTGGAAGTAGAGATGACACACTCACGAGGGCACGGGCCAAAGGTCAGGGAAAATAGCTGAGGTCGTGGAGCTCTAGCGGAGCCAGTCTAGGGCCCAGGCCTCCCTGCTGTACGAGGCAAAGAGGTGATCCATATGCCGCCATCCGTAGACTCTGGACGGCTGGGCCCTGGATGCCCGGATTTCGTCCTTGTCTACCGAGAAGTGACGCACATGCAGTGTGCCACCGGAGGCTGTGGAGCAGCAGAGGGCAAAATCTTGAAAATGGGGGCTTCAGTTGACTTTGCCTGTGCTCTCCTTTGGCTGAGTGACATCGTGTGTTTCCTAGCAGGTGAAGACATTCGTGGAGAGAGGCGGTTTCCATGCGTACAGGCAAAGTGTGTGCTGAGATTTTGAGTTGCTGGAGACCAGGGTGGACACTTCAGACCCAGAATAGGCCTCTGGCAGGTATGTGTCAATGTTTTCTGCCCATGGCACTCAGGCGGTTATTTGCATAGAATGTTATCAGCGGAATTAGTAGTCTCCGGAGAGGCTGCCACTTGTCAGCGAGCTTCACCTGGCCAGGTCCCACGGTGATGTCAAGCTTCACCTGGCCATGTCCGCCCGTGATGTAGCTCCCTAATCAATCACTACTCTCTAAACCTTCCAGATAGACTACCAGAACTTCTCTCCCCATGGGCAAGCAGTAGAGCCAGAGGCCTTCACCCTTTGTTCTTTCGTCTCAAGGCCCTCTGTCAGGCACTCCAAGGTGTGAAGTGACAAGGGGGAGAAGGAAGAGATTTCAGAGAACGAAGACAAGCAGAGAGAGACAGAGAGAGGCAAGAGATGCTGAGTGGGGATGCCTTGCCTACTGATATCCTCAGGAAAGTGGGAAAGAGGTACCTGGCGTGCTCTGCCAATGCCCTGAAGCAGTCCGCACCAGGGGCTCCCTTGTGCCTGCGTAGCCTTTCCCGGGGTGTGCTCAAATCCTGTGGCCACTAGGGGTCATAGGTCACAATGGAGGGCCCTGTGTTATCTGCCTGGCGGGCCGGATCTCTGCCATTCGCTCAGTCTTGTCACCAGGCCCATCACAAGGTCCGCCCTCTCTTGCGGTGGGGGGACTGTCTCTATGGTGATGACAAAGAAGCCTTAGCCCCGCCCACCTGTCCCTCACTTCACCTACCTGGCGCTCTGACCCTCACTCAGACCTCTGTGTTGATAAAAATCAATGTCCGCCAGTGCCCAGGTGTCAGCATCTGGGATAAAGGATTCGGGACCTTGCCTGAGGCAGAAGGCAGCCTAGGTCAGCGGGTAGCTAGAAGTCTAGTGACTTGTGACACTGCTGCCAGTGACAAATGGTGACTCCCACACTCACATATCCCCTGGTGGCAGAATGCTAGTGATGGGTGGAGAAACATCGCTCCGGAGCACACGTTTAATGGGGCACCAGCCAAGGCAAAGGCCAGGGCCAGTAGTGGACGTCGTGGAGCTGAATGGTGAGCCAGTGAAGGGCCCAAGGATCCCTCCTGTATGTGGCGAACAGGTCATCCGTGTGCCCACGTCCATCAACCATTGCACTGCTGGGGCCCAGGCTGCCAGGATTTCGGCCTTGCCGTAGGAGCCCGGCCACATAGGCAGCCTTGCACCGGAGGCGGGGACGTGTAGACAGCAAAAATTTGGAAACTGGCAGTGTTTCCTCGATTTCCCTGGCATCGGCCTTTTTGAGCGGCTTGCTTTTTTTCCTGGTAGGATAGGGCCCTGACGAAGAAATTCAGGATTGCGTGTGCAGGAAAGGTGTGTGTTGAGAGGGTAACGATGTTGAGACCACGTTGGGTCTTTAGTCCCAGGAAAGGCCCCTGGCGGGTGTGGGTCAATGTTCTCTACCCATCCCCCTTGGCGGGGGGAGGTTTTCACCATACAAAGCAGCAGCGCAGTTATTCGTCGCCGGAGAGGTTGCATCTGCCCACAAGCTCCACCTGGCCAGGGTCCGCCCCTACTGTATTGCGCGTGTCAGTCAACAGAAGCTAAGACCTTCCAGAGAGACTACCTGCTATTCTGTCCCCACGGGGAAGCAGTACAGCCAGAAGCCTCCCCCGTTCCATCTCTAGGCTCTCTCTCAGGCCCCTCATACTTGTGATGTGTCTCAGGGGTAGAATGAAGAGTTTCCTCTGAGTGAACACATACAGAGAGGCCAGAGATGCTGAGGAAGGGCGCCTTGCCTAGTGATATCCTAGCGTAAGTGGAAAAGAGGTACCTGCCTGCTGTCCCAGTGTGTCGAACGTGTTCACATCAGGGGTTGCCTCCTGTGAAGTTATTCCCTGGGTGCCCTCGATTTTGTGGCCAAAGACGCAAGGGGCCGTTGTCTGTCCATGGGTAAAATGGAGGGCTCTGCGGAACTGGCCGGTTAGGCTGGACCTCTCCTATTGGCTCAGTGTTTGTGACTGGTCCCCGTCAGAAGTTCCGCCCAGCCTTCCGGTGGCTGTCACCATGGTGATTGGGAAAGAAGCCTTAGGCCCCACACTCAGCCCTCACCTGGCCTACCTGGCCTCTTTCCCCTCATCTAGACCGCTGTGTGGATGAAAGAAAGGATGTCGGCCAGTGAGCACATGTCCTCATTTCCTTGGAAGGATTAGGCTCCTTGCCTGGGCAGAAGACAACCAAGGTCAGCCTGAGCCTAGACACCTAGTGACCTGTGACACTGCAGCCAGTGATAGATGTTGATGTCCACGCTCAGGTATCCGCAGGTGGCGGATTCAGTGTGGTGGGAAGAGAAGTGGAAGTAGAGATGACACACTCACGAGGGCACGGGCCAAAGGTCAGGGAAAATAGCTGAGGTCGTGGAGCTCTAGCGGAGCCAGTCTAGAGCCCAGGCCTCCCTGCTGTACGAGGCAAAGAGGTGATCCATATGCCGCCATCCGTAGACTCTGGACGGCTGGGCCCTGGATGCCCGGATTTCGTCCTTGTCTACTGAGAAGTGACGCACATGCAGTGTGCCACCGGAGGCTGTGGAGCAGCAGAGGGCAAAATCTTGAAAATGGGGGCTTCAGTTGACTTTGCCTGTGCTCTCCTTTGGCTGAGTGACATCGTGTGTTTCCTAGCAGGTGAAGACATTCGTGGAGAGAGGCGGTTTCCATGCGTGCAGGCAAAGTGTGTGCTGAGATGATGAGTTGCTGGAGACCAGGGTGGACTCTTCAGACCCAGAATAGGCCTCTGGCAGGTATGTGTCAATGTTTTCTGCCCATGGCACTCAGCCGGTTATTTGCATAGAATGTTATCAGCGGAATTAGTAGTCTCCGGAGAGGCTGCCACTTGTCAGCGAGCTTCACCTGGCCAGATCCGCCCGTGATGTAGCTCCCCAATCAATCACTACTCTCTAGACCTTCCGGAGAGACTAGCAGTTCTTCTCTGCCCATGGGCAAGCAGTAGAGCCAGAGGCCTTTCCCCTTTGCTCTTTTGTCTCTAGGCACTCTGTCAGGCACTCCAAGCTGTGAAGTGACTGAGGGTGAGAAGGAAAGAGGTTTCAGAGAATGAACACACCCAGAGAGAGACAGAGAGAGAGAGAGGCAAGAGATGCTGAGTGGGGATACCTTGTGTACTGATAGCCTCGGAAAGTGGGAAAGAGGTACCTGGCCTGCTCTGCCACTGCCCTGAACCGGTCCGCACCAGGGGCTCCCTTGTGCCTAGGTAGCCTTTCCCAGGGTGTGCTCCAACCCTGTGACCACTAGGTGTCATAGGTCGCAATGAAGGGCCCTGTGTCATGAACCTGGCGGGCCGGATCTCTGCCATTGGCTGAGTCTTGTCACCAGGCCCATAACAAGCTGCGCCCACTCTTGCGGTGGGGGGACTGTCTCTATGGGGATTTCAAGGAATCCTTAGCCTCGCCCACCTGGCCTTGACTTCACCTACCTGGCCCGCTGACCCTCACTCGGACCTCTGTGTCGATAAAAATCAATGTCCCCCAGTGCTAGGTGTCAGCATGTGGGATAAAGGATTGGGGACCTTGCCTGGGGCAGAAGGCAGCCTAGGTCAGCAGGTAGCTGGAAGTCTAGTGACTTGTGACACTGCTGCCAGTGACAAATGGTGACTCCCACACTCACATATCCCCTGGTGGCAGAATGATAGTGATGGGTGGCGAAACATGGCTCCGGAGCACACGTTCAGTGGGGCACCAGCCAAAGCAAAGGCCAGGGCCAGTAGTGGACGTCGTGGAGCTGCATGGCGAGCCAGTGAAGGGCCCAAGGATCCCTCCTGTATGTGGCAAACAGGTCATCCGTGTCCCCACGTCCATAAACCATCGGACTGCTCGGACCCAGGCTGCCAGGATTTCGGCCTTGACTTCGGAGCCCGGCCACATACACAGCCTCGCACCGGAGGCGGGGACAAGTAGACAGCCAAAATTTGGAAAATGGCAGCGTTTCCTCGATTTCCCTGGCATCGGCCTTTTTGAGCGGCTTGCTTTTTTTCCTGGTAGGATAGGGCCCTGACGGAGAAAGGCAGGATTATGTGTGCAGGAAAGGTGTGTGCTGAGAGAGTGACGACGTTGAGACCATGTTGGGATCTTTAGTCCCAGGAAAGGCCCCTGGCGGGTGTGGGTCAGTGTTCTCTACCCATCCCACCTGGCGGGGGGAGGTTTTCGCCATTCAAAGTAGCAGCGGAATTATTCGTCGCCGGAGAGGTTGCATCTGCCCACAAGCTCCACCTGGCCAGGGTCCGCCCCTACTGTATTGCGCATGTCAATCAACAGAAGCTAAGACCTTCCAGAGATACTACGTGCTATTCTCTACCCACGGGTATTCGGTCCAGCCAGAAGGCTCCCCTGTTTCATCTCCAGGCACTCTCTCAGGCCCCTCATACTTGTGATGTGTCTCAGGGGTAGAACGAAGAGATTCCTCTGAATGAACACATCCAGAGAGGCCACAGATGCAGAGGAAGGGCGCCTTGCCTACTGATATCCTAGCGTAAGTGGAAAAGAGGTACCTGCCTGCTGTCCCAGTGTGTCGAACGTGTTCACATCAGGGGTTGCCTCCTGTGAAGTTATTCCCTGGGTGCCCTCGATTTTGTGGCCAAAGACGCAAGGGGCCGTTGTCTGTCCATGGGTGAAATGGAGGGCTCTGTGGAACTGGCCGGTTAGGCTGGACCTCTCCTATTGGCTCAGTGTTTGTGACTGGTCCCCGTCAGAAGTTCCGGCCAGCCTTGCGTTAGCTGTCTCCATGGTGATTGGGAAAGAAGCCTTAGGCCCCGCACTCAGCCTTCACCTCGCCTACCTGGCCTCTTTCCCCTCATCTAGACCGCTGTGTGGATGAAAGAAAGGATGTCGGCTAGTGAGCACGTGTCCTGATTTCCTTGGAAGGATTAGGCTTCTTGCCTGGGCAGAAGACAGCCAAGGACAGCCTGAGCCTAGACACCTAGTGACCTGTGACACTGTAGCCGGCGATAGATGTTGATTTCCACGCTCAGGTATGCGCAGGTGACGAATTCAGTGTGGTCGGAAGAGAAGTGTCACTACAGATGATGACAGAGTCACGAGGGCACGGGCCAAAGGTCAGGGAAAATAGCTGAGGTCGTGGAGCTCTAGCGGAGCCAGTCTAGGGCCCAGGCCTCCCTGCCGTACGAGGCAAAGAGGTGATCCATGTGCCGCCATCCGTAGGCTGTGGACGGCTGGGGTCCTGGATGCCCGGATTTCGGCCTTGTCTACGGAGAAGTGTCGCACATGCAGCGTGCCACCGGAGGCTGTGGAGCAGCAGAGGGCAAAATCTTGAAAATGGGGGCTTCAGTTGACTTTGTCTGTGGTCTCCTTTGGCTGAGTGACATCGTGTGTTTCCTAGCAGGTGAAGGCATTCGTGGAGAGAGGCGGTTTCCATGCGTGCAGGCAAAGTGTGTGCTGAGACAATGAGTTGCTGGAGACCAGGGTGGACTCTTCAGACCCAGAATAGGCCTCTGGCAGGTATGTGTGAATGTTTTCTACCCATGGCACTCACCCGGGTATTTGCATAGAATGTTATGAGCGGAATTAGTAGTCTCCAGAGAGGCTGCCACGTGTCAGCAAGCTTCACCTGGCCAGGTCCGCCCAGGACGTAGCTCCCCGATCAATCACTACTCTCTAGACCTTCCAGATAGACTAGCAGGTCTTCTCTGCCCATGGGCAAGCAGTAGAGCCAGAGGTCTTCCCACTTTGCTCTTTTGTCTCTAGGCAACTGTCAGGCACTCCAAGCTGTGAAGTGACTCAGGGGGAGAAGGAAAGAGACAAATAACGTAGAAGGGCTGAGTAGAGCTGAACAGGGCTGAATAAGGTTCACTCGAGCCTAATTATGCTGAATTGAGCAGAGTCGAGACGAATTGACTCAATTCAAGCCAAATAGAGGTAAATCGAGCCGATTCAATCCTAATCACATGGAATCACGTGGAAATGCGTTGAATCGAATAGATTAGTGTAGAGAAGGGTACGGCAGGAGAGGCTAGACTACAACACAACAGAACACAATAGAAAGAAGAGAATAGAATTAAGTAGAGTCGGGTCCAGTAGAATAGAGTCAAATCGAGTTGACGAGAGCTGAAAAGAGCCAAACAGAGCTGAATACAGCCGAATTGACCAAATTCAAGGTGAATCGAGATGAATCAAGTCCAGTCGTTTGAAATGTGTCGAACCGAATCAAATAGATTAGTGTGGGGAAGGTAAGGTTAGGGTAGGGTAGAGAAGAATAGAATAGAGTAGAACAGAACAGAAAAAATCGAGTAGACTAGAGTCACATAGAGTCGAATACTGCCAAAAAGAGCCGAATAGAGTGGAAAAGAGCTGAATAGAACCGAATCGAGTTTAATGGAGGAGAAAGGAGATGAATCGAGCCGATATGAGCCGAATCAGGTCGAATTCCGTTCAAGTGTGTCGAATAGCATAGAACAGATTACAGTAGGCTAAGTTAGGGTAGGGTAGGGTAGAATAGAGTGCAGTAGAACAGAAGAGAAGAGAACACAACTGAAAGAATAGAATAGGGTCGAGACGAGCAGAGTATAGAAGAGTAGAGTAGAGTAGAGTCGAATATTGCCGAATAGAGCCAAAGACAGCCAAATAGAGCCCAAAAGAGCTAAATCGATAGAAACCAAGACAAATCACGCCGAATCCCGTGGAATCGTGCTCTATCGCGTCGAATCCCGTCGAATTGCATTGAATCTGATCAGTTCCAATCCAATCCAATCCATTAGAATAGACTAGAGTAGGGTAGAGTCCAATACAATACAGTAGAGAATAGTTTAGGATGGAGTAGAATGGTGTAGCATGGAGTCGAGTGGAGTCGAAAAGAGATAATAGAGTTGAGTAGAGTCTAACAGAGTCGAATAGAGCCTATTCGAGCTGACTAGAGCCGAATGGAGCCGATTAGAGCTGAATCGAACCGATTTGAGCCGATTGGGGATGAATGGAGTGGAAAGGAGCCGATTTGAGCCGAATCGCATCGAGATGCGTGGAATCGAATCCAGTAGAATAGATTAGATTAGGGTAGGATGGAATAGAGTAGACTTGAACACAGTAGAAGAGAATGGAAAGAATACAATAGAATAGAGTAGAAAAGGGTAGAGCAGAGCAGAATAGTGTAGAGTAGAATAGAGTAGAGTAGAACAGAGTTGAATCAAGCTGAATGGAGATGAAACGAGACAAATCGCGTCAGATGGCGTCGAATCCCTTCGAATCAATTACAGTAGGGTATAGTAGAATAGCGTAGAATGGAGTGGAATGGTGTGCAATGGAATCGAGTAGAGTAGAAAAGAGCTGAAGAGAGCCGAAGAGGGCCGAAGAGGGCCAAATCGAGCTGAATTGAGCGAAATCGAGCCGAATCCAGTGAATCGAGCCTAATGGAGCCGAATCGAGCCTAATCAAGCCGAATCGACACTATTCGAGACAAATGGAGCTGAATGGACATGAATCACACCGATTCGGCCCCTAGTCACGTCAAAATTTGTTGAATTCAATTGAATAGACTAGAGTAGGGGAGGTTCAGGTAGGCTAGGGTAGGGTAGAATGGAGTAGAATAGAATAAAACAGAACAGAACACAACAAAATAGAACAGAACAACACAGAACGAATACAGAAAAGAGTAGGCTACAGTAGAGTAGAGGGGAATAGAGTAGAGTAGAATAGATTCGAAAAGAGCCAAATCGAGCTGAATCGCGTCGAAATGGGTTGAATCAAATCCAATCAAGTGGATTACAATACCTTAGAGTTGGGTAGCGTAGGGTAGGGTAGAATAGAGTAGACTAGTACAGAACACAGTAGAAACAATACAATAGAATAGAGAAGATTAGACTACAGTAGAATAGAGCTGAATAGAGCCAAATGCAGACGAAACGAGAGGACTCGTGTAGAGGCACTTAGAGTAAATTAGAGTGGTGTTGGGTAGGGTAGAGCAGAATAGAGTAGAATAGCGTAGAACAGTGTGGAATGAATAGAATGGAGTAGAATGGAGTCAAATAGAAACGAATAGAGTAGAAAAGAGTCGAATAGAGCAGAATAGGGCCGAAGAACACCAAATCGAGCAGATTCGAAGCGATTCAAGCCAAAACAAGCTGAATGGAGCCTAACTGAGCCGAATAGAGCCAAATCGAGCCGAATCGAGCCGACTCAAGCTTCATCGCCTCGAATCGCGTTCAATGCGTCAAATCCAATCGAGACGTATAGATTAGAGAAGGGGAGGGGAGGGCAGGGGAGGGTAGAATAGAACAGAGTAGAGTGGGATAGAAGAGATTAGAACAGAATAGAAGGAATAGAATCGAGTAGAATAGAGTGGAAAAGAGTAGAGTCGAATACAGTCGAATAGAGCCGACTAAGCTGAATAGAGACGAATGGAGCTGAATACAGCCGAAAAGAGCTGTATACTGCCGAATCACACCTAATCGAGCGGAATCAAGCAGAATCGCACTGACTGTCACCGAACAGCGTCGAATCGAATCAGGTCGAATCGAGTCGAGCCACATCGTTTTGAATCAAACAAGGTCAAATCGCTTCATATCGTGTCGAATCCCATGGAATCACGTCGAATAACTTCGAATCGTGTGAAACCTCAGAGAATCCTACTGAATCACGTCGAGTCGCATGGAATCTCATCAAATCCCTTCGGATCTTGCCGAATCCAGTCAAGTCACATCAAATCGCTTTGCACGGAATCGAATTGAATCCAATAGATTAAAGTAGGCTAGGTTCGGGTGGGGTGCCGTAGGGTCGGGTAGGGTAGAATAGAATAGAGTACAACAGAGTAGGAGAGAACAGAACAGAAAGAATACAACAGAACAGAATAGAGTCAAAGAGAGAGAACATAGCCGAATTGAGCCGAGTGGAGACAAAACGAGACGAATCACGTCCGGTTGCTTCGAATCGCGTCAAATCAAATCGAATCGATTAGAAGAGATGAGGGTAGGGAAGGGTAGAATAGAATAGAGGAAAATAGTGAAGAATGGTGTGGAATGGAATAGAATGGAATTGAACGGAGTCCAATAAAGACGGATAGATATGAATAGAGTACAAAAGAGTCTAATAGAGCAGAATAGGGCCGGATAGGGCCAAATAAGGCCTAATTGAGCAGAATCCAGCAGAATCGATGGAATTCGAGCCTAATCGAGCCGAATGGAGTGAAATGGAGTCAAGTCGAGCCGAATAGAGCCGATGCGAACTGAATCGAGCTGATTCAAGCCTAATCGCGTCAAATCGCGTGGAAATACGTCACATCGAATCTAATCAAATAGATTAGGCGAGGGGCGGGTGGGTAGAATAGAACAGAATAGTACAGAATAGAAAGAATAGAATATAGTACAGTAGGGTAGAGTAGAGAGAGTAAAGCAGAGAAGAGTAGAGCAGAGTAGAATTGAGTCAAATAGAGTCAAATAGTGCAGGATATAGCTGAATAGAGCCCATTCTGGCCGAATCGAGTCAAATGGAAACAAAACGAGATGAATCACACCGAATTGCTTCGAATCGCATCCAATCGAATAGATTAGAGTAACGTAGGGTAGACTAGGATAGCGTAGAATGGAGAAGAGTGGAGTCAAATGGAGTCGAACAGAGACAAATAGAGTAGAAAAGAGTCGAATCGAGCCAAATAGGGCCGAATAAGGCTGAACCGAGTGGAAACGAGCTGAATTGAAGCGATTCGAGCCAAATCGAGCTGAATCGAGCCGACTCAAGCATGATGGTGTCCAGTCGCATCGAAATGCTTTGAATCGAACCAAATGGAAGAGATTAGAACAGGTTAGGGTAGTTTATGATAGGAAGAGTAGGGTAGATGCAAGTAGACTACATTAGAGTAGACAAGAGAAGGCTAGAGTAGAAGCCTAGACTAGTAAGCTGGACTAGTCAGCTAGACTAGTGGCATAGAGCAGTAGCCTAGACAACTAGTCTTGAATAGTACCCTAAGTCAGTAATGTGAACGAGTACCCTTGCCTTAACTAGTAGTCCTAACAAGTACCCTTGCCTTAAGCAGTAGTCTTCACTAGTACCCTTGCCTTCACTAGTAGTATGTCCTTAACAAGTAGCCTGAACGGGTAGCCTTGCCTTAACCAGTACCCTCAACAAGTACCCATGCCTTAACTAGTAGCCTGGCCTTAACTAGTACCCTGGCCTTAACTAGTAGCCTGAACTAGTACACTTGCCTTAAGGAGTACCCTTGCCCGAACTACTCCCCTTAATTAGGACCCTTATTGAGTAACCCTAAGTAGTAGAGTATGGTACGGTGGGGTAGAATAGGGTAGGGAAGCATACGGTGGAACAGAGAAAATAGAAGGAAATAGAATAGAACAGCATAGGTCAGGGTAGGTTAGCTTAGTGCAGGGTATGGTAGAGTAGCATAGGATGGAATAGAGAAAATAGAAAAGGAGACTAGAAAAGAGCAGACTAGATTAGGATAGGGTAGGGTGGGGGAGGGTTGTGTAGAATACAGTAGTGTAGAATGGAATAGAATGGTGTGGAATGGAGTCGAATGGATTCGAACAGAGATGAATAGAGTAGAAAAGAGTTGAATAGAGCCGGATAACGCTGAATAGGACCAAATATGGCCGAAATGAGCCGAATCGAGTCGAGTCGACCAGATTCGGGATGAATGGAGCCTAGTGGAGCTGAAATGAGCCAAATAGAGACTAACTGAACCCAGCAAAATCGAGCCAAAACACACTTAATTGCATCCTATTGCATCGGATCTCGTCGAATTCCATCAAATCCCACCAAACCGCATCAAATCTCGTGGAATCTCACCGAATCCCGTCGAATTGTCTCAAATCGGGTCGAATGGTGTCCAACTGAATGGAATTGAATTAAATTGAATAGAGTAGTGTAGGTTAGGCTGGGATTCAGTAGGGAAGGGCACAGAGAATAGAATAGAGTAGAACAGAAGAGAATACCAAGAGTAGAATGGAGTAGAGTTGAGTAGAGTGGAATAGTCAGAGTCGGGTAGTGCAGAATATAGATGAATAGATCCAATTCAAGCCGAATCGATTCGAATGGAGAGGAAAGGGAACAAACCGTGATGAATCGAATCGATTCGAATAGATTAGAGTAGGGTAGGGTAGAACAGAATAGAATAGAGTAGAAAAGAGTAGAATGGTGTGGAATGGAGTTGAATGGAGCCAAATAGAGACAAATAAAGTAGAAAGGGTTGAGTAGAGCTGAACAGGGCTGAATAAGGTTCACTCGAGCCTAATTATGCTGAATTGAGCAGAATCGAGACGAATTGACCCAATTCAAGCCAAATAGAGCTAAATCGAGCCGATTCAAGCCTAATCACATGGAATCGCGTCGAAATGCGTTGAATCGAATAGATTAGTGTAGAGGAGGGTACGGCCGGAGAGGCTAGACTACAACACAACAGAACACAATAGAAAGAAGAGAATAGAATTAAGTAGAGTCGGGTCCAGTAGAATAGAGTCAAATCGAGTTGACGAGAGCTGAAAAGAGCCAAACAGAGCTGAATACAGCCGAATTGACCAAATTCAAGGTGAATCGAGATGAATCATGTCCAGTCGTTTGAAATGTGTCGAATCGAATCAAATGGATTAGTGTGGGGAAGGTAATGTTAGGGTAGGGTAGAGAAGACTAGAATAGAGTAGAATAGAACAGAACAGAAAGAATCGAGTAGACTAGAGTCACATAGAGTCGAATACTGCCAAAAAGAGCCGAATAGAGTGGAAAAGAGCTGAATAGAACCGAATCGAGTTTAATGGAGGAGAAAGGAGATGAATCGAGCCGATATGAGCCGAATCAGGTCGAATTCCGTTCAAGTGTGTCGAATAGCATAGAACAGATTACAGTAGGCTAAGTTAGGGTAGGGTAGGGTAGAATAGAGTGCAGTAGAACAGAAGAGAAGAGAAGAGAACACAACTGAAAGAATAGAATAGGGTCGAGACGAGCAGAGTATAGAAGAGTAGAGTAGAGTAGAGTCGAATATTGCCGAATAGAGCCAAAGACAGCCAAATAGAGCCCAAAAGAACTAAATCGATAGAAACCAAGACAAATCACGCCGAATCCCGTGGAATCGTGCTCTATCGCGTCGAATCCCGTCGAATTGCATTGAATCTGATCAGTTCCAATCCAATCCATTAGAATAGACTAGAGTAGGGTAGAGTCCAATACAATACAGTAGAGAATAGTTTAGGATGGAGTAGAATGGTGTAGCATGGAGTCGAGTGGAGTCGAAAAGAGATAATAGAGTTGAGTAGAGTCTAACAGAGCCGAATAGAGCCTATTCGAGCTGACTAGAGCCGAATGGAGCCGATTAGAGCTGAATCGAACCGATTTGAGCCGATTGGGGATGAATGGAGTGGAAAGGAGCCGATTTGAGCCGAATCGCATCGAGATGTGTGGAATCGAATCCAGTAGAATAGATTAGATTAGGGTAGGATGGAATAGAGTAGACTTGAACACAGTAGAAGAGAATGGAAAGAATACAATAGAATAGAGTAGAAAAGGGTAGAGCAGAGCAGAATAGTGTAGAGTAGAATAGAGTAGAGTAGAACAGAGTCGAATCAATCGGAATGGAGATGAAACGAGACAAATCGCGTCGGATGGCGTCGAATCCCATCGAATCAATTACAGTAGGGTATAGTAGAATAGCGTAGAATGGAGTAGAATGGTGTGCAATGGAATCGAGTAGAGTAGAAAAGAGCTGAAGAGAGCCGAAGAGGGCCGAAGAGGGCCAAATCGAGCTGAATTGAGCGAAATCGAGCCGAATCCAGTGAATCGAGCCTAATGGAGCCGAATCAAGACTAATCAAGCCGAATCGACACTATTCGAGACAAATGGAGCCGAATGGACATGAATCACACCGATTCGGGACCTAGTCGCCTCAAGATTTGTCGAATTCAATGGAATAGACTAGAGTAGGGGAGGTTCGGGTAGGCTAGGGTAGGGTAGAATGGAGTAGAATAGAATAAAACAGAACAGAAGACAACAAAATAGAACAGAACAACACAGAACGAATACAGAAACGAGGAGGCTAGAGTAGAGTAGAGGGGAATAGAGTAGAGTAGAGTAGATTCGAACAGAGCCAAATCGAGCTGAATCGCGTCGAAATGGGTTGAATCAAATCCAATCAAATGGATTACAGTACCTTAGAGTTGGTTAGCGTAGGGTAGGGTAGAATAGAGTAGACTAGTACAGAACAGAGTAGAAACAATACAATAGAATAGAGAAGATTAGACTACAGTAGAATAGAGCTGAATAGAGCCAAATGCAGACGAAACGAGAGGAATCGTGTAGAAGCACTTAGAGTAAATTAGAGTGGTGTTGGGTAGGGTGGAGCAGAATAGAGTAGAATAGTGTAGAATAGTGTGGAATGAATAGAATGGAGTAGAATGGAGTCAAATAGAATCGAATAGAGTAGAAAAGAGTCGAATAGAGCAGAATAGGGCCGAAGAACGCCAAATCGAGCAGATTCGAAGCGATTCGAGCCAAAACAAGCTGAATGGAGCCTAACTGAGCCGAATAGAGCCAAATCGAGCCGAATCGAGCCGACTCAAGCTTCATCGCCTCGAATCGCGTTCAATGCGTCAAATCCAATCGAGACGTATAGATTAGAGAAGGGGAGGGGAGGGCAGGGGAGGGTAGAATAGAACAGAGTAGAGTGGGATAGAAGAGATTAGAACAGAATAGAAGGAATAGAATCGAGTAGAATAGAGTGGAAAAGAGTAGAGTCGAATACAGTCGAATAGAGCCGACTAAGCTGAATAGAGACGAATGGAGCTGAATACAGCCGAAAAGAGCTGTATACTGCCGAATCACACCTAATCGAGCGGAATCAAGCAGAATCGCACTGACTGTCACCGAACAGCGTCGAATCGAATCAGGTCGAATCGAGTCGAGCCACATCGTTTTGAATCAAACAAGGTCAAATCGCTTCATATCGTGTCGAATCCCATGGAATCACGTCGAATAACTTCGAATCGTGTGAAACCTCAGAGAATCCTACTGAATCACGTCGAGTCGCATGGAATCTCATCAAATCCCTTCGGATCTTGCCGAATCCAGTCAAGTCACATCAAATCGCTTTGCACGGAATCGAATTGAATCCAATAGATTAAAGTAGGCTAGGTTCGGGTGGGGTGCCGTAGGGTCGGGTAGGGTAGAATAGAATAGAGTACAACAGAGTAGGAGAGAACAGAACAGAACAGAAAGAATACAACAGAACAGAATAGAGTCAAAGAGAGAGAACATAGCCGAATTGAGCCGAGTGGAGACAAAACGAGACGAATCACGTCCGGTTGCTTCGAATCGCGTCAAATCAAATCGAATCGATTAGAAGAGATGAGGGTAGGGAAGGGTAGAATAGAATAGAGGAAAATAGTGAAGAATGGTGTGGAATGGAATAGAATGGAATTGAACGGAGTCCAATAAAGACGGATAGATATGAATAGAGTACAAAAGAGTCTAATAGAGCAGAATAGGGCCGGATAGGGCCAAATAAGGCCTAATTGAGCAGAATCCAGCAGAATCGATGGAATTCGAGCCTAATCGAGCCGAATGGAGTGAAATGGAGTCAAGTCGAGCCGAATAGAGCCGATGCGAACTGAATCGAGCTGATTCAAGCCTAATCGCGTCAAATCGCGTGGAAATACGTCACATCGAATCTAATCAAATAGATTAGGCGAGGGGCGGGTGGGTAGAATAGAACAGAATAGTACAGAATAGAAAGAATAGAATATAGTACAGTAGGGTAGAGAAGAGAGAGTAAAGCAGAGAAGAGTAGAGCAGAGTAGAATTGAGTCAAATAGAGTCAAATAGTGCAGGATATAGCTGAATAGAGCCCATTCTGGCCGAATCGAGTCAAATGGAAACAAAACGAGATGAATCACACCGAATTGCTTCGAATCGCATCCAATCGAATAGATTAGAGTAACGTAGGGTAGACTAGGATAGCGTAGAATGGAGAAGAGTGGAGTCAAATGGAGTCGAATAGAGACAAATACAGTAGAAAAGAGTCGAATCGAGCCAAATAGGGCCGAATAAGGCTGAACCGAGTGGAAACGAGCTGAATTGAAGCGATTCGAGCCAAATCGAGCTGAATCGAGCCGACTCAAGCATGATGGTGTCCAGTCGCATCGAAATGCTTTGAATCAAACCAAATGGAAGAGATTAGAACAGGTTAGGGTAGTTTATGATAGGAAGAGTAGGGTAGATGCAAGTAGACTACATTAGAGTAGACAAGAGAAGGCTAGAGTAGAAGCCTAGACTAGTAAGCTGGACTAGTCAGCTAGACTAGTGGCATAGAGCAGTAGCCTAGACAACTAGTCTTGAATAGTACCCTAAGTCAGTAATCTGAACGAGTACCCTTGCCTTAACTAGTAGTCCTAACAAGTACCCTTGCCTTAAGCAGTAGTCTTCACTAGTACCCTTGCCTTCACTAGTAGTATGTCCTTAACAAGTAGCCTGAACGGGTAGCCTTGCCTTAACCAGTACCCTCAACAAGTACCCATGCCTTAACTAGTAGCCTGGCCTTAACTAGTACCCTGGCCTTAACTAGTAGCCTGAACTAGTACACTTGCCTTAAGGAGTACCCTTGCCCGAACTACTCCCCTTAATTAGGACCCTTATTGAGTAACCCTAAGTAGTAGAGTATGGTACGGTGGGGTAGAATAGGGTAGGGAAGCATACGGTGGAACAGAGAAAATAGAAGGAAATAGAATAGAACAGCATAGGTCAGGGTAGGTTAGCTTAGTGCAGGGTATGGTAGAGTAGCATAGGATGGAATAGAGAAAATAGAAAAGGAGACTAGAAAAGAGCAGACTAGATTAGGATAGGGTAGGGTGGGGGAGGGTTGTGTAGAATACAGTAGTGTAGAATGGAATAGAATGGTGTGGAATGGAGTCGAATGGATTCGAACAGAGATGAATAGAGTAGAAAAGAGTTGAATAGAGCCGGATAACGCTGAATAGGACCAAATATGGCCGAAATGAGCCGAATCGAGTCGAGTCGACCAGATTCGGGATGAATGGAGCCTAGTGGAGCTGAAATGAGCCAAATAGAGACTAACTGAACCCAGCAAAATCGAGCCAAAACACACTTAATTGCATCCTATTGCATCGGATCTCGTCGAATTCCATCAAATCCCACCAAACCGCATCAAATCTCGTGGAATCTCACCGAATCCCGTCGAATTGTCTCAAATCGGGTCGAATGGTGTCCAACTGAATGGAATTGAATTAAATTGAATAGAGTAGTGTAGGTTAGGCTGGGATTCAGTAGGGAAGGGCACAGAGAATAGAATAGAGTAGAACAGAAGAGAATACCAAGAGTAGAATGGAGTAGAGTTGAGTAGAGTGGAATAGTCAGAGTCGGGTAGTGCAGAATATAGATGAATAGATCCAATTCAAGCCGAATCGATTCGAATGGAGAGGAAAGGGAACAAACCGTGATGAATCGAATCGATTCGAATAGATTAGAGTAGGGTAGGGTAGAACAGAATAGAATAGAGTAGAAAAGAGTAGAATGGTGTGGAATGGAGTTGAATGGAGCCAAATAGAGACAAATAAAGTAGAAAGGGTTGAGTAGAGCTGAACAGGGCTGAATAAGGTTCACTCGAGCCTAATTATGCTGAATTGAGCAGAATCGAGACGAATTGACCCAATTCAAGCCAAATAGAGCTAAATCGAGCCGATTCAAGCCTAATCACATGGAATCGCGTCGAAATGCGTTGAATCGAATAGATTAGTGTAGAGGAGGGTACGGCAGGAGAGGCTAGACTACAACACAACAGAACACAATAGAAAGAAGAGAATAGAATTAAGTAGAGTCGGGTCCAGTAGAATAGAGTCAAATCGAGTTGACGAGAGCTGAAAAGAGCCAAACAGAGCTGAATACAGCCGAATTGACCAAATTCAAGGTGAATCGAGATGAATCATGTCCAGTCGTTTGAAATGTGTCGAATCGAATCAAATGGATTAGTGTGGGGAAGGTAATGTTAGGGTAGGGTAGAGAAGACTAGAATAGAGTAGAATAGAACAGAACAGAAAGAATCGAGTAGACTAGAGTCACATAGAGTCGAATACTGCCAAAAGGAGCCGAATAGAGTGGAAAAGAGCTGAATAGAACCGAATCGAGTTTAATGGAGGAGAAAGGAGATGAATCGAGCCGATATGAGCCGAATCAGGTCGAATTCCGTTCAAGTGTGTCGAATAGCATAGAACAGATTACAGTAGGCTAAGTTAGGGTAGGGTAGGGTAGAATAGAGTGCAGTAGAACAGAAGAGAAGAGAAGAGAACACAACTGAAAGAATAGAATAGGGTCGAGACGAGCAGAGTATAGAAGAGTAGAGTAGAGTAGAGTCGAATATTGCCGAATAGAGCCAAAGACAGCCAAATAGAGCCCAAAAGAACTAAATCGATAGAAACCAAGACAAATCACGCCGAATCCCGTGGAATCATGCCGTATCGCGTCGAATCCCGTCGAATTGCATTGAATCTGATCAGTTCCAATCCAATCCATTAGAATAGACTAGAGTAGGGTAGAGTCCAATACAATACAGTAGAGAATAGTTTAGGATGGAGTAGAATGGTGTAGCATGGAGTCGAGTGGAGTCGAAAAGAGATAATAGAGTTGAGTAGAGTCTAACAGAGCCGAATAGAGCCTATTCGAGCTGACTAGAGCCGAATGGAGCCGATTAGAGCTGAATCGAACCGATTTGAGCCGATTGGGGATGAATGGAGTGGAAATGAGCCGATTTGAGCCGAATCGCATCGAGATGTGTGGAATCGAATCCAGTAGAATAGATTAGATTAGGGTAGGATGGAATAGAGTAGACTTGAACACAGTAGAAGAGAATGGAAAGAATACAATAGAATAGAGTAGAAAAGGGTAGAGCAGAGCAGAATAGTGTAGAGTAGAATAGAGTAGAGTAGAACAGAGTCGAATCAATCGGAATGGAGATGAAACGAGACAAATCGCGTCGAATGGCGTCGAATCCCATCGAATCAATTACAGTAGGGTATAGTAGAATAGCGTAGAATGGAGTAGAATGGTGTGCAATGGAATCGAGTAGAGTAGAAAAGAGCTGAAGAGAGCCGAAGAGGGCCGAAGAGGGCCAAATCGAGCTGAATTGAGCGAAATCGAGCCGAATCCAGTGAATCGAGCCTAATGGAGCCGAATCAAGACTAATCAAGCCGAATCGACACTATTCGAGACAAATGGAGCCGAATGGACATGAATCACACCGATTCGGGACCTAGTCGCCTCAAAATTTGTCGAATTCAATGGAATAGACTAGAGTAGGGGAGGTTCGGGTAGGCTAGGGTAGGGTAGAATGGAGTAGAATAGAATAAAACAGAACAGAAGACAACAAAATAGAACAGAACAACACAGAACGAATACAGAAACGAGGAGGCTAGAGTAGAGTAGAGGGGAATAGAGTAGAGTAGAGTAGATTCGAACAGAGCCAAATCGAGCTGAATCGCGTCGAAATGGGTTGAATCAAATCCAATCAAATGGATTACAGTACCTTAGAGTTGGGTAGCGTAGGGTAGGGTAGAATAGAGTAGACTAGTACAGAACAGAGTAGAAACAATACAATAGAATAGAGAAGATTAGACTACAGTAGAATAGAGCTGAATAGAGCCAAATGCAGACGAAACGAGAGGACTCGTGTAGAGGCACTTAGAGTAAATTAGAGTGGTGTTGGGTAGGGTAGAGCAGAATAGAGTAGAATAGCGTAGAACAGTGTGGAATGAATAGAATGGAGTAGAATGGAGTCAAATAGAAACGAATAGAGTAGAAAAGAGTCGAATAGAGCAGAATAGGGCCGAAGAACACCAAATCGAGCAGATTCGAAGCGATTCGAGCCAAAACAAGCTGAATGGAGCCTAACTGAGCCGAATAGAGCCAAATCGAGCCGAATCGAGCCGACTCAAGCTTCATCGCCTCGAATCGCGTTCAATGCGTCAAATCCAATTGAGACGTATAGATTAGAGAAGGGGAGGGGAGGGCAGGGGAGGGTAGAATAGAACAGAGTAGAGTGGGATAGAAGAGATTAGAACAGAATAGAAGGAATAGAATCGAGTAGAATAGAGTGGAAAAGAGTAGAGTCGAATACAGTCGAATAGAGCCGACTAAGCTGAATAGAGACGAATGGAGCTGAATACAGCCGAAAAGAGCTGTATACTGCCGAATCACACCTAATCGAGCGGAATCAAGCAGAATCGCACTGACTGTCACCGAACAGCGTTGAATCGAATCAGGTCGAATCGAGTCGAGCCACATCGTTTTGAATCAAACAAGGTCAAATCGCTTCATATCGTGTCGAATCCCATGGAATCACGTCGAATAACTTCGAATCGCGTCAAACCTCAGAGAATCCTACTGAATCACGTCGAGTCGCATGGAATCTCATCAAATCCCTTCGGATCTTGCCGAATCCAGTCAAGTCATATCAAATCGCTTTGCACGGAATCGAATTGAATCCAATAGATTAAAGTAGGCTAGGTTCGGGTGGGGTGCCGTAGGGTCGGGTAGGGTAGAATAGAATAGAGTACAACAGAGTAGGAGAGAACAGAACAGAACAGAAAGAATACAACAGAACAGAATAGAGTCAAAGAGAGAGAACATAGCCGAATCGAGCCGAGTGGAGACAAAACGAGACGAATCACGTCCGGTTGCTTCGAATCGCGTCAAATCAAATCGAATCGATTAGAAGAGATGAGGGTAGGGAAGGGTAGAATAGAATAGAGGAAAATAGTGAAGAATGGTGTGGAATGGAATAGAATGGAATTGAACGGAGTCCAATAAAGACGGATAGATATGAATAGAGTACAAAAGAGTCTAATAGAGCAGAATAGGGCCGGATAGGGCCAAATAAGGCCTAATTGAGCAGAATCCAGCAGAATCGATGGAATTCGAGCCTAATCGAGCCGAATGGAGTGAAATGGAGTCAAGTCGAGCCGAATAGAGCCGATGCGAACTGAATCGAGCTGATTCAAGCCTAATCGCGTCAAATCGCGTGGAAATACGTCACATCGAATCTAATCAAATAGATTAGGGGAGGGGCGGGTGGGTAGAATAGAACAGAATAGTACAGAATAGAAAGAATAGAATATAGTACAGTAGGGTGGAGTAGAGAGAGTAAAGCAGAGCAGAGTAGAATTGAGTCAAATAGAGTCAAATAGTGCAGGACATAGCTGAATAGAGCCCATTCTGGCCGAATCGAGTCAAATGAAAACAAAACGAGATGAATCACACCGAATTGCTTCGAATCGCATCCAGTCGAATAGATTAGAGTAATGTAGGGTAGAGTAGAACAAAATAGAGTAGAATAGCGTAGAATGGAGAAGAGTGGAGTCAAATGGAGTCGAACAGAGACAAATAGAGTAGAAAAGAGTCGAATCGAGCCAAATAGGGCCGAATAAGGCTGAACCGAGTGGAAACGAGCTGAATTGAAGCGATTCGAGCCAAATCGAGCTGAATCGAGCCGACTCAAGCATGATGGTGTCCAGTCGCATCAAAATGCTTTGAATCGAACCAAATGGACTCGATTAGAACAGGTTAGGGTAGGGTAGTTTATGATAGGAAGACTAGGGTAGATGCAAGTAGACTACACTAGAGTAGACAAGAGAAGGCTAGAGTAGAAGCCTAGACTAGTAAGCTGGACTAGTCAGCTAGACTAGTGGCATAGAGCAGTAGCCTAGACAACTAGTCTTGAATAGTACCCTAAGTCAGTAATCTGAACGAGTACCCTTGCCTTAACTAGTAGTCCTAAGAAGTACCCTTGCCTTAACCAGTAGTCTTCACTAGTACCCTTGCCTTCACTAGTAGTATGTCCTTAACAAGTAGCCTGAACGGGTAGCCTTGCCTTAACCAGTACCCTCAACAAGTACCCATGCCTTAACTAGTAGCCTGGCCTTAACTAGTACCCTGGCCTTAACTAGTAGCCTGAACTAGTACACTTGCCTTAAGGAGTACCCTTGCCCGAACTACTCCCCTTAATTAGGACCCTTATTGAGTAACCCTAAGTAGTAGAGTATGGTACGGTGGGGTAGCATAGGGTAGGGAAGCCTACGGTGGAACAGAGAAAATAGAAGGAAATAGAATAGAACAGCATAGGTCAGGGTAGGTTAGCTTAGTGCAGGGTATGGTAGAGTAGCATAGGATGGAATAGAGAAAATAGAAAAGGAGACTAGAAAAGAGCAGACTAGATTAGGATAGGGTAGGGTGGGGGAGGGTTGTGTAGAATACAGTAGTGTAGAACGGAATAGAATGGTGTGGAATGGAGTCGAATGGATTCGAACAGAGATGAATAGAGTAGAAAAGAGTTGAATAGAGCCGGATAACGCTGAATACGACCAAATATGGCCGAAATGAGCCGAATCGAGTCGAGTCGACCAGATTCGGGATGAATGGAGCCTAGTGGAGCTGAAATGAGCCAATTAGAGACAAACTGAACCCAGCAAAATCGAGCCAAAACACACTTAATTGCATCCTATTGCATCGGATCTCGTCGAATTCCATCAAATCCCACCAAAACGCATCAAATCTCGCGGAATCTCACCGAATCCCGTCGAATTGTCTCAAATCGGGTCGAATGGTGTCCAAATGAATGGAATTGAATCAAATTGAATAGATTAGAGTAGTGTAGGTTAGGCTGGGATTCAGTAGGGAAGGGCACAGAAGAATAGAATAGAGTAGAAGAGAAGAGAATACCAAGAGTAGAATGGAGTAGAGTTGAGTAGAGTGGAATAGTCAGAGTCGGGTAGTGCAGAATATAGATGAATAGATCCAATTCAAGCCGAATCGATTCGAATGGAGAGGAAAGGGAACAAATCGTGATGAATCGAATTGATTAGAATAGATTAGAGTAGGGTAGGGTAGAATAGAGTGCAGTAGAACAGAAGAGAAGAGAAGAGAACACAACTGAAAGAATAGAATAGGGTCGAGACGAGCAGAGTAGAGTAGAGTAGAGTCGAATATTGCCGAATAGAGCCAAAGACAGCCAAATAGAGCCCAAATGAGCTAAATCGATAGAAACCAAGACAAATCACGCCGAATCCCGTGGAATCGTGCTCTATCGCGTCGAATCCCGTCGAATTGCATTGAATCTGATCAGTTCCAATCCAATCCAATCCATTAGAATAGACTAGAGTAGGGTAGAGTCCAATACAATACAGTAGAGAATAGTTTAGGATGGAGTAGAATGGTGTAGCATGGAGTCGAGTGGAGTCGAAAAGAGATAATAGAGTTGAGTAGAGTCTAACAGAGCCGAATAGAGCCTATTCGAGCTGACTAGAGCCGAATGGAGCCGATTAGAGCTGAATCGAACCGATTTGAGCCGATTGGGGATGAATGGAGTGGAAAGGAGCCGATTTGAGCCGAATCGCATCGAGATGCGTGGAATCGAATCCAGTAGAATAGATTAGATTAGGGTAGGATGGAATAGAGTAGACTTGAACACAGTAGAAGAGAATGGAAAGAATACAACAGAATAGAGTAGAAAAGGGTAGAGCAGAGCAGAATAGTGTAGAGTAGAGTAGAACAGAGTTGAATCAAGCTGAATGGAGATGAAACGAGACAAATCGCGTCGGATGGCGTCGAATCCCTTCGAATCAATTACAGTAGGGTATAGTAGAATAGCGTAGAATGGAGTGGAATGGTGTGCAATGGAATCGAGTAGAGTAGAAAAGAGCTGAAGAGAGCCGAAGAGGGCCGAAGAGGGCCAAATCGAGCTGAATTGAGCGAAATCGAGCCGAATCCAGTGAATCGAGCCTAATGGAGCCGAATCGAGCCTAATCAAGCCGAATCGACACTATTCGAGACAAATGGAGCTGAATGGACATGAATCACACCGATTCGGCCCCTAGTCACGTCAAAATTTGTTGAATTCAATTGAATAGACTAGAGTAGGGGAGGTTCGGGTAGGCTAGGGTAGGGTAGAATGGAGTAGAATAGAATAAAGCAGAACAGAACACAACAAAATAGAACAGAACAACACAGAACGAATACAGAAACGAGGAGGCTAGAGTAGAGTAGAGGGGAATAGAGTAGAGTAGAATAGATTCGAACAGAGCCAAATCGAGCTGAATCGCGTCGAAATGGGTTGAATCAAATCCAATCAAATGGATTACAGTACCTTAGAGTTGGGTAGCGTAGGGTAGGGTAGAATAGAGTAGACTAGTACAGAACAGAGTAGAAACAATACAATAGAATAGAGAAGATTAGACTACAGTAGAATAGAGCTGAATAGAGCCAAATGCAGACGAAACGAGAGGACTCGTGTAGAGGCACTTAGAGTAAATTAGAGTGGTGTTGGGTAGGGTAGAGCAGAATAGAGTAGAATAGTGTAGAACAGTGTGGAATGAATAGAATGGAGTAGAATGGAGTCAAATAGAAACGAACAGAGTAGAAAAGAGTCGAATAGAGCAGAATAGGGCCGAAGAACGCCAAATCGAGCAGATTCGAAGCGATTCGAGCCAAAACAAGCTGAATGGAGCCTAACTGAGCCGAATAGAGCCAAATCGAGCCGAATCGAGCCGATTCAAGCTTCATCGCCTCGAATCGCGTTCAATGCGTCAAATCCAATCGAGACGTATAGATTAGAGAAGGGGAGGGGAGGGCAGGGGAGGGTAGAATAGAACAGAGTAGAGTGGAATAGAAGAGATTAGAACAGAATAGAAGGAATAGAATCGAGTAGAATAGAGTGGAAAAGAGTAGAGTCGAATACAGTCGAATAGAGCCGACTAAGCTGAATAGAGACGAATGGAGCTGAATACAGCCGAAAAGAGCTGTATACTGCCGAATCACACCTAATCGAGTGGAATCAAGCAGAATCGCACTGACTGTCACCGAACAGCGTCGAATCGAATCAGGTCGAATCGAGTCGAGCCACATCGTTTTGAATCAAACAAGGTCAAATCGCTTCATATCGTGTCGAATCCCATGGAATCACGTCGAATAACTTCGAATCGTGTGAAACCTCAGAGAATCCTACTGAATCACGTCGAGTCGCATGGAATCTCATCAAATCCCTTCGGATCTTGCCGAATCCAGTCAAGTCACATCAAATCGCTTTGCACGGAATCGAATTGAATCCAATAGATTAAAGTAGGCTAGGTTCGGGTGGGGTGCCGTAGGGTCGGGTAGGGTAGAATAGAATAGAGTACAACAGAGTAGGAGAGAACAGAACAGAACAGAAAGAATACAACAGAACAGAATAGAGTCAAAGAGAGAGAACATAGCCGAATCGAGCCGAGTGGAGACAAAACGAGACGAATCACGTCCGGTTGCTTCGAATCGCGTCAAATCAAATCGAATCGATTAGAAGAGATGAGGGTAGGGAAGGGTAGAATAGAATAGAGGAAAATAGTGAAGAATGGTGTGGAATGGAATAGAATGGAATTGAACGGAGTCCAATAAAGACGGATAGATATGAATAGAGTACAAAAGAGTCTAATAGAGCAGAATAGGGCCGGATAGGGCCAAATAAGGCCTAATTGAGCAGAATCCAGCAGAATCGATGGAATTCGAGCCTAATCGAGCCGAATGGAGTGAAATGGAGTCAAGTCGAGCCGAATAGAGCCGATGCGAACTGAATCGAGCTGATTCAAGCCTAATCGCGTCAAATCGCGTGGAAATACGTCACATCGAATCTAATCAAATAGATTAGGGGAGGGGCGGGTGGGTAGAATAGAACAGAATAGTACAGAATAGAAAGAATAGAATATAGTACAGTAGGGTGGAGTAGAGAGAGTAAAGCAGAGCAGAGTAGAATTGAGTCAAATAGAGTCAAATAGTGCAGGACATAGCTGAATAGAGCCCATTCTGGCCGAATCGAGTCAAATGGAAACAAAACGAGAGGAATCACACCGAATTGCTTCGAATCGCATCCAGTCGAATACATTAGAGTAACGTAGGGTAGAGTAGAACAGAATAGAGTAGAATAGCGTAGAATGGAGAAGAGTGGAGTCAAATGGAGTCGAACAGAGACAAATAGAGTAGAAAAGAGTCGAATCGAGCCAAATAGGGCCGAATAAGGCTGAACCGAGTGGAAACGAGCTGAATTGAAGCGATTCGAGCCAAATCGAGCTGAATCGAGCCGACTCAAGCATGATGGTGTCCAGTCGCATCGAAATGCTTTGAATCGAACCAAATGGAAGAGATTAGAACAGGTTAGGGTAGTTTATGATAGGAAGACTAGGGTAGATGCAAGTAGACTACATTAGAGTAGACAAGAGAAGGCTAGAGTAGAAGCCTAGACTAGTAAGCTGGACTAGTCAGCTAGACTAGTGGCATAGAGCAGTAGCCTAGACAACTAGTCTTGAATAGTACCCTCAGTCAGTAATCTGAACGAGTACCCTTGCCTTAACTAGTAGTCCTAACAAGTACCCTTGCCTTAAGCAGTAGTCTTCACTAGTACCCTTGCCTTCACTAGTAGTATGTCCTTAACAAGTAGCCTGAACGGGTACCCTTGCCTTAACCAGTACCCTCAACAAGTACCCACGCCTTAACTAGTAGCCTGGCCTTAACTAGTACCCTGGCCTTAACTAGTAGCCTGAACTAGTACACTTGCCTTAAGGAGTACCCTTGCCCGAACTACTCCCCTTAATTAGGACCCTTATTGAGTAACCCTAAGTAGTAGAGTATGGTACGGTGGGGTAGCATAGGGTAGGGAAGCCTACGGTGGAACAGAGAAAATAGAAGGAAATAGAATAGAACAGCATAGGTCAGGGTAGGTTAGCTTAGTGCAGGGTATGGTAGAGTAGCATAGGATGGAATAGAGAAAATAGAAAAGGAGACTAGAAAAGAGCAGACTAGATTAGGATAGGGTAGGGTGGGGGAGGGTTGTGTAGAATACAGTAGTGTAGAACGGAATAGAATGGTGTGGAATGGAGTCGAATGGATTCGAACAGAGATGAATAGAGTAGAAAAGAGTTGAATAGAGCCGGATAACGCTGAATAGGACCAAATATGGCCGAAATGAGCCGAATCGAGTCGAGTCGACCAGATTCGGGATGAATGGAGCCTAGTGGAGCTGAAATGAGCCAATTAGAGACAAACTGAACCCAGCAAAATCGAGCCAAAACACACTTAATTGCATCCTATTGCATCGGATCTCGTCGAATTCCATCAAATCCCACCAAACCGCATCAAATCTCGCGGAATCTCACCGAATCCCGTCGAATTGTCTCAAATCGGGTCGAATGGTGTCCAACTGAATGGAATTGAATTAAATTGAATAGATTAGAGTAGTGTAGGTTAGGCTGGGATTCAGTAGGGAAGGGCACAGAAGAATAGAATAGAGTAGAACAGAAGAGAATACCAAGAGTAGAATGGAGTAGAGTTGAGTAGAGTGGAATAGTCAGAGTCGGGTAGTGCAGAATATAGATGAATAGATCCAATTCAAGCCGAATCGATTCGAATGGAGAGGAAAGGGAACAAATCGTGATGAATCGGATCGATTCGAATAGATTAGAGTAGGGTAGGGTAGAACAGAATAGAATAGAGTAGAAAAGAGTAGAATGGTGTGGAATGGAGTTGAATGGAGCCAAATAGAGACAAATAAAGTAGAAAGGGCTGAGTAGAGCTGAACAGGGCTGAATAAGGTTCACTCGAGCCTAATTATGCTGAATTGAGCAGAATCGAGACGAATTGACCCAATTCAAGCCAAATAGAGCTAAATCGAGCCGATTCAAGCCTAATCACATGGAATCGCGTCGAAATGCGTTGAATCGAATAGATTAGTGTAGAGGAGGGTACGGCCGGAGAGGCTAGACTACAACACAACAGAACACAATAGAAAGAAGAGAATAGAATTAAGTAGAGTCGGGTCCAGTAGAATAGAGTCAAATCGAGTTGACGAGAGCTGAAAAGAGCCAAACAGAGCTGAATACAGCCGAATTGACCAAATTCAAGGTGAATCGAGATGAATCATGTCCAGTCGTTTGAAATGTGTCGAATCGAATCAAATGGATTAGTGTGGGGAAGGTAAGGTTCGGGGAGGGTAGAGAAGACTAGAATAGAGTAGAATAGAACAGAACAGAAAGAATCGAGTAGACTAGAGTCACATAGAGTCGAATACTGCCAAAAAGAGCCGAATAGAGTGGAAAAGAGCTGAATAGAACCGAATCGAGTTTAATGGAGGAGAAAGGAGATGAATCGAGCCGATATGACCCGAATCAGGTCGAATTCCGTTCAAGTGTGTCGAATAGCATAGAACAGATTACAGTAGGCTAAGTTAGGGTAGGGTAGGGTAGAATAGAGTGCAGTAGAACAGAACAGAAGAGAAGAGAACACAACTGAAAGAATAGAATAGGGTCGAGACGAGCAGAGTATAGAAGAGTAGAGTAGAGTCGAATATTGCCGAATAGAGCCAAAGACAGCCAAATAGAGCCCAAAAGAGCTAAATCGATAGAAACCAAGACAAATCACGCCGAATCCCGTGGAATCGTGCTCTATCGCGTCGAATCCCGTCGAATTGCATTGAATCTGATCAGTTCCAATCCAATCCAATCCATTAGAATAGACTAGAGTAGGGTAGAGTCCAATACAATACAGTAGAGAATAGTTTAGGATGGAGTAGAATGGTGTAGCATGGAGTCGAGTGGAGTCGAAAAGAGATAATAGAGTTGAGTAGAGTCTAACAGAGTCGAATAGAGCCTATTCGAGCTGACTAGAGCCGAATGGAGCCGATTAGAGCTGAATCGAACCGATTTGAGCCGATTGGGGATGAATGGAGTGGAAAGGAGCCGATTTGAGCCGAATCGCATCGAGATGCGTGGAATCGAATCCAGTAGAATAGATTAGATTAGGGTAGGATGGAATAGAGTAGACTTGAACACAGTAGAAGAGAATGGAAAGAATACAATAGAATAGAGTAGAAAAGGGTAGAGCAGAGCAGAATAGTGTAGAGTAGAATAGAGTAGAGTAGAACAGAGTCGAATCAAGCTGAATGGAGATGAAACGAGACAAATCGCGTCGGATGGCGTCGAATCCCTTCGAATCAATTACAGTAGGGTATAGTAGAATAGCGTAGAATGGAGTGGAATGGTGTGCAATGGAATCGAGTAGAGTAGAAAAGAGCTGAAGAGAGCCGAAGAGGGCCGAAGAGGGCCAAATCGAGCTGAATTGAGCGAAATCGAGCCGAATCCAGTGAATCGAGCCTAATGGAGCCGAATCGAGCCTAATCAAGCCGAATCGACACTATTCGAGACAAATGGAGCTGAATGGACATGAATCACACCGATTCGGCCCCTAGTCACGTCAAAATTTGTTGAATTCAATTGAATAGACTAGAGTAGGGGAGGTTCGGGTAGGCTAGGGTAGGGTAGAATGGAGTAGAATAGAATAAAGCAGAACAGAACACAACAAAATAGAACAGAACAACACAGAACGAATACAGAAACGAGGAGGCTAGAGTAGAGTAGAGGGGAATAGAGTAGAATAGAATAGATTCGAACAGAGCCAAATCGAGCTGAATCGCGTCGAAATGGGTTGAATCAAATCCAATCAAATGGATTACAGTACCTTAGAGTTGGGTAGCGTAGGGTAGGGTAGAATAGAGTAGACTAGTACAGAACAGAGTAGAAACAATACAATAGAATAGAGAAGATTAGACTACAGTAGAATAGAGCTGAATAGAGCCAAATGCAGACGAAACGAGAGGACTCGTGTAGAGGCACTTAGAGTAAATTAGAGTGGTGTTGGGTAGGGTAGAGCAGAATAGAGTAGAATAGTGTAGAACAGTGTGGAATGAATAGAATGGAGTAGAATGGAGTCAAATAGAAACGAACAGAGTAGAAAAGAGTCGAATAGAGCAGAATAGGGCCGAAGAACGCCAAATCGAGCAGATTCGAAGCGATTCGAGCCAAAACAAGCTGAATGGAGCCTAACTGAGCCGAATAGAGCCAAATCGAGCCGAATCGAGCCGATTCAAGCTTCATCGCCTCGAATCGCGTTCAATGCGTCAAATCCAATCGAGACGTATAGATTAGAGAAGGGGAGGGGAGGGCAGGGGAGGGTAGAATAGAACAGAGTAGAGTGGAATAGAAGAGATTAGAACAGAATAGAAGGAATAGAATCGAGTAGAATAGAGTGGAAAAGAGTAGAGTCGAATACAGTCGAATAGAGCCGACTAAGCTGAATAGAGACGAATGGAGCTGAATACAGCCGAAAAGAGCTGTATACTGCCGAATCACACCTAATCGAGTGGAATCAAGCAGAATCGCACTGACTGTCACCGAACAGCGTCGAATCGAATCAGGTCGAATCGAGTCGAGCCACATCGTTTTGAATCAAACAAGGTCAAATCGCTTCATATCGTGTCGAATCCCATGGAATCACGTCGAATAACTTCGAATCGTGTGAAACCTCAGAGAATCCTACTGATCACGTCGAGTCGCATGGAATCTCATCAAATCCCTTCGGATCTTGCCGAATCCAGTCAAGTCACA
This sequence comes from Loxodonta africana, assembly GCF_030014295.1. NCBI lineage: Eukaryota > Metazoa > Chordata > Mammalia > Proboscidea > Elephantidae > Loxodonta > Loxodonta africana. The sequence goes on along the minus strand of NW_026974873.1, from coordinate 248,364 downwards.
TCAAATCGCTTTGCACGGAATCGAATTGAATCCAATAGATTAAAGTAGGCTAGGTTCGGGTGGGGTGCCGTAGGGTCGGGTAGGGTAGAATAGAATAGAGTACAACAGAGTAGGAGAGAACAGAACAGAACAGAAAGAATACAACAGAACAGAATAGAGTCAAAGAGAGAGAACATAGCCGAATTGAGCCGAGTGGAGACAAAACGAGACGAATCACGTCCGGTTGCTTCGAATCGCGTCAAATCAAATCGAATCGATTAGAAGAGATGAGGGTAGGGAAGGGTAGAATAGAATAGAGGAAAATAGTGAAGAATGGTGTGGAATGGAATAGAATGGAATTGAACGGAGTCCAATAAAGACGGATAGATATGAATAGAGTACAAAAGAGTCTAATAGAGCAGAATAGGGCCGGATAGGGCCAAATAAGGCCTAATTGAGCAGAATCCAGCAGAATCGATGGAATTCGAGCCTAATCGAGCCGAATGGAGTGAAATGGAGTCAAGTCGAGCCGAATAGAGCCGATGCGAACTGAATCGAGCTGATTCAAGCCTAATCGCGTCAAATCGCGTGGAAATACGTCACATCGAATCTAATCAAATAGATTAGGGGAGGGGCGGGTGGGTAGAATAGAACAGAATAGTACAGAATAGAAAGACTAGAATATAGTACAGTAGGGTGGAGTAGAGAGAGTAAAGCAGAGCAGAGTAGAATTGAGTCACATAGAGTCAAATAGTGCAGGACATACCTGAATAGAGCCCATTCTGGCCGAATCGAGTCAAATGGAAACAAAACGAGATGAATCACACCGAATTGCTTCGAATCGCATCCAGTCGAATAGATTAGAGTAACGTAGGGTAGAGTAGAACAGAATAGAGTAGAATAGCGTAGAATGGAGAAGAGTGGAGTCAAATGGAGTCGAACAGAGACAAATAGAGTAGAAAAGAGTCGAATCGAGCCAAATAGGGCCGAATAAGGCTGAACCGAGTGGAAACGAGCTGAATTGAAGCGATTCGAGCCAAATCGAGCTGAATCGAGCCGACTCAAGCATGATGGTGTCCAGTCGCATCGAAATGCTTTGAATCGAACCAAATGGAAGAGATTAGAACAGGTTAGGGTAGTTTATGATAGGAAGACTAGGGTAGATGCAAGTAGACTACATTAGAGTAGACAAGAGAAGGCTAGAGTAGAAGCCTAGACTAGTAAGCTGGACTAGTCAGCTAGACTAGTGGCATAGAGCAGTAGCCTAGACAACTAGTCTTGAATAGTACCCTAAGTCAGTAATCTGAACGAGTACCCTTGCCTTAACTAGTAGTCCTAACAAGTACCCTTGCCTTAAGCAGTAGTCTTCACTAGTACCCTTGCCTTCACTAGTAGTATGTCCTTAACAAGTAGCCTGAACGGGTACCCTTGCCTTAACCAGTACCCTCAACAAGTACCCACGCCTTAACTAGTAGCCTGGCCTTAACTAGTACCCTGGCCTTAACTAGTAGCCTGAACTAGTACACTTGCCTTAAGGAGTACCCTTGCCCGAACTACTCCCCTTAATTAGGACCCTTATTGAGTAACCCTAAGTAGTAGAGTATGGTACGGTGGGGTAGCATAGGGTAGGGAAGCATACGGTGGAACAGAGAAAATAGAAGGAAATAGAATAGAACAGCATAGGTCAGGGTAGGTTAGCTTAGTGCAGGGTATGGTAGAGTAGCATAGGATGGAATAGAGAAAATAGAAAAGGAGACTAGAAAAGAGCAGACTAGATTAGGATAGGGTAGGGTGGGGGAGGGTTGTGTAGAATACAGTAGTGTAGAACGGAATAGAATGGTGTGGAATGGAGTCGAATGGATTCGAACAGAGATGAATAGAGTAGAAAAGAGTTGAATAGAGCCGGATAACGCCGAATAGGACCAAATATGGCCGAAATGAGCCGAATCGAGTCGAGTCGACCAGATTCGGGATGAATGGAGCCTAGTGGAGCTGAAATGAGCCAATTAGAGACAAACTGAACCCAGCAAAATCGAGCCAAAACACACTTAATTGCATCCTATTGCATCGGATCTCGTCGAATTCCATCAAATCCCACCAAAACGCATCAAATCTCGCGGAATCTCACCGAATCCCGTCGAATTGTCTCAAATCGGGTCGAATGGTGTCCAACTGAATGGAATTGAATTAAATTGAATAGATTAGAGTAGTGTAGGTTAGGCTGGGATTCAGTAGGGAAGGGCACAGAAGAATAGAATAGAGTAGAACAGAAGAGAATACCAAGAGTAGAATGGAGTAGAGTTGAGTAGAGTGGAATAGTCAGAGTCGGGTAGTGCAGAATATAGATGAATAGATCCAATTCAAGCCGAATCGATTCGAATGGAGAGGAAAGGGAACAAATCGTGATGAATCGGATCGATTCGAATAGATTAGAGTAGGGTAGGGTAGAACAGAATAGAATAGAGTAGAAAAGAGTAGAATGGTGTGGAATGGAGTTGAATGGAGCCAAATAGAGACAAATAAAGTAGAAAGGGCTGAGTAGAGCTGAACAGGGCTGAATAAGGTTCACTCGAGCCTAATTATGCTGAATTGAGCAGAATCGAGACGAATTGACCCAATTCAAGCCAAATAGAGCTAAATCGAGCCGATTCAAGCCTAATCACATGGAATCGCGTCGAAATGCGTTGAATCGAATAGATTAGTGTAGAGGAGGGTACGGCAGGAGAGGCTAGACTACAACACAACAGAACACAATAGAAAGAAGAGAATAGAATTAAGTAGAGTCGGGTCCAGTAGAATAGAGTCAAATCGAGTTGACGAGAGCTGAAAAGAGCCAAACAGAGCTCAATACAGCCGAATTGACCAAATTCAAGGTGAATCGAGATGAATCATGTCCAGTCGTTTGAAATGTGTCGAATCGAATCAAATGGATTAGTGTGGGGAAGGTAAGGTTCGGGGAGGGTAGAGAAGACTAGAATAGAGTAGAATAGAACAGAACAGAAAGAATCGAGTAGACTAGAGTCACATAGAGTCGAATACTGCCAAAAAGAGCCGAATAGAGTGGAAAAGAGCTGAATAGAACCGAATCGAGTTTAATGGAGGAGAAAGGAGATGAATCGAGCCGATATGAGCCGAATCAGGTCGAATTCCACTCAAGTGTGTCGAATAGCATAGAACAGATTACAGTAGGCTAAGTTAGGGTAGGGTAGGGTAGAATAGAGTGCAGTAGAACAGAACAGAAGAGAAGAGAACACAACTGAAAGAATAGAATAGGGTCGAGACGAGCAGAGTATAGAAGGGTAGAGTAGAGTAGAGTCGAATATTGCCGAATAGAGCCAAAGACAGCCAAATAGAGCCCAAAAGAGCTAAATCGATAGAAACCAAGACAAATCACGCCGAATCCCGTGGAATCGTGCTCTATCGCGTCGAATCCCGTCGAATTGCATTGAATCTGATCAGTTCCAATCCAATCCAATCCATTAGAATAGACTAGAGTAGGGTAGAGTCCAATACAATACAGTAGAGAATAGTTTAGGATGGAGTAGAATGGTGTAGCATGGAGTCGAGTGGAGTCGAAAAGAGATAATAGAGTTGAGTGGAGTCTAACAGAGTCGAATAGAGCCTATTCGAGCTGACTAGAGCCGAATGGAGCCGATTAGAGCTGAATCGAACCGATTTGAGCCGATTGGGGATGAATGGAGTGGAAAGGAGCCGATTTGAGCCGAATCGCATCGAGATGCGTGGAATCGAATCCAGTAGAATAGATTAGATTAGGGTAGGATGGAATAGAGTAGACTTGAACACAGTAGAAGAGAATGGAAAGAATACAATAGAATAGAGTAGAAAAGGGTAGAGCAGAGCAGAATAGTGTAGAGTAGAATAGAGTAGAGTAGAACAGAGTCGAATCAAGCTGAATGGAGATGAAACGAGACAAATCGCGTCGGATGGCGTCGAATCCCATCGAATCAATTACAGTAGGGTATAGTAGAATAGCGTAGAATGGAGTAGAATGGTGTGCAATGGAATCGAGTAGAGTAGAAAAGAGCTGAAGAGAGCCGAAGAGGGCCAAATCGAGCTGAATTGAGCGAAATCGAGCCGAATCCAGTGAATCGAGCCTAATGGAGCCGAATCGAGCCTAATCAAGCCGAATCGACACTATTCGAGACAAATGGAGCTGAATGGACATGAATCACACCGATTCGGCCCCTAGTCACGTCAAAATTTGTTGAATTCAATTGAATAGACTAGAGTAGGGGAGGTTCGGGTAGGCTAGGGTAGGGTAGAATGGAGTAGAATAGAATAAAGCAGAACAGAACACAACAAAATAGAACAGAACAACACAGAACGAATACAGAAACGAGGAGGCTAGAGTAGAGTAGAGGGGAATAGAGTAGAGTAGAATAGATTCGAACAGAGCCAAATCGAGCTGAATCGCGTCGAAATGGGTTGAATGAATCAAATCCAATCAAGTGGATTACAATACCTTAGAGTTGGGTAGCATAGGGTAGGGTAGAATAGAGTAGACTAGTACAGAACAGAGTAGAAACAATACAATAGAATAGAGAAGATTAGACTACAGTAGAATAGAGCTGAATAGAGCCAAATGCAGACGAAACGAGAGGACTCGTGTAGAGGCACTTAGAGTAAATTAGAGTGGTGTTGGGTAGGGTAGAGCAGAATAGAGTAGAATAGTGTAGAACAGTGTGGAATGAATAGAATGGAGTAGAATGGAGTCAAATAGAAACGAACAGAGTAGAAAAGAGTCGAATAGAGCAGAATAGGGCCGAAGAACGCCAAATCGAGCAGATTCGAAGCGATTCGAGCCAAAACAAGCTGAATGGAGCCTAACTGAGCCGAATAGAGCCAAATCGAGCCGAATCGAGCCGACTCAAGCTTCATCGCCTCGAATCGCGTTCAATGCGTCAAATCCAATCGAGACGTATAGATTAGAGAAGGGGAGGGGAGGGCAGGGGAGGGTAGAATAGAACAGAGTAGAGTGGAATAGAAGAGATTAGAACAGAATAGAAGGAATAGAATCGAGTAGAATAGAGTGGAAAAGAGTAGAGTCGAATACAGTCGAATAGAGCCGACTAAGCTGAATAGAGACGAATGGAGCTGAATACAGCCGAAAAGAGCTGTATACTGCCGAATCACACCTAATCGAGCGGAATCAAGCAGAATCGCACTGACTGTCACCGAACAGCGTCGAATCGAATCAGGTCGAATCGAGTCGAGCCACATCGTTTTGAATCAAACAAGGTCAAATCGCTTCATATCGTGTCGAATCCCACGGAATCACGTCGAATAACTTCGAATCGTGTGAAACCTCAGAGAATCCTACTGAATCACGTCGAGTCGCATGGAATCTCATCAAATCCCTTCGGATCTTGCCGAATCCAGTCAAGTCATATCAAATCACTTTGCACGGAATCGAATTGAATCCAATAGACTAAAGTAGGCTAGGTTCGGGTGGGGTGCCGTAGGGTCGGGTAGGGTAGAATAGAATGGAGTACAACAGAATAGGAGAGAACAGAACAGAACAGAAAGAATACAACAGAACAGAATAGAGTCAAAGAGAGAGAACATACCCGAATTGAGCCGAGTGGAGACAAAACGAGACGAATCACGTCCGGTTGCTTCGAATCGCGTCAAATCAAATCGAATCGATTAGAAGAGATTAGGGTAGGGAAGGGTAGAATAGAATAGAGGAAAATAGTGAAGAATGGTGTGGAATGGAATAGAATGGAGTTGAACGGAGTCCAATAGAGACGGATAGATATGAATAGAGTACAAAAGAGTCTAATAGAGCAGAATAGGGCCGGATAGGGCCAAATAAGGCCTAATTGAGCAGAATCCAGCAGAATCGATGGAATTCAAGCCTAATCGAGCTGAATGGAGTGAAATGGAGTCAAGTCGAGCCGAATAGAGCCGATGCGAACTGAATCGAGCTGATTCAAGCCTAATCGCGTCAAATCGCGTGGAAATACGTCACATCGAATCTAATCAAATAGATTAGGGGAGGGGCGGGTGGGTAGAATAGAACAGAATAGTACAGAATAGAAAGACTAGAATATAGTACAGTAGGGTGGAGTAGAGAGAGTAAAGCAGAGCAGAGTAGAATTGAGTCAAATAGAGTCAAATAGTGCAGGACATAGCTGAATAGAGCCCATTCTGGCCGAATCGAGTCAAATGGAATCAAAACGAGATGAATCACACCGAATTGCTTCGAATCGCATCCAGTCGAATAGATTAGAGTAACGTAGGGTAGAGTAGAACAGAATAGAGTAGAATAGCGTAGAATGGAGAAGAGTGGAGTCAAATGGAGTCGAACAGAGACAAATAGAGTAGAAAAGAGTCGAATCGAGCCAAATAGGGCCGAATAAGGCTGAACCGAGTGGAAACGAGCTGAATTGAAGCGATTCGAGCCAAATCGAGCTGATGTTGCGGAATCGAGCCGACTCAAGCGTGATGGTGTCCAGTCGCATCGAAATGCTTTGAATCGAATCAAATGGAATCGATTAGAATAGGTTAGGGTAGGGTAGTTTATGATAGGAAGACTAGGGTAGATGCAAGTAGACTACACTAGAGTAGACAAGAGAAGGCTAGAGTAGAAGCCTAGACTAGTAAGCTGGACTAGTCAGCTAGACTAGTGGCATAGAGCAGTAGCCTAGACAACTAGTCTTGAATAGTACCCTAAGTCAGTAATCTGAACGAGTACCCTTGCCTGAACTCTTAACCTAATCTAGTACCCTTGCCTTAATTAGTAGTCCTAACAAGTACCCTTGCCTTAACCAGTAGTCTTCACTAGTACCCTTGCCTTCACTAGTAGTATGTCCTTAACAAGTAGCCTGAACGGGTAGCCTTGCCTTAACCAGTACCCTCAACAAGTACCCACGCCTTAACTAGTAGCCTGGCCTTAACTAGTAGCCTGGCCTTAACTAGTAGCCTGAACTAGTACACTTGCCTTAAGGAGTACCCTTGCCCGAACTACTCCCCTTAATTAGGACCCTTATTGAATAACCCTAAGTAGTAGAGTATGGTACGGTGGGGTAGCATAGGGTAGGGAAGCCTACGGTGGAACAGAGAAAATAGAAGGAAATAGAATAGAACAGCATAGGTCAGGGTAGGTTAGCTTAGTGCAGGGTATGGTAGAGTAGCATAGGATGGAATAGAGAAAATAGAAAAGGAGACTAGAAAAGAGCAGACTAGATTAGGATAGGGTAGGGTGGGGGAGGGTTTTGTAGAATACAGTAGTGTAGAATGGAATAGAATGGTGTGGAGTGGAGTCGAATGGATTCGAACAGAGATGAATAGAGTAGAAAAGAGTTGAATAGAGCCGAATAACGCTGAATAGGACCAAATATGGCCGAAATGAGCCGAATCGAGTCGAGTCCACCAGATTCGGGATGAATGCAGCTGAGTGGAGCTGAAATGAGCCAAATAGAGACAAACTGAACCCAGCAAAATCGAGCCAAAACACACTTAATTGCATCCTATTGCATCGGATCTCGTCGAATTCCATCAAATCCCACCAAAACGCATCAAATCTCGCGGAATCTCACCGAATCCCGTCGAATTGTCTCAAATCGGGTCGAATGGTGTCAAACGGAGTGGAATCGAATTAAATCGAATAGATTAGAGTAGTGTAGGTTAGGCTGGGATTCAGTAGGGAAGGGCACAGAAGAATAGAATAGAGTAGAACAGAAGAGAATACCAAGAGTAGAATGGAGTAGAGTTGAGTAGAGTGGAATAGTCAGAGTCGGGTAGTGCAGAATATAGATGAATAGATCCAATTCAAGCCGAATCGATTCGAATGGAGAGGAAAGGAGACAAATCGTGATGAATCGAATCGATTCGAATCGATTAGAGTAGGGTAGGGTAGAACAGAATAGAATAGAGTAGAAAAGAGTAGAATGGTGTGGAATGGAGTTGAATGGAGCCAGATAGAGACAAATAAAGTAGAAAGGGTTGAGTAGAGCTGAACAGGGCTGAATAAGGTTCACTCGAGCCTAATTATGCTGAATTGAGCAGAATCGAGACGAACTGACCCAATTCAAGCCAAATAGAGCTAAATCGAGCCGATTCAAGCCTAATCACATGGAATCGCGTCGAAATGCGTTGAATCGAATAGATTAGTGTAGAGGAGGGTATGGCAGGAGAGGCTAGACTACAACACAACAGAACACAATAGAAAGAAGAGAATAGAATTAAGTAGAGTCGGGTCCAGTAGAATAGAGTCAAATCGAGTTGACGAGAGCTGAAAAGAGCCAAACAGAGCTGAATACAGCCGAATTGACCAAATTCAAGGTGAATCGAGATGAATCAAGTCCAGTCGTTTGAAATGTGTCGAATCGAATCAAATAGATTAGTGTGGGGAAGGTAAGGTTAGGGCAGGGTAGAGAATAGAATAGAGTAGAATAGAACAGAACAGAAAGAATCGAGTAGACTAGAGTCACACAGAGTCGAATACTGCCAAAAAGAGCCGAATAGAGTGGAAAAGAGCCGAATAGAACCGAATCGAGTTTAATGGAGGAGAAAGGAGATGAATCGAGCCGATATGACCCGAATCAGGTCGAATTCCGTTCAAGTGTGTCGAATAGCATAGAACAGATTACAGTAGGCTAAGTTAGGGTAGGGTAGGGTAGGGTAGAATAGAGTGCAGTAGAACAGAGCAGAAGAGAAGAGAACACAACTGAAAGAATAGAATAGGGTCGAGACGAGCAGAGTATAGAAGAGTAGAGTAGAGTAGAGTCGAATATTGCCGAATAGAGCCAAAGACAGCCAAATAGAGCCCAAAAGAGCTAAATCGATAGAAACCAAGACAAATCACGCCGAATCCCGTGGAATCGTGCTCTATCGCGTCGAATCCCGTCGAATTGCATTGAATCTGATCAATTCCAATCCAATCCAATCATTAGAATAGACTAGAGTAGGGTAGAGTCCAATACAATACAGTAGAGAACATTTTAGGATGGAGTAGAATGGTGTAGCATGGAGTCGAGTGGAGTCGAAAAGAGATAATAGAGTTGAGTAGAGTCTAACAGAGCCGAAAAGAGCCTATTCGAGCTGACTAGAGCCGAATGGAGCCGATTAGAGCTGAATCGAACCGATTTGAGCCGATTGGGGAGGAATGGAGTGGAAAGGAGCCGATTTGAGCTGAATCGCATCGAGATGCGTGGAATCGAATCCAGTAGAATAGATTAGATTAGGGTAGGGTGGAATAGAGTAGACTTGAACACAGTAGAAGAGAATGGAAAGAATACAATAGAATAGAGGAGAAAAGGGTAGAGCAGAGCAGAATAGTGTAGAGTAGAATAGAGTAGAGTAGAACAGAGTCGAATCAAGCTGAATGGAGACGAAACGAGACAAATCGCGTCAAATGGCGTCGTATCCCGTCGAATCAATTTTTATAGTAGAATAGCGTAGAATGGAGTGGAATGGTGTGCAATGGAATCGAGTAGAGTAGAAAAGAGCTGAAGAGAGCTGAAGAGGGCCAAATCGAGCTGAATTGAGCGAAATCGAGCCGAATCCAGTGAATCGAGCCTAATCAAGCCGAATCGACACTATTCGAGACAAATGGAGCCGAATGGACATGAATCACACCGATTCGGCCCCTAGTCGCGTCAAAATTTGTCGAATTCAATTGAATAGACTAGAGTAGGGGAGGTTCGGGTAGGCTAGGGTAGGGTAGAATGGAGTAGAATAGAATAAAACAGAACAGAACACAACAAAATAGAACAGAACAACACAGAACGAATACAGAAACGAGTAGGCTAGAGTAGAGTAGACGGGAATAGAGTAGAGTAGAATAGATTCGAACAGAGCCAAATCGAGCCGAATCGAGCCGATTCAAGCTTCATCGCCTCGAATCGCGTTCAATGCGTCAAATCCAATTGAGACGTATAGATTAGAGAAGGGGAGGGGAGGGGAGGGTAGAATAGAACAGAGTAGAGTGGAATAGAAGAGATTAGAACAGAATAGAAGGAATAGAATCGAGTAGAACAGAGTGGAAAAGAGTAGAGTCGAATACAGTCGAATAGAGCCGACTAAGCTGAATAGAGACGAATGGAGCTGAATACAGCCGAAAAGAGCTGTATACTGCCGAATCACACCTAATCGAGCGGAATCAAGCAGAATCGCACTGACTGTCACCGAACAGCGTCGAATCGAATCAGGTCGAATCGAGTCGAGCCACATCGTTTTGAATCAAACAAGGTCAAATCGCTTCATATCGTGTCGAATCCCACGGAATCACGTCGAATAACTTCGAATCGTGTGAAACCTCAGAGAATCCTACTGATCACGTCGAGTCGCATGGAATCTCATCAAATCCCTTCGGATCTTGCCGAATCCAGTCAAGTCACATCAAATCGCTTTGCACGGAATCGAATTGAATCCAATAGATTAAAGTAGGCTAGGTTCGGGTGGGGTGCCGTAGGGTCGGGTAGGGTAGAATAGAATAGAGTACAACAGAGTAGGAGAGAACAGAACAGAACAGAAAGAATACAACAGAACAGAATAGAGTCAAAGAGAGAGAACATAGCCGAATTGAGCCGAGTGGAGACAAAACGAGACGAATCACGTCCGGTTGCTTCGAATCGCGTCAAATCAAATCGAATCGATTAGAAGAGATGAGGGTAGGGAAGGGTAGAATAGAATAGAGGAAAATAGTGAAGAATGGTGTGGAATGGAATAGAATGGAATTGAACGGAGTCCAATAAAGACGGATAGATATGAATAGAGTACAAAAGAGTCTAATAGAGCAGAATAGGGCCGGATAGGGCCAAATAAGGCCTAATTGAGCAGAATCCAGCAGAATCGATGGAATTCGAGCCTAATCGAGCCGAATGGAGTGAAATGGAGTCAAGTCGAGCCGAATAGAGCCGATGCGAACTGAATCGAGCTGATTCAAGCCTAATCGCGTCAAATCGCGTGGAAATACGTCACATCGAATCTAATCAAATAGATTAGGGGAGGGGCGGGTGGGTAGAATAGAACAGAATAGTACAGAATAGAAAGACTAGAATATAGTACAGTAGGGTGGAGTAGAGAGAGTAAAGCAGAGCAGAGTAGAATTGAGTCACATAGAGTCAAATAGTGCAGGACATACCTGAATAGAGCCCATTCTGGCCGAATCGAGTCAAATGGAAACAAAACGAGATGAATCACACCGAATTGCTTCGAATCGCATCCAGTCGAATAGATTAGAGTAACGTAGGGTAGAGTAGAACAGAATAGAGTAGAATAGCGTAGAATGGAGAAGAGTGGAGTCAAATGGAGTCGAACAGAGACAAATAGAGTAGAAAAGAGTCGAATCGAGCCAAATAGGGCCGAATAAGGCTGAACCGAGTGGAAACGAGCTGAATTGAAGCGATTCGAGCCAAATCGAGCTGAATCGAGCCGACTCAAGCATGATGGTGTCCAGTCGCATCGAAATGCTTTGAATCGAACCAAATGGAAGAGATTAGAACAGGTTAGGGTAGTTTATGATAGGAAGACTAGGGTAGATGCAAGTAGACTACATTAGAGTAGACAAGAGAAGGCTAGAGTAGAAGCCTAGACTAGTAAGCTGGACTAGTCAGCTAGACTAGTGGCATAGAGCAGTAGCCTAGACAACTAGTCTTGAATAGTACCCTAAGTCAGTAATCTGAACGAGTACCCTTGCCTTAACTAGTAGTCCTAACAAGTACCCTTGCCTTAAGCAGTAGTCTTCACTAGTACCCTTGCCTTCACTAGTAGTATGTCCTTAACAAGTAGCCTGAACGGGTACCCTTGCCTTAACCAGTACCCTCAACAAGTACCCACGCCTTAACTAGTAGCCTGGCCTTAACTAGTACCCTGGCCTTAACTAGTAGCCTGAACTAGTACACTTGCCTTAAGGAGTACCCTTGCCCGAACTACTCCCCTTAATTAGGACCCTTATTGAGTAACCCTAAGTAGTAGAGTATGGTACGGTGGGGTAGCATAGGGTAGGGAAGCATACGGTGGAACAGAGAAAATAGAAGGAAATAGAATAGAACAGCATAGGTCAGGGTAGGTTAGCTTAGTGCAGGGTATGGTAGAGTAGCATAGGATGGAATAGAGAAAATAGAAAAGGAGACTAGAAAAGAGCAGACTAGATTAGGATAGGGTAGGGTGGGGGAGGGTTGTGTAGAATACAGTAGTGTAGAACGGAATAGAATGGTGTGGAATGGAGTCGAATGGATTCGAACAGAGATGAATAGAGTAGAAAAGAGTTGAATAGAGCCGGATAACGCCGAATAGGACCAAATATGGCCGAAATGAGCCGAATCGAGTCGAGTCGACCAGATTCGGGATGAATGGAGCCTAGTGGAGCTGAAATGAGCCAATTAGAGACAAACTGAACCCAGCAAAATCGAGCCAAAACACACTTAATTGCATCCTATTGCATCGGATCTCGTCGAATTCCATCAAATCCCACCAAAACGCATCAAATCTCGCGGAATCTCACCGAATCCCGTCGAATTGTCTCAAATCGGGTCGAATGGTGTCCAACTGAATGGAATTGAATTAAATTGAATAGATTAGAGTAGTGTAGGTTAGGCTGGGATTCAGTAGGGAAGGGCACAGAAGAATAGAATAGAGTAGAACAGAAGAGAATACCAAGAGTAGAATGGAGTAGAGTTGAGTAGAGTGGAATAGTCAGAGTCGGGTAGTGCAGAATATAGATGAATAGATCCAATTCAAGCCGAATCGATTCGAATGGAGAGGAAAGGGAACAAATCGTGATGAATCGGATCGATTCGAATAGATTAGAGTAGGGTAGGGTAGAACAGAATAGAATAGAGTAGAAAAGAGTAGAATGGTGTGGAATGGAGTTGAATGGAGCCAAATAGAGACAAATAAAGTAGAAAGGGCTGAGTAGAGCTGAACAGGGCTGAATAAGGTTCACTCGAGCCTAATTATGCTGAATTGAGCAGAATCGAGACGAATTGACCCAATTCAAGCCAAATAGAGCTAAATCGAGCCGATTCAAGCCTAATCACATGGAATCGCGTCGAAATGCGTTGAATCGAATAGATTAGTGTAGAGGAGGGTACGGCCGGAGAGGCTAGACTACAACACAACAGAACACAATAGAAAGAAGAGAATAGAATTAAGTAGAGTCGGGTCCAGTAGAATAGAGTCAATTCGAGTTGACGAGAGCTGAAAAGAGCCAAACAGAGCTGAATACAGCCGAATTGACCAAATTCAAGGTGAATCGAGATGAATCATGTCCAGTCGTTTGAAATGTGTCGAATCGAATCAAATGGATTAGTGTGGGGAAGGTAAGGTTCGGGGAGGGTAGAGAAGACTAGAATAGAGTAGAATAGAACAGAACAGAAAGAATCGAGTAGACTAGAGTCACATAGAGTCGAATACTGCCAAAAAGAGCCGAATAGAGTGGAAAAGAGCTGAATAGAACCGAATCGAGTTTAATGGAGGAGAAAGGAGATGAATCGAGCCGATATGAGCCGAATCAGGTCGAATTCCACTCAAGTGTGTCGAATAGCATAGAACAGATTACAGTAGGCTAAGTTAGGGTAGGGTAGGGTAGAATAGAGTGCAGTAGAACAGAACAGAAGAGAAGAGAACACAACTGAAAGAATAGAATAGGGTCGAGACGAGCAGAGTATAGAAGGGTAGAGTAGAGTAGAGTCGAATATTGCCGAATAGAGCCAAAGACAGCCAAATAGAGCCCAAAAGAGCTAAATCGATAGAAACCAAGACAAATCACGCCGAATCCCGTGGAATCGTGCTCTATCGCGTCGAATCCCGTCGAATTGCATTGAATCTGATCAGTTCCAATCCAATCCAATCCATTAGAATAGACTAGAGTAGGGTAGAGTCCAATACAATACAGTAGAGAATAGTTTAGGATGGAGTAGAATGGTGTAGCATGGAGTCGAGTGGAGTCGAAAAGAGATAATAGAGTTGAGTGGAGTCTAACAGAGTCGAATAGAGCCTATTCGAGCTGACTAGAGCCGAATGGAGCCGATTAGAGCTGAATCGAACCGATTTGAGCCGATTGGGGATGAATGGAGTGGAAAGGAGCCGATTTGAGCCGAATCGCATCGAGATGCGTGGAATCGAATCCAGTAGAATAGATTAGATTAGGGTAGGATGGAATAGAGTAGACTTGAACACAGTAGAAGAGAATGGAAAGAATACAATAGAATAGAGTAGAAAAGGGTAGAGCAGAGCAGAATAGTGTAGAGTAGAATAGAGTAGAGTAGAACAGAGTCGAATCAAGCTGAATGGAGATGAAACGAGACAAATCGCGTCGGATGGCGTCGAATCCCATCGAATCAATTACAGTAGGGTATAGTAGAATAGCGTAGAATGGAGTAGAATGGTGTGCAATGGAATCGAGTAGAGTAGAAAAGAGCTGAAGAGAGCCGAAGAGGGCCAAATCGAGCTGAATTGAGCGAAATCGAGCCGAATCCAGTGAATCGAGCCTAATGGAGCCGAATCGAGCCTAATCAAGCCGAATCGACACTATTCGAGACAAATGGAGCTGAATGGACATGAATCACACCGATTCGGCCCCTAGTCACGTCAAAATTTGTTGAATTCAATTGAATAGACTAGAGTAGGGGAGGTTCGGGTAGGCTAGGGTAGGGTAGAATGGAGTAGAATAGAATAAAGCAGAACAGAACACAACAAAATAGAACAGAACAACACAGAACGAATACAGAAACGAGGAGGCTAGAGTAGAGTAGAGGGGAATAGAGTAGAGTAGAATAGATTCGAACAGAGCCAAATCGAGCCGAATCGCGTCGAAATGGGTTGAATGAATCAAATCCAATCAAGTGGATTACAATACCTTAGAGTTGGGTAGCATAGGGTAGGGTAGAATAGAGTAGACTAGTACAGAACAGAGTAGAAACAATACAATAGAATAGAGAAGATTAGACTACAGTAGAATAGAGCTGAATAGAGCCAAATGCAGACGAAACGAGAGGACTCGTGTAGAGGCACTTAGAGTAAATTAGAGTGGTGTTGGGTAGGGTAGAGCAGAATAGAGTAGAATAGTGTAGAACAGTGTGGAATGAATAGAATGGAGTAGAATGGAGTCAAATAGAAACGAACAGAGTAGAAAAGAGTCGAATAGAGCAGAATAGGGCCGAAGAACGCCAAATCGAGCAGATTCGAAGCGATTCGAGCCAAAACAAGCTGAATGGAGCCTAACTGAGCCGAATAGAGCCAAATCGAGCCGAATCGAGCCGACTCAAGCTTCATCGCCTCGAATCGCGTTCAATGCGTCAAATCCAATCGAGACGTATAGATTAGAGAAGGGGAGGGGAGGGCAGGGGAGGGTAGAATAGAACAGAGTAGAGTGGAATAGAAGAGATTAGAACAGAATAGAAGGAATAGAATCGAGTAGAATAGAGTGGAAAAGAGTAGAGTCGAATACAGTCGAATAGAGCCGACTAAGCTGAATAGAGACGAATGGAGCTGAATACAGCCGAAAAGAGCTGTATACTGCCGAATCACACCTAATCGAGCGGAATCAAGCAGAATCGCACTGACTGTCACCGAACAGCGTCGAATCGAATCAGGTCGAATCGAGTCGAGCCACATCGTTTTGAATCAAACAAGGTCAAATCGCTTCATATCGTGTCGAATCCCACGGAATCACGTCGAATAACTTCGAATCGTGTGAAACCTCAGAGAATCCTACTGAATCACGTCGAGTCGCATGGAATCTCATCAAATCCCTTCGGATCTTGCCGAATCCAGTCAAGTCATATCAAATCACTTTGCACGGAATCGAATTGAATCCAATAGACTAAAGTAGGCTAGGTTCGGGTGGGGTGCCGTAGGGTCGGGTAGGGTAGAATAGAATGGAGTACAACAGAATAGGAGAGAACAGAACAGAACAGAAAGAATACAACAGAACAGAATAGAGTCAAAGAGAGAGAACATACCCGAATTGAGCCGAGTGGAGACAAAACGAGACGAATCACGTCCGGTTGCTTCGAATCGCGTCAAATCAAATCGAATCGATTAGAAGAGATTAGGGTAGGGAAGGGTAGAATAGAATAGAGGAAAATAGTGAAGAATGGTGTGGAATGGAATAGAATGGAGTTGAACGGAGTCCAATAGAGACGGATAGATATGAATAGAGTACAAAAGAGTCTAATAGAGCAGAATAGGGCCGGATAGGGCCAAATAAGGCCTAATTGAGCAGAATCCAGCAGAATCGATGGAATTCAAGCCTAATCGAGCTGAATGGAGTGAAATGGAGTCAAGTCGAGCCGAATAGAGCCGATGCGAACTGAATCGAGCTGATTCAAGCCTAATCGCGTCAAATCGCGTGGAAATACGTCACATCGAATCTAATCAAATAGATTAGGGGAGGGGCGGGTGGGTAGAATAGAACAGAATAGTACAGAATAGAAAGACTAGAATATAGTACAGTAGGGTGGAGTAGAGAGAGTAAAGCAGAGCAGAGTAGAATTGAGTCAAATAGAGTCAAATAGTGCAGGACATAGCTGAATAGAGCCCATTCTGGCCGAATCGAGTCAAATGGAATCAAAACGAGATGAATCACACCGAATTGCTTCGAATCGCATCCAGTCGAATAGATTAGAGTAACGTAGGGTAGAGTAGAACAGAATAGAGTAGAATAGCGTAGAATGGAGAAGAGTGGAGTCAAATGGAGTCGAACAGAGACAAATAGAGTAGAAAAGAGTCGAATCGAGCCAAATAGGGCCGAATAAGGCTGAACCGAGTGGAAACGAGCTGAATTGAAGCGATTCGAGCCAAATCGAGCTGATGTTGCGGAATCGAGCCGACTCAAGCGTGATGGTGTCCAGTCGCATCGAAATGCTTTGAATCGAATCAAATGGAATCGATTAGAATAGGTTAGGGTAGGGTAGTTTATGATAGGAAGACTAGGGTAGATGCAAGTAGACTACACTAGAGTAGACAAGAGAAGGCTAGAGTAGAAGCCTAGACTAGTAAGCTGGACTAGTCAGCTAGACTAGTGGCATAGAGCAGTAGCCTAGACAACTAGTCTTGAATAGTACCCTAAGTCAGTAATCTGAACGAGTACCCTTGCCTGAACTCTTAACCTAATCTAGTACCCTTGCCTTAATTAGTAGTCCTAACAAGTACCCTTGCCTTAACCAGTAGTCTTCACTAGTACCCTTGCCTTCACTAGTAGTATGTCCTTAACAAGTAGCCTGAACGGGTAGCCTTGCCTTAACCAGTACCCTCAACAAGTACCCACGCCTTAACTAGTAGCCTGGCCTTAACTAGTAGCCTGGCCTTAACTAGTAGCCTGAACTAGTACACTTGCCTTAAGGAGTACCCTTGCCCGAACTACTCCCCTTAATTAGGACCCTTATTGAATAACCCTAAGTAGTAGAGTATGGTACGGTGGGGTAGCATAGGGTAGGGAAGCCTACGGTGGAACAGAGAAAATAGAAGGAAATAGAATAGAACAGCATAGGTCAGGGTAGGTTAGCTTAGTGCAGGGTATGGTAGAGTAGCATAGGATGGAATAGAGAAAATAGAAAAGGAGACTAGAAAAGAGCAGACTAGATTAGGATAGGGTAGGGTGGGGGAGGGTTTTGTAGAATACAGTAGTGTAGAATGGAATAGAATGGTGTGGAGTGGAGTCGAATGGATTCGAACAGAGATGAATAGAGTAGAAAAGAGTTGAATAGAGCCGAATAACGCTGAATAGGACCAAATATGGCCGAAATGAGCCGAATCGAGTCGAGTCCACCAGATTCGGGATGAATGCAGCTGAGTGGAGCTGAAATGAGCCAAATAGAGACAAACTGAACCCAGCAAAATCGAGCCAAAACACACTTAATTGCATCCTATTGCATCGGATCTCGTCGAATTCCATCAAATCCCACCAAAACGCATCAAATCTCGCGGAATCTCACCGAATCCCGTCGAATTGTCTCAAATCGGGTCGAATGGTGTCAAACGGAGTGGAATCGAATTAAATCGAATAGATTAGAGTAGTGTAGGTTAGGCTGGGATTCAGTAGGGAAGGGCACAGAAGAATAGAATAGAGTAGAACAGAAGAGAATACCAAGAGTAGAATGGAGTAGAGTTGAGTAGAGTGGAATAGTCAGAGTCGGGTAGTGCAGAATATAGATGAATAGATCCAATTCAAGCCGAATCGATTCGAATGGAGAGGAAAGGAGACAAATCGTGATGAATCGAATCGATTCGAATCGATTAGAGTAGGGTAGGGTAGAACAGAATAGAATAGAGTAGAAAAGAGTAGAATGGTGTGGAATGGAGTTGAATGGAGCCAGATAGAGACAAATAAAGTAGAAAGGGTTGAGTAGAGCTGAACAGGGCTGAATAAGGTTCACTCGAGCCTAATTATGCTGAATTGAGCAGAATCGAGACGAACTGACCCAATTCAAGCCAAATAGAGCTAAATCGAGCCGATTCAAGCCTAATCACATGGAATCGCGTCGAAATGCGTTGAATCGAATAGATTAGTGTAGAGGAGGGTATGGCAGGAGAGGCTAGACTACAACACAACAGAACACAATAGAAAGAAGAGAATAGAATTAAGTAGAGTCGGGTCCAGTAGAATAGAGTCAAATCGAGTTGACGAGAGCTGAAAAGAGCCAAACAGAGCTGAATACAGCCGAATTGACCAAATTCAAGGTGAATCGAGATGAATCAAGTCCAGTCGTTTGAAATGTGTCGAATCGAATCAAATAGATTAGTGTGGGGAAGGTAAGGTTAGGGCAGGGTAGAGAATAGAATAGAGTAGAATAGAACAGAACAGAAAGAATCGAGTAGACTAGAGTCACACAGAGTCGAATACTGCCAAAAAGAGCCGAATAGAGTGGAAAAGAGCCGAATAGAACCGAATCGAGTTTAATGGAGGAGAAAGGAGATGAATCGAGCCGATATGACCCGAATCAGGTCGAATTCCGTTCAAGTGTGTCGAATAGCATAGAACAGATTACAGTAGGCTAAGTTAGGGTAGGGTAGGGTAGGGTAGAATAGAGTGCAGTAGAACAGAGCAGAAGAGAAGAGAACACAACTGAAAGAATAGAATAGGGTCGAGACGAGCAGAGTATAGAAGAGTAGAGTAGAGTAGAGTCGAATATTGCCGAATAGAGCCAAAGACAGCCAAATAGAGCCCAAAAGAGCTAAATCGATAGAAACCAAGACAAATCACGCCGAATCCCGTGGAATCGTGCTCTATCGCGTCGAATCCCGTCGAATTGCATTGAATCTGATCAATTCCAATCCAATCCAATCATTAGAATAGACTAGAGTAGGGTAGAGTCCAATACAATACAGTAGAGAACATTTTAGGATGGAGTAGAATGGTGTAGCATGGAGTCGAGTGGAGTCGAAAAGAGATAATAGAGTTGAGTAGAGTCTAACAGAGCCGAAAAGAGCCTATTCGAGCTGACTAGAGCCGAATGGAGCCGATTAGAGCTGAATCGAACCGATTTGAGCCGATTGGGGAGGAATGGAGTGGAAAGGAGCCGATTTGAGCTGAATCGCATCGAGATGCGTGGAATCGAATCCAGTAGAATAGATTAGATTAGGGTAGGGTGGAATAGAGTAGACTTGAACACAGTAGAAGAGAATGGAAAGAATACAATAGAATAGAGGAGAAAAGGGTAGAGCAGAGCAGAATAGTGTAGAGTAGAATAGAGTAGAGTAGAACAGAGTCGAATCAAGCTGAATGGAGACGAAACGAGACAAATCGCGTCAAATGGCGTCGTATCCCGTCGAATCAATTTTTATAGTAGAATAGCGTAGAATGGAGTGGAATGGTGTGCAATGGAATCGAGTAGAGTAGAAAAGAGCTGAAGAGAGCTGAAGAGGGCCAAATCGAGCTGAATTGAGCGAAATCGAGCCGAATCCAGTGAATCGAGCCTAATCAAGCCGAATCGACACTATTCGAGACAAATGGAGCCGAATGGACATGAATCACACCGATTCGGCCCCTAGTCGCGTCAAAATTTGTCGAATTCAATTGAATAGACTAGAGTAGGGGAGGTTCGGGTAGGCTAGGGTAGGGTAGAATGGAGTAGAATAGAATAAAACAGAACAGAACACAACAAAATAGAACAGAACAACACAGAACGAATACAGAAACGAGTAGGCTAGAGTAGAGTAGACGGGAATAGAGTAGAGTAGAATAGATTCGAACAGAGCCAAATCGAGCCGAATCGAGCCGATTCAAGCTTCATCGCCTCGAATCGCGTTCAATGCGTCAAATCCAATTGAGACGTATAGATTAGAGAAGGGGAGGGGAGGGGAGGGTAGAATAGAACAGAGTAGAGTGGAATAGAAGAGATTAGAACAGAATAGAAGGAATAGAATCGAGTAGAACAGAGTGGAAAAGAGTAGAGTCGAATACAGTCGAATAGAGCCGACTAAGCTGAATAGAGACGAATGGAGCTGAATACAGCCGAAAAGAGCTGTATACTGCCGAATCACACCTAATCGAGCGGAATCAAGCAGAATCGCACTGACTGTCACCGAACAGCGTCGAATCGAATCAGGTCGAATCGAGTCGAGCCACATCGTTTTGAATCAAACAAGGTCAAATCGCTTCATATCGTGTCGAATCCCATGGAATCACGTCGAATAACTTCGAATCGCGTCAAACCTCAGAGAATCCTACCGAATCACGTCGAGTCGCATGGAATCTCATCAAATCCCTTCAGATCTTGCTGAATCCAGTCAAGTCATATCAAATCGCTTTGCACGGAATCGAATTGAATCCAATAGACTAAAGTAGGCTAGGTTCGGGTGGGGTGCCGTAGGGTCGGGTAGGGTAGAATAGAATAGAGTACAACAGAATAGGAGAGAACAGAACAGAACAGAAAGAATACAACGGAACAGAATAGAGTCAAAGAGAGAGAACATAGCCGAATTGAGCCGAGTGGAGACAAAAGGAGACGAATCACGTCCGGTTGCTTCGAATCGCGTCAAATCAAATCGAATCGATTAGAAGAGATTAGGGTAGGGAAGGGTAGAATAGAATAGAGGAAAATAGTGAAGAATGGTGTGGAATGGAATAGAATGGAGTTGAACGGAGTCCAATAGAGACGGATAGATATGAATAGAGTACAAAAGAGTCTAATAGAGCAGAATAGGGCCGGATAGGGCCAAATAAGGCCTAATTGAGCAGAATCCAGCAGAATCGATGGAATTCAAGCCTAATCGAGCCGAATGGAGTGAAATGGAGTCAAGTCGAGCCGAATAGAGCCGATGCGAACTGAATCGAGCTGATTCAAGCCTAATCGCGTCAAATCGCGTGGAAATACGTCACATCGAATCTAATCAAATAGATTAGGGGAGGGGCGGGTGGGTAGAATAGAACAGAATAGTACAGAATAGAAAGACTAGAATATAGTACAGTAGGGTGGAGTAGAGAGAGTAAAGCAGAGCAGAGTAGAATTGAGTCAAATAGAGTCAAATAGTGCAGGACATAGCTGAATAGAGCCCATTCTGGCCGAATCGAGTCAAATGGAATCAAAACGAGATGAATCACACCGAATTGCTTCGAATCGCATCCAGTCGAATAGATTAGAGTAACGTAGGGTAGAGTAGAACAGAATAGAGTAGAATAGCGTAGAATGGAGAAGAGTGGAGTCAAATGGAGTCGAACAGAGACAAATAGAGTAGAAAAGAGTCGAATCGAGCCAAATAGGGCCGAATAAGGCTGAACCGAGTGGAAACGAGCTGAATTGAAGCGATTCGAGCCAAATCGAGCTGATGTTGCGGAATCGAGCCGACTCAAGCGTGATGGTGTCCAGTCGCATCGAAATGCTTTGAATCGAATCAAATGGAATCGATTAGAATAGGTTAGGGTAGGGTAGTTTATGATAGGAAGACTAGGGTAGATGCAAGTAGACTACACTAGAGTAGACAAGAGAAGGCTAGAGTAGAAGCCTAGACTAGTAAGCTGGACTAGTCAGCTAGACTAGTGGCATAGAGCAGTAGCCTAGACAACTAGTCTTGAATAGTACCCTAAGTCAGTAATCTGAACGAGTACCCTTGCCTGAACTCTTAACCTAATCTAGTACCCTTGCCTTAATTAGTAGTCCTAACAAGTACCCTTGCCTTAACCAGTAGTCTTCACTAGTACCCTTGCCTTCACTAGTAGTATGTCCTTAACAAGTAGCCTGAACGGGTAGCCTTGCCTTAACCAGTACCCTCAACAAGTACCCACGCCTTAACTAGTAGCCTGGCCTTAACTAGTAGCCTGGCCTTAACTAGTAGCCTGAACTAGTACACTTGCCTTAAGGAGTACCCTTGCCCGAACTACTCCCCTTAATTAGGACCCTTATTGAATAACCCTAAGTAGTAGAGTATGGTACGGTGGGGTAGCATAGGGTAGGGAAGCCTACGGTGGAACAGAGAAAATAGAAGGAAATAGAATAGAACAGCATAGGTCAGGGTAGGTTAGCTTAGTGCAGGGTATGGTAGAGTAGCATAGGATGGAATAGAGAAAATACAAAAGGAGACTAGAAAAGAGCAGACTAGATTAGGATAGGGTAGGGTGGGGGAGGGTTTTGTAGAATACAGTAGTGTAGAATGGAATAGAATGGTGTGGAGTGGAGTCGAATGGATTCGAACAGAGATGAATAGAGTAGAAAAGAGTTGAATAGAGCCGAATAACGCTGAATAGGACCAAATATGGCCGAAATGAGCCGAATCGAGTCGAGTCCACCAGATTCGGGATGAATGCAGCTGAGTGGAGCTGAAATGAGCCAAATAGAGACAAACTGAACCCAGCAAAATCGAGCCAAAACACACTTAATTGCATCCTATTGCATCGGATCTCGTCGAATTCCATCAAATCCCACCAAAACGCATCAAATCTCGCGGAATCTCACCGAATCCCGTCGAATTGTCTCAAATCGGGTCGAATGGTGTCAAACGGAATGGAATCGAATTAAATCGAATAGATTAGAGTAGTGTAGGTTAGGCTGGGATTCAGTAGGGAAGGGCACAGAAGAATAGAATAGAGTAGAACAGAAGAGAATACCAAGAGTAGAATGGAGTAGAGTTGAGTAGAGTGGAATAGTCAGAGTCGGGTAGTGCAGAATATAGATGAATAGATCCAATTCAAGCCGAATCGATTCGAATGAAGAGGAAAGGAGACAAATCGTGATGAATCGAATCGATTCGAATCGATTAGAGTAGGGTAGGGTAGAACAGAATAGAATAGAGTAGAAAAGAGTAGAATGGTGTGGAATGGAGTTGAATGGAGCCAGATAGAGACAAATAAAGTAGAAAGGGTTGAGTAGAGCTGAACAGGGCTGAATAAGGTTCACTCGAGCCTAATTATGCTGAATTGAGCAGAATCGAGACGAACTGACCCAATTCAAGCCAAATAGAGCTAAATCGAGCCGATTCAAGCCTAATCACATGGAATCGCGTCGAAATGCGTTGAATCGAATAGATTAGTGTAGAGGAGGGTATGGCAGGAGAGGCTAGACTACAACACAACAGAACACAATAGAAAGAAGAGAATAGAATTAAGTAGAGTCGGGTCCAGTAGAATAGAGTCAAATCGAGTTGACGAGAGCTGAAAAGAGCCAAACAGAGCTGAATACAGCCGAATTGACCAAATTCAAGGTGAATCGAGATGAATCAAGTCCAGTCGTTTGAAATGTGTCGAATCGAATCAAATAGATTAGTGTGGGGAAGGTAAGGTTAGGGCAGGGTAGAGAATAGAATAGAGTAGAATAGAACAGAACAGAAAGAATCGAGTAGACTAGAGTCACACAGAGTCGAATACTGCCAAAAAGAGCCGAATAGAGTGGAAAAGAGCCGAATAGAACCGAATCGAGTTTAATGGAGGAGAAAGGAGATGAATCGAGCCGATATGACCCGAATCAGGTCGAATTCCGTTCAAGTGTGTCGAATAGCATAGAACAGATTACAGTAGGCTAAGTTAGGGTAGGGTAGGGTAGGGTAGAATAGAGTGCAGTAGAACAGAGCAGAAGAGAAGAGAACACAACTGAAAGAATAGAATAGGGTCGAGACGAGCAGAGTATAGAAGAGTAGAGTAGAGTAGAGTCGAATATTGCCGAATAGAGCCAAAGACAGCCAAATAGAGCCCAAAAGAGCTAAATCGATAGAAACCAAGACAAATCACGCCGAATCCCGTGGAATCGTGCTCTATCGCGTCGAATCCCGTCGAACTGCGTTGAATCTCATCAATTCCAATCCAATCCAATCATTAGAATAGACTAGAGTAGGGTAGAGTCCAATACAATACAGTAGAGAACATTTTAGGATGGAGTAGAATGGTGTAGCATGGAGTCGAGTGGAGTCGAAAAGAGATAATAGAGTTGAGTAGAGTCTAACAGAGCCGAAAAGAGCCTATTCGAGCTGACTAGAGCCGAATGGAGCCGATTAGAGCTGAATCGAACCGATTTGAGCCGATTGGGGATGAATGGAGTGGAAAGGAGCCGATTTGAGTCGAATCGCATCGAGATGCGTGGAATCGAATCCAGTAGAATAGATTAGATTAGGGTAGGGTGGAATAGAGTAGACATGAACACAGTAGAAGAGAATGGAAAGAATACAATAGAATAGAGGAGAAAAGGGTAGAGCAGAGCAGAATAGTGTAGAGTAGAATAGAGTAGAGTAGAACAGAGTCGAATCAAGCTGAATGGAGACGAAACGAGACAAATCGCGTCAAATGGCGTCGTATCCCGTCGAATCAATTTTTATAGTAGAATAGCGTAGAATGGAGTGGAATGGTGTGCAATGGAATCGAGTAGAGTAGAAAAGAGCTGAAGAGAGCTGAAGAGGGCCAAATCGAGCTGAATTGAGCGAAATCGAGCCGAATACAGTGAATCGAGCCTAATCAAGCCGAATCGACACTATTCGAGACAAATGGAGCCGAATGGACATGAATCACAACGATTCGGCCCCTAGTCGCGTCAAAATTTGTCGAATTCAATTGAATAGACTAGAGTAGGGGAGGTTCGGGTAGGCTAGGGTAGGGTAGAATGGAGTAGAATAGAATAAAACAGAACAGAACACAACAAAATAGAACAGAACAACACAGAACGAATACAGAAACGAGTAGGCTAGAGTAGAGTAGACGGGAATAGAGTAGAGTAGAATAGATTCGAACAGAGCCAAATCGAGCCGAATCGAGCCGATTCAAGCTTCATCGCCTCGAATCGCGTTCAATGCGTCAAATCCAATTGAGACGTATAGATTAGAGAAGGGGAGGGGAGGGGAGGGTAGAATAGAACAGAGTAGAGTGGAATAGAAGAGATTAGAACAGAATAGAAGGAATAGAATCGAGTAGAATAGAGTGGAAAAGAGTAGAGTCGAATACAGTCGAATAGAGCCGACTAAGCTGAATAGAGACGAATGGAGCTGAATACAGCCGAAAAGAGCTGTATACTGCCGAATCACACCTAATCGAGCGGAATCAAGCAGAATCGCACTGACTGTCACCGAACAGCGTCGAATCGAATCAGGTCGAATCGAGTCGAGCCACATCGTTTTGAATCAAACAAGGTCAAATCGCTTCATATCGTGTCGAATCCCATGGAATCACGTCGAATAACTTCGAATCGCGTCAAACCTCAGAGAATCCTACCGAATCACGTCGAGTCGCGTGGAATCTCATCAAATCCCTTCAGATCTTGCTGAATCCAGTCAAGTCATATCAAATCGCTTTGCACGGAATCGAATTGAATCCAATAGACTAAAGTAGGCTAGGTTCGGGTGGGGTGCCGTAGGGTCGGGTAGGGTAGAATAGAATAGAGTACAACAGAATAGGAGAGAACAGAACAGAACAGAAAGAATACAACGGAACAGAATAGAGTCAAAGAGAGAGAACATAGCCGAATTGAGCCGAGTGGAGACAAAACGAGACGAATCACGTCCGGTTGCTTCGAATCGCGTCAAATCAAATCGAATCGATTAGAAGAGATTAGGGTAGGGAAGGGTAGAATAGAATAGAGGAAAATAGTGAAGAATGGTGTGGAATGGAATAGAATGGAGTTGAACGGAGTCCAATAGAGACGGATAGATATGAATAGAGTACAAAAGAGTCTAATAGAGCAGAATAGGGCCGGATAGGGCCAAATAAGGCCTAATTGAGCAGAATCCAGCAGAATCGATGGAATTCAAGCCTAATCGAGCCGAATGGAGTGAAATGGAGTCAAGTCGAGCCGAATAGAGCCGATGCGAACTGAATCGAGCTGATTCAAGCCTAATCGCGTCAAATCGCGTGGAAATACGTCACATCGAATCTAATCAAATAGATTAGGGGAGGGGCGGGTGGGTAGAATAGAACAGAATAGTACAGAATAGAAAGACTAGAATATAGTACAGTAGGGTGGAGTAGAGAGAGTAAAGCAGAGCAGAGTAGAATTGAGTCAAATAGAGTCAAATAGTGCAGGACATAGCTGAATAGAGCCCATTCTGGCCGAATCGAGTCAAATGGAATCAAAACGAGATGAATCACACCGAATTGCTTCGAATCGCATCCAGTCGAATAGATTAGAGTAACGTAGGGTAGAGTAGAACAGAATAGAGTAGAATAGCGTAGAATGGAGAAGAGTGGAGTCAAATGGAGTCGAACAGAGACAAATAGAGTAGAAAAGAGTCGAATCGAGCCAAATAGGGCCGAATAAGGCTGAACCGAGTGGAAACGAGCTGAATTGAAGCGATTCGAGCCAAATCGAGCTGATGTTGCGGAATCGAGCCGACTCAAGCGTGATGGTGTCCAGTCGCATCGAAATGCTTTGAATCGAATCAAATGGAATCGATTAGAATAGGTTAGGGTAGGGTAGTTTATGATAGGAAGACTAGGGTAGATGCAAGTAGACTACACTAGAGTAGACAAGAGAAGGCTAGAGTAGAAGCCTAGACTAGTAAGCTGGACTAGTCAGCTAGACTAGTGGCATAGAGCAGTAGCCTAGACAACTAGTCTTGAATAGTACCCTAAGTCAGTAATCTGAACGAGTACCCTTGCCTGAACTCTTAACCTAATCTAGTACCCTTGCCTTAATTAGTAGTCCTAACAAGTACCCTTGCCTTAACCAGTAGTCTTCACTAGTACCCTTGCCTTCACTAGTAGTATGTCCTTAACAAGTAGCCTGAACGGGTAGCCTTGCCTTAACCAGTACCCTCAACAAGTACCCACGCCTTAACTAGTAGCCTGGCCTTAACTAGTAGCCTGGCCTTAACTAGTAGCCTGAACTAGTACACTTGCCTTAAGGAGTACCCTTGCCCGAACTACTCCCCTTAATTAGGACCCTTATTGAATAACCCTAAGTAGTAGAGTATGGTACGGTGGGGTAGCATAGGGTAGGGAAGCCTACGGTGGAACAGAGAAAATAGAAGGAAATAGAATAGAACAGCATAGGTCAGGGTAGGTTAGCTTAGTGCAGGGTATGGTAGAGTAGCATAGGATGGAATAGAGAAAATAGAAAAGGAGACTAGAAAAGAGCAGACTAGATTAGGATAGGGTAGGGTGGGGGAGGGTTTTGTAGAATACAGTAGTGTAGAATGGAATAGAATGGTGTGGAGTGGAGTCGAATGGATTCGAACAGAGATGAATAGAGTAGAAAAGAGTTGAATAGAGCCGAATAACGCTGAATAGGACCAAATATGGCCGAAATGAGCCGAATCGAGTCGAGTCCACCAGATTCGGGATGAATGCAGCTGAGTGGAGCTGAAATGAGCCAAATAGAGACAAACTGAACCCAGCAAAATCGAGCCAAAACACACTTAATTGCATCCTATTGCATCGGATCTCGTCGAATTCCATCAAATCCCACCAAAACGCATCAAATCTCGCGGAATCTCACCGAATCCCGTCGAATTGTCTCAAATCGGGTCGAATGGTGTCAAACGGAGTGGAATCGAATTAAATCGAATAGATTAGAGTAGTGTAGGTTAGGCTGGGATTCAGTAGGGAAGGGCACAGAAGAATAGAATAGAGTAGAACAGAAGAGAATACCAAGAGTAGAATGGAGTAGAGTTGAGTAGAGTGGAATAGTCAGAGTCGGGTAGTGCAGAATATAGATGAATAGATCCAATTCAAGCCGAATCGATTCGAATGGAGAGGAAAGGAGACAAATCGTGATGAATCGAATCGATTCGAATCGATTAGAGTAGGGTAGGGTAGAACAGAATAGAATAGAGTAGAAAAGAGTAGAATGGTGTGGAATGGAGTTGAATGGAGCCAGATAGAGACAAATAAAGTAGAAAGGGTTGAGTAGAGCTGAACAGGGCTGAATAAGGTTCACTCGAGCCTAATTATGCTGAATTGAGCAGAATCGAGACGAACTGACCCAATTCAAGCCAAATAGAGCTAAATCGAGCCGATTCAAGCCTAATCACATGGAATCGCGTCGAAATGCGTTGAATCGAATAGATTAGTGTAGAGGAGGGTATGGCAGGAGAGGCTAGACTACAACACAACAGAACACAATAGAAAGAAGAGAATAGAATTAAGTAGAGTCGGGTCCAGTAGAATAGAGTCAAATCGAGTTGACGAGAGCTGAAAAGAGCCAAACAGAGCTGAATACAGCCGAATTGACCAAATTCAAGGTGAATCGAGATGAATCAAGTCCAGTCGTTTGAAATGTGTCGAATCGAATCAAATAGATTAGTGTGGGGAAGGTAAGGTTAGGGCAGGGTAGAGAATAGAATAGAGTAGAATAGAACAGAACAGAAAGAATCGAGTAGACTAGAGTCACACAGAGTCGAATACTGCCAAAAAGAGCCGAATAGAGTGGAAAAGAGCCGAATAGAACCGAATCGAGTTTAATGGAGGAGAAAGGAGATGAATCGAGCCGATATGACCCGAATCAGGTCGAATTCCGTTCAAGTGTGTCGAATAGCATAGAACAGATTACAGTAGGCTAAGTTAGGGTAGGGTAGGGTAGGGTAGAATAGAGTGCAGTAGAACAGAGCAGAAGAGAAGAGAACACAACTGAAAGAATAGAATAGGGTCGAGACGAGCAGAGTATAGAAGAGTAGAGTAGAGTAGAGTCGAATATTGCCGAATAGAGCCAAAGACAGCCAAATAGAGCCCAAAAGAGCTAAATCGATAGAAACCAAGACAAATCACGCCGAATCCCGTGGAATCGTGCTCTATCGCGTCGAATCCCGTCGAACTGCGTTGAATCTCATCAATTCCAATCCAATCCAATCATTAGAATAGACTAGAGTAGGGTAGAGTCCAATACAATACAGTAGAGAACATTTTAGGATGGAGTAGAATGGTGTAGCATGGAGTCGAGTGGAGTCGAAAAGAGATAATAGAGTTGAGTAGAGTCTAACAGAGCCGAAAAGAGCCTATTCGAGCTGACTAGAGCCGAATGGAGCCGATTAGAGCTGAATCGAACCGATTTGAGCCGATTGGGGATGAATGGAGTGGAAAGGAGCCGATTTGAGTCGAATCGCATCGAGATGCGTGGAATCGAATCCAGTAGAATAGATTAGATTAGGGTAGGGTGGAATAGAGTAGACATGAACACAGTAGAAGAGAATGGAAAGAATACAATAGAATAGAGGAGAAAAGGGTAGAGCAGAGCAGAATAGTGTAGAGTAGAATAGAGTAGAGTAGAACAGAGTCGAATCAAGCTGAATGGAGACGAAACGAGACAAATCGCGTCAAATGGCGTCGTATCCCGTCGAATCAATTTTTATAGTAGAATAGCGTAGAATGGAGTGGAATGGTGTGCAATGGAATCGAGTAGAGTAGAAAAGAGCTGAAGAGAGCTGAAGAGGGCCAAATCGAGCTGAATTGAGCGAAATCGAGCCGAATACAGTGAATCGAGCCTAATCAAGCCGAATCGACACTATTCGAGACAAATGGAGCCGAATGGACATGAATCACAACGATTCGGCCCCTAGTCGCGTCAAAATTTGTCGAATTCAATTGAATAGACTAGAGTAGGGGAGGTTCGGGTAGGCTAGGGTAGGGTAGAATGGAGTAGAATAGAATAAAACAGAACAGAACACAACAAAATAGAACAGAACAACACAGAACGAATACAGAAACGAGTAGGCTAGAGTAGAGTAGACGGGAATAGAGTAGAGTAGAATAGATTCGAACAGAGCCAAATCGAGCCGAATCGAGCCGATTCAAGCTTCATCGCCTCGAATCGCGTTCAATGCGTCAAATCCAATTGAGACGTATAGATTAGAGAAGGGGAGGGGAGGGGAGGGTAGAATAGAACAGAGTAGAGTGGAATAGAAGAGATTAGAACAGAATAGAAGGAATAGAATCGAGTAGAATAGAGTGGAAAAGAGTAGAGTCGAATACAGTCGAATAGAGCCGACTAAGCTGAATAGAGACGAATGGAGCTGAATACAGCCGAAAAGAGCTGTATACTGCCGAATCACACCTAATCGAGCGGAATCAAGCAGAATCGCACTGACTGTCACCGAACAGCGTCGAATCGAATCAGGTCGAATCGAGTCGAGCCACATCGTTTTGAATCAAACAAGGTCAAATCGCTTCATATCGTGTCGAATCCCATGGAATCACGTCGAATAACTTCGAATCGCGTCAAACCTCAGAGAATCCTACCGAATCACGTCGAGTCGCATGGAATCTCATCAAATCCCTTCAGATCTTGCTGAATCCAGTCAAGTCATATCAAATCGCTTTGCACGGAATCGAATTGAATCCAATAGACTAAAGTAGGCTAGGTTCGGGTGGGGTGCCGTAGGGTCGGGTAGGGTAGAATAGAATAGAGTACAACAGAATAGGAGAGAACAGAACAGAACAGAAAGAATACAACGGAACAGAATAGAGTCAAAGAGAGAGAACATAGCCGAATTGAGCCGAGTGGAGACAAAAGGAGACGAATCACGTCCGGTTGCTTCGAATCGCGTCAAATCAAATCGAATCGATTAGAAGAGATTAGGGTAGGGAAGGGTAGAATAGAATAGAGGAAAATAGTGAAGAATGGTGTGGAATGGAATAGAATGGAGTTGAACGGAGTCCAATAAAGACGGATAGATATGAATAGAGTACAAAAGAGTCTAATAGAGCAGAATAGGGCCGGATAGGGCCAAATAAGGCCTAATTGAGCAGAATCCAGCAGAATCGATGGAATTCAAGCCTAATCGAGCCGAATGGAGTGAAATGGAGTCAAGTCGAGCCGAATAGAGCCGATGCGAACTGAATCGAGCTGATTCAAGCCTAATCGCGTCAAATCGTGTGGAAATACGTCACATCGAATCTAATCAAATAGATTAGGGGAGGGGCGGGTGGGTAGAATAGAACAGAATAGTACAGAATAGAAAGACTAGAATATAGTACAGTAGGGTGGAGTAGAGAGAGTAAAGCAGAGCAGAGTAGAATTGAGTCAAATAGAGTCAAATAGTGCAGGACATAGCTGAATAGAGCCCATTCTGGCCGAATCGAGTCAAATGGAATCAAAACGAGATGAATCACACCGAATTGCTTCGAATCGCATCCAGTCGAATAGATTAGAGTAACGTAGGGTAGAGTAGAACAGAATAGAGTAGAATAGCGTAGAATGGAGAAGAGTGGAGTCAAATGGAGTCGAACAGAGACAAATAGAGTAGAAAAGAGTCGAATCGAGCCAAATAGGGCCGAATAAGGCTGAACCGAGTGGAAACGAGCTGAATTGAAGCGATTCGAGCCAAATCGAGCTGATGTTGCGGAATCGAGCCGACTCAAGCGTGATGGTGTCCAGTCGCATCGAAATGCTTTGAATCGAATCAAATGGAATCGATTAGAATAGGTTAGGGTAGGGTAGTTTATGATAGGAAGACTAGGGTAGATGCAAGTAGACTACACTAGAGTAGACAAGAGAAGGCTAGAGTAGAAGCCTAGACTAGTAAGCTGGACTAGTCAGCTAGACTAGTGGCATAGAGCAGTAGCCTAGACAACTAGTCTTGAATAGTACCCTAAGTCAGTAATCTGAACGAGTACCCTTGCCTGAACTCTTAACCTAATCTAGTACCCTTGCCTTAATTAGTAGTCCTAACAAGTACCCTTGCCTTAACCAGTAGTCTTCACTAGTACCCTTGCCTTCACTAGTAGTATGTCCTTAACAAGTAGCCTGAACGGGTAGCCTTGCCTTAACCAGTACCCTCAACAAGTACCCACGCCTTAACTAGTAGCCTGGCCTTAACTAGTAGCCTGGCCTTAACTAGTAGCCTGAACTAGTACACTTGCCTTAAGGAGTACCCTTGCCCGAACTACTCCCCTTAATTAGGACCCTTATTGAATAACCCTAAGTAGTAGAGTATGGTACGGTGGGGTAGCATAGGGTAGGGAAGCCTACGGTGGAACAGAGAAAATAGAAGGAAATAGAATAGAACAGCATAGGTCAGGGTAGGTTAGCTTAGTGCAGGGTATGGTAGAGTAGCATAGGATGGAATAGAGAAAATAGAAAAGGAGACTAGAAAAGAGCAGACTAGATTAGGATAGGGTAGGGTGGGGGAGGGTTTTGTAGAATACAGTAGTGTAGAATGGAATAGAATGGTGTGGAGTGGAGTCGAATGGATTCGAACAGAGATGAATAGAGTAGAAAAGAGTTGAATAGAGCCGAATAACGCTGAATAGGACCAAATATGGCCGAAATGAGCCGAATCGAGTGGAGTCCACCAGATTCGGGATGAACGCAGCTGAGTGGAGCTGAAATGAGCCAAATAGAGACAAACTGAACCCAGCAAAATCGAGCCAAAACACACTTAATTGCATCCTATTGCATCGGATCTCGTCGAATTCCATCAAATCCCACCAAAACGCATCAAATCTCGCGGAATCTCACCGAATCCCGTCGAATTGTCTCAAATCGGGTCGAATGGTGTCAAACGGAGTGGAATCGAATTAAATCGAATAGATTAGAGTAGTGTAGGTTAGGCTGGGATTCAGTAGGGAAGGGCACAGAAGAATAGAATAGAGTAGAACAGAAGAGAATACCAAGAGTAGAATGGAGTAGAGTTGAGTAGAGTGGAATAGTCAGAGTCGGGTAGTGCAGAATATAGATGAATAGATCCAATTCAAGCCGAATCGATTCGAATGGAGAGGAAAGGAGACAAATCGTGATGAATCGAATCGATTCGAATCGATTAGAGTAGGGTAGGGTAGAACAGAATAGAATAGAGTAGAAAAGAGTAGAATGGTGTGGAATGGAGTTGAATGGAGCCAGATAGAGACAAATAAAGTAGAAAGGGTTGAGTAGAGCTGAACAGGGCTGAATAAGGTTCACTCGAGCCTAATTATGCTGAATTGAGCAGAATCGAGACGAACTGACCCAATTCAAGCCAAATAGAGCTAAATCGAGCCGATTCAAGCCTAATCACATGGAATCGCGTCGAAATGCGTTGAATCGAATAGATTAGTGTAGAGGAGGGTATGGCAGGAGAGGCTAGACTACAACACAACAGAACACAATAGAAAGAAGAGAATAGAATTAAGTAGAGTCGGGTCCAGTAGAATAGAGTCAAATCGAGTTGACGAGAGCTGAAAAGAGCCAAACAGAGCTGAATACAGCCGAATTGACCAAATTCAAGGTGAATCGAGATGAATCAAGTCCAGTCGTTTGAAATGTGTCGAATCGAATCAAATAGATTAGTGTGGGGAAGGTAAGGTTAGGGCAGGGTAGAGAATAGAATAGAGTAGAATAGAACAGAACAGAAAGAATCGAGTAGACTAGAGTCACACAGAGTCGAATACTGCCAAAAAGAGCCGAATAGAGTGGAAAAGAGCTGAATAGAACCGAATCGAGTTTAATGGAGGAGAAAGGAGATGAATCGAGCCGATATGACCCGAATCAGGTCGAATTCCGTTCAAGTGTGTCGAATAGCATAGAACAGATTACAGTGGGCTAAGTTAGGGTAGGGTAGGGTAGGGTAGAATAGAGTGCAGTAGAACAGAGCAGAAGAGAAGAGAACACAACTGAAAGAATAGAATAGGGTCGAGACGAGCAGAGTATAGAAGAGTAGAGTAGAGTAGAGTCGAATATTGCCGAATAGAGCCAAAGACAGCCAAATAGAGCCCAAAAGAGCTAAATCGATAGAAACCAAGACAAATCACGCCGAATCCCGTGGAATCGTGCTCTATCGCGTCGAATCCCGTCGAACTGCGTTGAATCTCATCAATTCCAATCCAATCCAATCATTAGAATAGACTAGAGTAGGGTAGAGTCCAATACAATACAGTAGAGAACATTTTAGGATGGAGTAGAATGGTGTAGCATGGAGTCGAGTGGAGTCGAAAAGAGATAATAGAGTTGAGTAGAGTCTAACAGAGCCGAAAAGAGCCTATTCGAGCTGACTAGAGCCGAATGGAGCCGATTAGAGCTGAATCGAACCGATTTGAGCCGATTGGGGATGAATGGAGTGGAAAGGAGCCGATTTGAGTCGAATCGCATCGAGATGCGTGGAATCGAATCCAGTAGAATAGATTAGATTAGGGTAGGGTGGAATAGAGTAGACATGAACACAGTAGAAGAGAATGGAAATAATACAATAGAATAGAGGAGAAAAGGGTAGAGCAGAGCAGAATAGTGTAGAGTAGAATAGAGTAGAGTAGAACAGAGTCGAATCAAGCTGAATGGAGACGAAACGAGACAAATCGCGTCAAATGGCGTCGTATCCCGTCGAATCAATTTTTATAGTAGAATAGCGTAGAATGGAGTGGAATGGTGTGCAATGGAATCGAGTAGAGTACAAAAGAGCTGAAGAGAGCTTAAGAGGGCCAAATCGAGCTGAATTGAGCGAAATCGAGCCGAATCCAGTGAATCGAGCCTAATCAAGCCGAATCGACACTATTCGAGACAAATGGAGCCGAATGGACATGAATCACACCGATTCGGCCCCTAGTCGCGTCAAAATTTGTCGAATTCAATTGAATAGACTAGAGTAGGGGAGGTTCGGGTAGGCTAGGGTAGGGTAGAATGGAGTAGAATAGAATAAAACAGAACAGAACACAACAAAATAGAACAGAACAACACAGAACGAATACAGAAACGAGTAGGCCAGAGTAGAGTAGACGGGAATAGAGTAGAGTAGAATAGATTCGAACAGAGCCAAATCGAGCCGAATCGAGCCGATTCAAGCTTCATCGCCTCGAATCGCGTTCAATGCGTCAAATCCAATTGAGACGTATAGATTAGAGAAGGGGAGGGGAGGGGAGGGGAGAATAGAACAGCGTAGAGTGGAATAGAAGAGATTAGAACAGAATAGAAGGAATAGAATCGAGTAGAATAGAGTGGAAAAGAGTAGAGTCGAATACAGTCGAATAGAGCCGACTAAGCTGAATAGAGACGAATGGAGCTGAATACAGCCGAAAAGAGCTGTATACTGCCGAATCACACCTAATCGAGCGGAATCAAGCAGAATCGCACTGACTGTCACCGAACAGCGTCGAATCGAATCAGGTCGAATCGAGTCGAGCCACATCGTTTTGAATCAAACAAGGTCAAATCGCTTCATATCGTGTCGAATCCCATGGAATCACGTCGAATAACTTCGAATCGCGTCAAACCTCAGAGAATCCTACTGAATCACGTCGAGTCGCATGGAATCTCATCAAATCCCTTCAGATCTTGCTGAATCCAGTCAAGTCATATCAAATCGCTTTGCACGGAATCGAATTGAATCCAATAGACTAAAGTAGGCTAGGTTCGGGTGGGGTGCCGTAGGGTCGGGTAGGGTAGAATAGAATAGAGTACAACAGAATAGGAGAGAACAGAACAGAAAGAATACAACGGAACAGAATAGAGTCAAAGAGAGAGAACATAGCCGAATTGAGCCGAGTGGAGACAAAAGGAGACGAATCACGTCCGGTTGCTTCGAATCGCGTCAAATCAAATCGAATCGATTAGAAGAGATTAGGGTAGGGAAGGGTAGAATAGAATAGAGGAAAATAGTGAAGAATGGTGTGGAATGGAATAGAATGGAGTTGAACGGAGTCCAATAGAGACGGATAGATATGAATAGAGTACAAAAGAGTCTAATAGAGCAGAATAGGGCCGGATAGGGCCAAATAAGGCCTAATTGAGCAGAATCCAGCAGAATCGATGGAATTCAAGCCTAATCGAGCCGAATGGAGTGAAATGGAGTCAAGTCGAGCCGAATAGAGCCGATGCGAACTGAATCGAGCTGATTCAAGCCTAATCGCGTCAAATCGCGTGGAAATACGTCACATCGAATCTAATCAAATAGATTAGGGGAGGGGCGGGTGGGTAGAATAGAACAGAATAGTACAGAATAGAAAGACTAGAATATAGTACAGTAGGGTGGAGTAGAGAGAGTAAAGCAGAGCAGAGTAGAATTGAGTCAAATAGAGTCAAATAGTGCAGGACATAGCTGAATAGAGCCCATTCTGGCCGAATCGAGTCAAATGGAATCAAAACGAGATGAATCACACCGAATTGCTTCGAATCGCATCCAGTCGAATAGATTAGAGTAACGTAGGGTAGAGTAGAACAGAATAGAGTAGAATAGCGTAGAATGGAGAAGAGTGGAGTCAAATGGAGTCGAACAGAGACAAATAGAGTAGAAAAGAGTCGAATCGAGCCAAATAGGGCCGAATAAGGCTGAACCGAGTGGAAACGAGCTGAATTGAAGCGATTCGAGCCAAATCGAGCTGAATCGAGCTGATGTTGCGGAATCGAGCCGACTCAAGCGTGATGGTGTCCAGTCGCATCGAAATGCTTTGAATCGAATCAAATGGACTCGATTAGAATAGGTTAGGGTAGGGTAGTTTATGATAGGAAGACTAGGGTAGATGCAAGTAGACTACACTAGAGTAGACAAGAGAAGGCTAGAGTAGAAGCCTAGACTAGTAAGCTGGACTAGTCAGCTAGACTAGTGGCATAGAGCAGTAGCCTAGACAACTAGTCTTGAATAGTACCCTAAGTCAGTAATCTGAACGAGTACCCTTGCCTGAACTCTTAGCCTAATCTAGTACCCTTGCCTTAATTAGTAGTCCTAAGAAGTACCCTTGCCTTAACCAGTAGTCTTCACTAGTACCCTTGCCTTCACTAGTAGTATGTCCTTAACAAGTAGCCTGAGCGGGTAGCCTTGCCTTAACCAGTACCCTCAACAAGTACCCACGCCTTAACTAGTAGCCTGGCCTTAACTAGTAGCCTGGCCTTAACTAGTAGCCTGAACTAGTACACTTGCCTTAAGGAGTACCCTTGTCCGAACTACTCCCCTTAATTAGGACCCTTATTGAATAACCCTCAGTAGTAGAGTATGGTACGGTGGAGTAGCATAGGGTAGGGAAGCCTACGGTGGAACAGAGAAAATAGAAGGAAATAGAATAGAACAGCATAGGTCAGGGTAGGTTAGCTTAGTGCAGGGTATGGTAGAGTAGCATAGGATGGAATAGAGAAAATAGAAAAGGAGACTAGAAAAGAGCAGACTAGATTAGGATAGGGTAGGGTGGGGGAGGGTTTTGTAGAATACAGTAGTGTAGAATGGAATAGAATGGTGTGGAGTGGAGTCGAATGGATTCGAACAGAGATGAATAGAGTAGAAAAGAGTTGAATAGAGCCGAATAACGCTGAATAGGACCAAATATGGCCGAAATGAGCCGAATCGAGTCGAGTCCACCAGATTCGGGATGAATGCAGCTGAGTGGAGCTGAAATGAGCCAAATAGAGACAAACTGAACCCAGCAAAATCGAGCCAAAACACACTTAATTGCATCCTATTGCATCGGATCTCGTCAAATTCCATCAAATCCCACCAAAACGCATCAAATCTCGCGGAATCTCACCGAATCCCGTCGAATTGTCTCAAATCGGGTCGAATGGTGTCAAACGGAATGGAATTGAATTAAATTGAATAGATTAGAGTAGTGTAGGTTAGGCTGGGATTCAGTAGGGAAGGGCACAGAAGAATAGAATAGAGTAGAACAGAAGAGAATACCAAGAGTAGAATGGAGTAGAGTTGAGTAGAGTGGAATAGTCAGAGTCAGGTAGTGCAGAATATAGATGAATAGATCCAATTCAAGCCGAATCGATTCGAATGGAGAGGAAAGGAGACAAATCGTGATGAATCGAATCGATTCGAATCGATTAGAGTAGGGTAGGGTAGAACAGAATAGAATAGAGTAGAAAAGAGTAGAATGGTGTGGAATGGAGTTGAATGGAGCCAAATAGAGACAAATAAAGTAGAAAGGGTTGAGTAGAGCTGAACAGGGCTGAATAAGGTTCACTCGAGCCTAATTACGCTGAATTGAGCAGAATCGAGACGAACTGACCCAATTCAAGCCAAATAGAGCTAAATCGAGCCGATTCAAGCCTAATCACATGGAATCGCGTCGAAATGCGTTGAATCGAATAGATTAGTGTAGAGGAGGGTACGGCAGGAGAGGCTAGACTACAACACAACAGAACACAATAGAAAGAAGAGAATAGAATTAAGTAGAGTCGGGTCCAGTAGAATAGAGTCAAATCGAGTTGACGAGAGCTGAAAAGAGCCAAACAGAGCTGAATACAGCCGAATTGACCAAATTCAAGGTGAATCGAGATGAATCAAGTCCAGTCGTTTGAAATGTGTCGAATCGAATCAAATAGATTAGTGTGGGGAAGGTAAGGTTAGGGAAGGGTAGAGAAGAATAGAATAGAGTAGAATAGAACAGAACAGAAAGAATCGAGTAGACTAGAGTCACACAGAGTTGAATACTGCCAAAAAGAGCCGAATAGAGTGGAAAAGAGCCGAATAGAACCGAATCGAGTTTAATGGAGGAGAAAGGAGATGAATCGAGCCGATATGACCCGAATCAGGTCGAATTCCGTTCAAGTGTATCGAATAGCATAGAACAGATTACAGTAGGCTAAGTTAGGGTAGGGTAGGGTAGAATAGAGTGCAGTAGAACAGAGCAGAAGAGAAGAGAACACAACTGAAAGAATAGAATAGGGTCGAGACGAGCAGAGTATAGAAGAGTAGAGTAGAGTAGAGTCGAATATTGCCGAATAGAGCCAAAGACAGCCAAATAGAGCCCAAAAGAGCTAAATCGATAGAAACCAAGACAAATCACGCCGAATCCCGTGGAATCGTGCTCTATCGCGTCGAATCCCGTCGAATTGCATTGAATCTGATCAATTCCAATCCAATCCAATCCAATCCATTACAATAGACTAGAGTAGGGTAGAGTCCAATACAATACAGTAGAGAACAGTTTAGGATGGAGTAGAATGGTGTGGCATGGAGTCGAGTGGAGTCGAAAAGAGATAATAGAGTTGAGTAGAGTCTAACAGAGCCGAATAGAGCCTATTCGAGCTGACTAGAGCCGAATGGAGCCGATTAGAGCTGAATCGAACCGATTTGAGCCGATTGGGGATGAATGGAGTGGAAAGGAGCCGATTTGAGCTGAATCGCATCGAGATGCATGGAATTGAATCCAGTAGAATAGATTAGATTAGGGTAGGGTGGAATAGAGTAGACTTGAACACAGTAGAAGAGAATGGAAAGAATACAATAGAATAGAGTAGAAAAGGGTAGAGCAGAGCAGAATAGTGTAGAGTAGAATAGAGTAGAACAGAGTCGAATCAAGCTGAATGGAGACGAAACGAGACAAATCGCGTCAAATGGCGTCGTATCCCGTCAAATCAATTTTTATAGTAGAATAGCGTAGAATGGAGTGGAATGGTGTGCAATGGAATCGAGTAGAGTAGAAAAGAGCTGAAGAGAGCCGAAGAGGGCCAAATCGAGCTGAATTGAGCGAAATCGAGCCGAATCCAGTGAATCGAGCCTAGTCAAGCCGAATCGACACTATTCGAGACAAATGGAGCCGGATGGACATGAATCACTCCGATTCGGCCCCTAGTCGCGTCAAAATTTGTCGAATTCAATTGAATAGACTAGAGTAGGGGAGGTTCGGGTAGGCTAGGGTAGGGTAGAATGGAGTAGAATAGAATAAAACAGAACAGAACACAACAAAATAGAACAGAACAACACAGAACGAATACAGAAACGAGTAGGCTAGAGTAGAGTAGAGGGGAATAGAGTAGAGTAGAATAGATTCGAACAGAGCCAAATCGAGCCGAATCGCGTCGAAATGGGTTGAATGAATCAAATCCAATAATGTGGATTACAATACCTTAGAGTTGGGTAGCATAGGGTAGGGTAGAATAGAGTAGAATAGTACAGAACAGAGTAGAAACAATACAATAGAATAGAGAAGAGTTGACTAGAGTAGAATAGAGCTGAATAGAGCCAAATGCAGACGAAACGAGAGGAATCGTGTAGAAGCAATTAGAGTGGTGCTGGGTAGGGTAGAGCAGAATAGAGTAGAATAGTGTAGAATAGTGTGGAATGAATAGAATGGAGTAGAATGGAGTCAAATAGAAATGAATAGAGTAGAAAAGAGTCGAATAGAGCAGAATAGGGCCGAAGAACGCCAAATCGAGCAGATTCGAAGCGACTCAAGCCAAAACAAGCTGAATGGAGCCTAACTGAGCCGAATAGAGCCAAATCGAGCCGAATCGAGCCGATTCAAGCTTCATCGCCTCGAATCGCGTTCAATGCGTCAAATCCAATTGAGACGTATAGATTAGAGAAGGGGAGGGGAGGGGAGGGGAGAATAGAACAGCGTAGAGTGGAATAGAAGAGATTAGAACAGAATAGAAGGAATAGAATCGAGTAGAATAGAGTGGAAAAGAGTAGAGTCGAATACAGTCGAATAGAGCCGACTAAGCTGAATAGAGACGAATGGAGCTGAATACAGCCGAAAAGAGCTGTATACTGCCGAATCACACCTAATCGAGCGGAATCAAGCAGAATCGCACTGACTGTCACCGAACAGCGTCGAATCGAATCAGGTCGAATCGAGTCGAGCCACATCGTTTTGAATCAAACAAGGTCAAATCGCTTCATATCGTGTCGAATCCCATGGAATCACGTCGAATAACTTCGAATCGCGTCAAACCTCAGAGAATCCTACCGAATCACGTCGAGTCGCATGGAATCTCATCAAATCCCTTCAGATCTTGCTGAATCCAGTCAAGTCATATCAAATCGCTTTGCACGGAATCGAATTGAATCCAATAGACTAAAGTAGGCTAGGTTCGGGTGGGGTGCCGTAGGGTCGGGTAGGGTAGAATAGAATAGAGTACAACAGAATAGGAGAGAACAGAACAGAACAGAAAGAATACAACAGAACAGAATAGAGTCAAAGAGAGAGAACATACCCGAATTGAGCCGAGTGGAGACAAAACGAGACGAATCACGTCCGGTTGCTTCGAATCGCGTCAAATCAAATCGAATCGATTAGAAGAGATTAGGGTAGGGAAGGGTAGAATAGAATAGAGGAAAATAGTGAAGAATGGTGTGGAATGGAATAGAATGGAGTTGAACGGAGTCCAATAGAGACGGATAGATATGAATAGAGTACAAAAGAGTCTAATAGAGAAGAATAGGGCCGTATAGGGCCAAATAAGGCTTAATTGAGCAGAATCCAGCAGAATCGATGGAATTCGAGCCTAATCGAGCCGAATGGAGTGAAATGGAGTCAAGTCGAGCCGAATAGAGCCGATGCGAACTGAATCGAGCTGATTCAAGCCTAATCGCGTCAAATCGCGTGGAAATACGTCACATCGAATCTAATCAAATAGATTAGGGGAGGGGCGGGTGGGTAGAATAGAACAGAATAGTACAGAATAGAAAGACTAGAATATAGTACAGTAGGGTGGAGTAGAGAGAGTAAAGCAGAGCAGAGTAGAATTGAGTCACATAGAGTCAAATAGTGCAGGACATAGCTGAATAGAGCCCATTCTGGCCGAATCGAGTCAAATGGAAACAAAACGAGATGAATCACACCGAATTGCTTCGAATCGCATCCAGTCGAATAGATTAGAGTAACGTAGGGTAGAGTAGAACAGAATAGAGTAGAATAGCGTAGAATGGAGAAGAGTGGAGTCAAATGGAGTCGAACAGAGACAAATAGAGTAGAAAAGAGTCGAATCGAGCCAAATAGGGCCGAATAAGGCTGAACCGAGTGGAAACGAGCTGAATTGAAGCGATTCGAGCCAAATCGAGCTGAATCGAGCTGATGTTGCGGAATCGAGCCGACTCAAGCGTGATGGTGTCCAGTCGCATCGAAATGCTTTGAATCGAATCAAATGGACTCGATTAGAATAGGTTAGGGTAGGGTAGTTTATGATAGGAAGACTAGGGTAGATGCAAGTAGACTACACTAGAGTAGACAAGAGAAGGCTAGAGTAGAAGCCTAGACTAGTAAGCTGGACTAGTCAGCTAGACTAGTGGCATAGAGCAGTAGCCTAGACAACTAGTCTTGAATAGTACCCTAAGTCAGTAATCTGAACGAGTACCCTTGCCTGAACTCTTAGCCTAATCTAGTACCCTTGCCTTAATTAGTAGTCCTAAGAAGTACCCTTGCCTTAACCAGTAGTCTTCACTAGTACCCTTGCCTTCACTAGTAGTATGTCCTTAACAAGTAGCCTGAGCGGGTAGCCTTGCCTTAACCAGTACCCTCAACAAGTACCCACGCCTTAACTAGTAGCCTGGCCTTAACTAGTAGCCTGGCCTTAACTAGTAGCCTGAACTAGTACACTTGCCTTAAGGAGTACCCTTGTCCGAACTACTCCCCTTAATTAGGACCCTTATTGAATAACCCTCAGTAGTAGAGTATGGTACGGTGGAGTAGCATAGGGTAGGGAAGCCTACGGTGGAACAGAGAAAATAGAAGGAAATAGAATAGAACAGCATAGGTCAGGGTAGGTTAGCTTAGTGCAGGGTATGGTAGAGTAGCATAGGATGGAATAGAGAAAATAGAAAAGGAGACTAGAAAAGAGCAGACTAGATTAGGATAGGGTAGGGTG
The DNA here is from genome assembly GCF_030014295.1 of Loxodonta africana. Classification (NCBI taxonomy): domain Eukaryota; kingdom Metazoa; phylum Chordata; class Mammalia; order Proboscidea; family Elephantidae; genus Loxodonta; species Loxodonta africana. The sequence goes on along the minus strand of NW_026974873.1, from coordinate 205,582 downwards.
GGGGAGGGTTTTGTAGAATACAGTAGTGTAGAATGGAATAGAATGGTGTGGAGTGGAGTCGAATGGATTCGAACAGAGATGAATAGAGTAGAAAAGAGTTGAATAGAGCCGAATAACGCTGAATAGGACCAAATATGGCCGAAATGAGCCGAATCGAGTCGAGTCCACCAGATTCGGGATGAATGCAGCTGAGTGGAGCTGAAATGAGCCAAATAGAGACAAACTGAACCCAGCAAAATCGAGCCAAAACACACTTAATTGCATCCTATTGCATCGGATCTCGTCAAATTCCATCAAATCCCACCAAAACGCATCAAATCTCGCGGAATCTCACCGAATCCCGTCGAATTGTCTCAAATCGGGTCGAATGGTGTCAAACGGAATGGAATTGAATTAAATTGAATAGATTAGAGTAGTGTAGGTTAGGCTGGGATTCAGTAGGGAAGGGCACAGAAGAATAGAATAGAGTAGAACAGAAGAGAATACCAAGAGTAGAATGGAGTAGAGTTGAGTAGAGTGGAATAGTCAGAGTCAGGTAGTGCAGAATATAGATGAATAGATCCAATTCAAGCCGAATCGATTCGAATGGAGAGGAAAGGAGACAAATCGTGATGAATCGAATCGATTCGAATCGATTAGAGTAGGGTAGGGTAGAACAGAATAGAATAGAGTAGAAAAGAGTAGAATGGTGTGGAATGGAGTTGAATGGAGCCAAATAGAGACAAATAAAGTAGAAAGGGTTGAGTAGAGCTGAACAGGGCTGAATAAGGTTCACTCGAGCCTAATTACGCTGAATTGAGCAGAATCGAGACGAACTGACCCAATTCAAGCCAAATAGAGCTAAATCGAGCCGATTCAAGCCTAATCACATGGAATCGCGTCGAAATGCGTTGAATCGAATAGATTAGTGTAGAGGAGGGTACGGCAGGAGAGGCTAGACTACAACACAACAGAACACAATAGAAAGAAGAGAATAGAATTAAGTAGAGTCGGGTCCAGTAGAATAGAGTCAAATCGAGTTGACGAGAGCTGAAAAGAGCCAAACAGAGCTGAATACAGCCGAATTGACCAAATTCAAGGTGAATCGAGATGAATCAAGTCCAGTCGTTTGAAATGTGTCGAATCGAATCAAATAGATTAGTGTGGGGAAGGTAAGGTTAGGGAAGGGTAGAGAAGAATAGAATAGAGTAGAATAGAACAGAACAGAAAGAATCGAGTAGACTAGAGTCACACAGAGTTGAATACTGCCAAAAAGAGCCGAATAGAGTGGAAAAGAGCCGAATAGAACCGAATCGAGTTTAATGGAGGAGAAAGGAGATGAATCGAGCCGATATGACCCGAATCAGGTCGAATTCCGTTCAAGTGTATCGAATAGCATAGAACAGATTACAGTAGGCTAAGTTAGGGTAGGGTAGGGTAGAATAGAGTGCAGTAGAACAGAGCAGAAGAGAAGAGAACACAACTGAAAGAATAGAATAGGGTCGAGACGAGCAGAGTATAGAAGAGTAGAGTAGAGTAGAGTCGAATATTGCCGAATAGAGCCAAAGACAGCCAAATAGAGCCCAAAAGAGCTAAATCGATAGAAACCAAGACAAATCACGCCGAATCCCGTGGAATCGTGCTCTATCGCGTCGAATCCCGTCGAATTGCATTGAATCTGATCAATTCCAATCCAATCCAATCCAATCCATTACAATAGACTAGAGTAGGGTAGAGTCCAATACAATACAGTAGAGAACAGTTTAGGATGGAGTAGAATGGTGTGGCATGGAGTCGAGTGGAGTCGAAAAGAGATAATAGAGTTGAGTAGAGTCTAACAGAGCCGAATAGAGCCTATTCGAGCTGACTAGAGCCGAATGGAGCCGATTAGAGCTGAATCGAACCGATTTGAGCCGATTGGGGATGAATGGAGTGGAAAGGAGCCGATTTGAGCTGAATCGCATCGAGATGCATGGAATTGAATCCAGTAGAATAGATTAGATTAGGGTAGGGTGGAATAGAGTAGACTTGAACACAGTAGAAGAGAATGGAAAGAATACAATAGAATAGAGTAGAAAAGGGTAGAGCAGAGCAGAATAGTGTAGAGTAGAATAGAGTAGAACAGAGTCGAATCAAGCTGAATGGAGACGAAACGAGACAAATCGCGTCAAATGGCGTCGTATCCCGTCAAATCAATTTTTATAGTAGAATAGCGTAGAATGGAGTGGAATGGTGTGCAATGGAATCGAGTAGAGTAGAAAAGAGCTGAAGAGAGCCGAAGAGGGCCAAATCGAGCTGAATTGAGCGAAATCGAGCCGAATCCAGTGAATCGAGCCTAGTCAAGCCGAATCGACACTATTCGAGACAAATGGAGCCGGATGGACATGAATCACTCCGATTCGGCCCCTAGTCGCGTCAAAATTTGTCGAATTCAATTGAATAGACTAGAGTAGGGGAGGTTCGGGTAGGCTAGGGTAGGGTAGAATGGAGTAGAATAGAATAAAACAGAACAGAACACAACAAAATAGAACAGAACAACACAGAACGAATACAGAAACGAGTAGGCTAGAGTAGAGTAGAGGGGAATAGAGTAGAGTAGAATAGATTCGAACAGAGCCAAATCGAGCCGAATCGCGTCGAAATGGGTTGAATGAATCAAATCCAATAATGTGGATTACAATACCTTAGAGTTGGGTAGCATAGGGTAGGGTAGAATAGAGTAGAATAGTACAGAACAGAGTAGAAACAATACAATAGAATAGAGAAGAGTTGACTAGAGTAGAATAGAGCTGAATAGAGCCAAATGCAGACGAAACGAGAGGAATCGTGTAGAAGCAATTAGAGTGGTGCTGGGTAGGGTAGAGCAGAATAGAGTAGAATAGTGTAGAATAGTGTGGAATGAATAGAATGGAGTAGAATGGAGTCAAATAGAAATGAATAGAGTAGAAAAGAGTCGAATAGAGCAGAATAGGGCCGAAGAACGCCAAATCGAGCAGATTCGAAGCGACTCAAGCCAAAACAAGCTGAATGGAGCCTAACTGAGCCGAATAGAGCCAAATCGAGCCGAATCGAGCCGATTCAAGCTTCATCGCCTCGAATCGCGTTCAATGCGTCAAATCCAATTGAGACGTATAGATTAGAGAAGGGGAGGGGAGGGGAGGGGAGAATAGAACAGCGTAGAGTGGAATAGAAGAGATTAGAACAGAATAGAAGGAATAGAATCGAGTAGAATAGAGTGGAAAAGAGTAGAGTCGAATACAGTCGAATAGAGCCGACTAAGCTGAATAGAGACGAATGGAGCTGAATACAGCCGAAAAGAGCTGTATACTGCCGAATCACACCTAATCGAGCGGAATCAAGCAGAATCGCACTGACTGTCACCGAACAGCGTCGAATCGAATCAGGTCGAATCGAGTCGAGCCACATCGTTTTGAATCAAACAAGGTCAAATCGCTTCATATCGTGTCGAATCCCATGGAATCACGTCGAATAACTTCGAATCGCGTCAAACCTCAGAGAATCCTACCGAATCACGTCGAGTCGCATGGAATCTCATCAAATCCCTTCAGATCTTGCTGAATCCAGTCAAGTCATATCAAATCGCTTTGCACGGAATCGAATTGAATCCAATAGACTAAAGTAGGCTAGGTTCGGGTGGGGTGCCGTAGGGTCGGGTAGGGTAGAATAGAATAGAGTACAACAGAATAGGAGAGAACAGAACAGAACAGAAAGAATACAACAGAACAGAATAGAGTCAAAGAGAGAGAACATACCCGAATTGAGCCGAGTGGAGACAAAACGAGACGAATCACGTCCGGTTGCTTCGAATCGCGTCAAATCAAATCGAATCGATTAGAAGAGATTAGGGTAGGGAAGGGTAGAATAGAATAGAGGAAAATAGTGAAGAATGGTGTGGAATGGAATAGAATGGAGTTGAACGGAGTCCAATAGAGACGGATAGATATGAATAGAGTACAAAAGAGTCTAATAGAGAAGAATAGGGCCGTATAGGGCCAAATAAGGCTTAATTGAGCAGAATCCAGCAGAATCGATGGAATTCGAGCCTAATCGAGCCGAATGGAGTGAAATGGAGTCAAGTCGAGCCGAATAGAGCCGATGCGAACTGAATCGAGCTGATTCAAGCCTAATCGCGTCAAATCGCGTGGAAATACGTCACATCGAATCTAATCAAATAGATTAGGGGAGGGGCGGGTGGGTAGAATAGAACAGAATAGTACAGAATAGAAAGACTAGAATATAGTACAGTAGGGTGGAGTAGAGAGAGTAAAGCAGAGCAGAGTAGAATTGAGTCACATAGAGTCAAATAGTGCAGGACATAGCTGAATAGAGCCCATTCTGGCCGAATCGAGTCAAATGGAAACAAAACGAGATGAATCACACCGAATTGCTTCGAATCGCATCCAGTCGAATAGATTAGAGTAACGTAGGGTAGAGTAGAACAGAATAGAGTAGAATAGCGTAGAATGGAGAAGAGTGGAGTCAAATGGAGTCGAACAGAGACAAATAGAGTAGAAAAGAGTCGAATCGAGCCAAATAGGGCCGAATAAGGCTGAACCGAGTGGAAACGAGCTGAATTGAAGCGATTCGAGCCAAATCGAGCTGAATCGAGCTGATGTTGCGGAATCGAGCCGACTCAAGCGTGATGGTGTCCAGTCGCATCGAAATGCTTTGAATCGAATCAAATGGACTCGATTAGAATAGGTTAGGGTAGGGTAGTTTATGATAGGAAGACTAGGGTAGATGCAAGTAGACTACACTAGAGTAGACAAGAGAAGGCTAGAGTAGAAGCCTAGACTAGTAAGCTGGACTAGTCAGCTAGACTAGTGGCATAGAGCAGTAGCCTAGACAACTAGTCTTGAATAGTACCCTAAGTCAGTAATCTGAACGAGTACCCTTGCCTGAACTCTTAGCCTAATCTAGTACCCTTGCCTTAATTAGTAGTCCTAAGAAGTACCCTTGCCTTAACCAGTAGTCTTCACTAGTACCCTTGCCTTCACTAGTAGTATGTCCTTAACAAGTAGCCTGAGCGGGTAGCCTTGCCTTAACCAGTACCCTCAACAAGTACCCACGCCTTAACTAGTAGCCTGGCCTTAACTAGTAGCCTGGCCTTAACTAGTAGCCTGAACTAGTACACTTGCCTTAAGGAGTACCCTTGTCCGAACTACTCCCCTTAATTAGGACCCTTATTGAATAACCCTCAGTAGTAGAGTATGGTACGGTGGAGTAGCATAGGGTAGGGAAGCCTACGGTGGAACAGAGAAAATAGAAGGAAATAGAATAGAACAGCATAGGTCAGGGTAGGTTAGCTTAGTGCAGGGTATGGTAGAGTAGCATAGGATGGAATAGAGAAAATAGAAAAGGAGACTAGAAAAGAGCAGACTAGATTAGGATAGGGTAGGGTGGGGGAGGGTTTTGTAGAATACAGTAGTGTAGAATGAAATAGAATGGTGTGGAGTGGAGTCGAATGGATTCGGACAGAGATGAATAGAGTAGAAAAGAGTTGAATAGAGCCGAATAACGCTGAATAGGACCAAATATGGCCAAAATGAGCCGAATCGAGTCGAGTCCACCAGATTCGGGATGAATGCAGCTGAGTGGAGCTGAAATGAGCCAAATAGAGACAAACTGAACCCAGCAAAATCGAGCCAAAACACACTTAATTGCATCCTATTGCATCGGATCTCGTCGAATTCCATCAAATCCCACCAAAATGCATCAAATCTCACGGAATCTCACCGAATCCCGTCGAATTGTCTCAAATCGGGTCGAATGGTGTCAAACGGAATGGAATCGAATTAAATCGAATAGATTAGAGTAGTGTAGATTAGGCTGGGATTCAGTAGGGAAGGGCACAGAAGAATAGAATAGAGTAGAACAGAAGAGAATACCAAGAGTAGAATGGAGTAGAGTTGAGTAGAGTGGAATAGTCAGAGTCAGGTAGTGCAGAATATAGATGAATAGATCCAATTCAAGCCGAATCGATTCGAATGGAGAGGAAAGGAGACAAATCGTGATGAATCGAATCGATTCGAATCGATTAGAGTAGGGTAGGGTAGAACAGAATAGAATAGAGTAGAAAAGAGTAGAATGGTGTGGAATGGAGTTGAATGGAGCCAGATAGAGACAAATAAAGTAGAAAGGGTTGAGTAGAGCTGAACAGGGCTGAATAAGGTTCACTCGAGCCTAATTACGCTGAATTGAGCAGAATCGAGACGAACTGACCCAATTCAAGCCAAATAGAGCTAAATCGAGCCGATTCAAGCCTAATCACATGGAATCGCGTCGAAATGCGTTGAATCGAATAGATTAGTGTAGAGGAGGGTACGGCAGGAGAGGCTAGACTACAACACAACAGAACACAATAGAAAGAAGAGAATAGAATTAAGTAGAGTCGGGTCCAGTAGAATAGAGTCAAATCGAGTTGACGAGAGCTGAAAAGAGCCAAACAGAGCTGAATACAGCCGAATTGACCAAATTCAAGGTGAATCGAGATGAATCAAGTCCAGTCGTTTGAAATGTGTCGAATCGAATCAAATAGATTAGTGTGGGGAAGGTAAGGTTAGGGAAGGGTAGAGAAGAATAGAATAGAGTAGAATAGAACAGAACAGAAAGAATCGAGTAGACTAGAGTCACACAGAGTCGAATACTGCCAAAAAGAGCCGAATAGAGTGGAAAAGAGCCGAATAGAACCGAATCGAGTTTAATGGAGGAGAAAGGAGATGAATCGAGCCGATATGACCCGAATCAGGTCGAATTCCGTTCAAGTGTATCGAATAGCATAGAACAGATTACAGTAGGCTAAGTTAGGGTAGGGTAGGGTAGAATAGAGTGCAGTAGAACAGAGCAGAAGAGAAGAGAACACAACTGAAAGAATAGAATAGGGTCGAGACGAGCAGAGTATAGAAGAGTAGAGTAGAGTAGAGTCGAATATTGCCGAATAGAGCCAAAGACAGCCAAATAGAGCCCAAAAGAGCTAAATCGATAGAAACTAAGACAAATCACGCCGAATCCCGTGGAATCGTGCTCTATCGCGTCGAATCCCGTCGAATTGCATTGAATCTGATCAATTCCAATCCAATCCAATCCAATCCATTACAATAGACTAGAGTAGGGTAGAGTCCAATACAATACAGTAGAGAACAGTTTAGGATGGAGTAGAATGGTGTGGCATGGAGTCGAGTGGAGTCGAAAAGAGATAATAGAGTTGAGTAGAGTCTAACAGAGCCGAATAGAGCCTATTCGAGCTGACTAGAGCCGAATGGAGCCGATTAGAGCTGAATCGAACCGATTTGAGCCGATTGGGGATGAATGGAGTGGAAAGGAGCCGATTTGAGCTGAATCGCATCGAGATGCATGGAATCGAATCCAGTAGAATAGATTAGATTAGGGTAGGGTGGAATAGAGTAGACTTGAACACAGTAGAAGAGAATGGAAAGAATACAATAGAATAGAGTAGAAAAGGGTAGAGCAGAGCAGAATAGTGTAGAGTAGAATAGAGTAGAACAGAGTCGAATCAAGCTGAATGGAGACGAAACGAGACAAATCGCGTCAAATGGCGTCGTATCCCGTCAAATCAATTTTTATAGTAGAATAGCGTAGAATGGAGTGGAATGGTGTGCAATGGAATCGAGTAGAGTAGAAGAGAGCCGAAGAGGGCCGAAGAGGGCCAAATCGAGCTGAATTGAGCGAAATCGAGCCGAATCCAGTGAATCGAGCCTAATCAAGCCGAATCGACACTATTCGAGACAAATGGAGCCGGATGGACATGAATCACACCGATTCGGCCCCTAGTCGCGTCAAAATTTGTCGAATTCAATTGAATAGACTAGAGTAGGGGAGGTTCGGGTAGGCTAGGGTAGGGTAGAATGGAGTAGAATAGAATAAAACAGAACAGAACACAACAAAATAGAACAGAACAACACAGAACGAATACAGAAACGAGTAGGCTAGAGTAGAGTAGAGGGGAATAGAGTAGAGTAGAATAGATTCGAACAGAGCCAAATCGAGCCGAATCGCGTCGAAATGGGTTGAATGAATCAAATCCAATCAAGTGGATTACAATACCTTAGAGTTGGGTAGCATAGGGTAGGGTAGAATAGAGTAGAATAGTACAGAACAGAGTAGAAACAATACAATAGAATAGAGAAGAGTTGACTAGAGTAGAATAGAGCTGAATAGAGCCAAATGCAGACGAAACGAGAGGAATCGTGTAGAAGCAATTAGAGTGGTGCTGGGTAGGGTAGAGCAGAATAGAGTAGAATAGTGTAGAATAGTGTGGAATGAATAGAATGGAGTAGAATGGAGTCAAATAGAAATGAATAGAGTAGAAAAGAGTCGAATAGAGCAGAATAGGGCCGAAGAACGCCAAATCGAGCAGATTCGAAGCGACTCAAGCCAAAACAAGCTGAATGGAGCCTAACTGAGCCGAATAGAGCCAAATCGAGCCGAATCGAGCCGATTCAAGCTTCATCGCCTCGAATCGCGTTCAATGCGTCAAATCCAATTGAGACGTATAGATTAGAGAAGGGGAGGGGAGGGGAGGGGAGAATAGAACAGCGTAGAGTGGAATAGAAGCGATTAGAACAGAATAGAAGGAATAGAATCGAGTAGAATAGAGTGGAAAAGAGTAGAGTCGAATACAGTCGAATAGAGCCGACTAAGCTGAATAGAGACGAATGGAGCTGAATACAGCCGAAAAGAGCTGTATACTGCCGAATCACACCTAATCGAGCGGAATCAAGCAGAATCGCACTGACTGTCACCGAACAGCGTCGAATCGAATCAGGTCGAATCGAGTCGAGCCACATCGTTTTGAATCAAACAAGGTCAAATCGCTTCATATCGTGTCGAATCCCATGGAATCACGTCGAATAACTTCGAATCGCGTCAAACCTCAGAGAATCCTACCGAATCACGTCGAGTCGCATGGAATCTCATCAAATCCCTTCAGATCTTGCTGAATCCAGTCAAGTCATATCAAATCGCTTTGCACGGAATCGAATTGAATCCAATAGACTAAAGTAGGCTAGGTTCGGGTGGGGTGCCGTAGGGTCGGGTAGGGTAGAATAGAATAGAGTACAACAGAATAGGAGAGAACAGAACAGAACAGAAAGAATACAACAGAACAGAATAGAGTCAAAGAGAGAGAACATACCCGAATTGAGCCGAGTGGAGACAAAACGAGACGAATCACGTCCGGTTGCTTCGAATCGCGTCAAATCAAATCGAATCGATTAGAAGAGATTAGGGTAGGGAAGGGTAGAATAGAATAGAGGAAAATAGTGAAGAATGGTGTGGAATGGAATAGAATGGAGTTGAACGGAGTCCAATAGAGACGGATAGATATGAATAGAGTACAAAAGAGTCTAATAGAGAAGAATAGGGCCGGATAGGGCCAAATAAGGCTTAATTGAGCAGAATCCAGCAGAATCGATGGAATTCGAGCCTAATCGAGCCGAATGGAGTGAAATGGAGTCAAGTCGAGCCGAACGAATAGAGCCGATGCGAACTGAATCGAGCTGATTCAAGCCTAATCGCGTCAAATCGCGTGGAAATACGTCACATCGAATCTAATCAAATAGATTAGGGGAGGGGCGGGTGGGTAGAATAGAACAGAATAGTACAGAATAGAAAGACTAGAATATAGTACAGTAGGGTGGAGTAGAGAGAGTAAAGCAGAGCAGAGTAGAATTGAGTCAAATAGAGTCAAATAGTGCAGGACATAGCTGAATAGAGCCCATTCTGGCCGAATCGAGTCAAATGGAAACAAAACGAGATGAATCACACCGAATTGCTTCGAATCGCATCCAGTCGAATAGATTAGAGTAACGTAGGGTAGAGTAGAACAGAATAGAGTAGAATAGCGTAGAATGGAGAAGAGTGGAGTCAAATGGAGTCGAACAGAGACAAATAGAGTAGAAAAGAGTCGAATCGAGCCAAATAGGGCCGAATAAGGCTGAACCGAGTGGAAACGAGCTGAATTGAAGCGATTCGAGCCAAATCGAGCTGAATCGAGCTGATGTTGCGGAATCGAGCCGACTCAAGCGTGATGGTGTCCAGTCGCATCGAAATGCTTTGAATCGAATCAAATGGACTCGATTAGAATAGGTTAGGGTAGGGTAGTTTATGATAGGAAGACTAGGGTAGATGCAAGTAGACTACACTAGAGTAGACAAGAGAAGGCTAGAGTAGAAGCCTAGACTAGTAAGCTGGACTAGTCAGCTAGACTAGTGGCATAGAGCAGTAGCCTAGACAACTAGTCTTGAATAGTACCCTAAGTCAGTAATCTGAACAAGTACCCTTGCCTGAACTCTTAGCCTAATCTAGTACCCTTGCCTTAATTAGTAGTCCTAACAAGTAACCTTGCCTTAACCAGTAGTCTTCACTAGTACCCTTGCCTTCACTAGTAGTATGTCCTTAACAAGTAGCCTGAACGGGTAGCCTTGCCTTAACCAGTACTCTCAACAAGTACCCACGCCTTAACTAGTAGCCTGGCCTTAACTAGTAGCCTGGCCTTAACTAGTAGCCTGAACTAGTACACTTGCCTTAAGGAGTACCCTTGTCCGAACTACTCCCCTTAATTAGGACCCTTATTGAATAACCCTCAGTAGTAGAGTATGGTACGGTGGAGTAGCATAGGGTAGGGAAGCCTACGGTGGAACAGAGAAAATAGAAGGAAATAGAATAGAACAGCATAGGTCACGGTAGGTTAGCTTAGTGCACGGTATGGTAGAGTAGCATAGGATGGAATAGAGAAAATAGAAAAGGAGACTAGAAAAGAGCAGACTAGATTAGGATAGGGTAGGGCGGGGGAGGGTTTTGTAGAATACAGTAGTGTAGAATGGAATAGAATGGTGTGGAGTGGAGTCGAATGGATTCGAACAGAGATGAATAGAGTAGAAAAGAGTTGAATAGAGCCGAATAACGCTGAATAGGACCAAATATGGCCGAAATGAGCCGAATCGAGTCGAGTCCACCAGATTCGGGATGAATGCAGCTGAGTGGAGCTGAAATGAGCCAAATAGAGACAAACTGAACCCAGCAAAATCGAGCCAAAACACACTTAATTGCATCCTATTGCATCGGATCTCGTCGAATTCCATCAAATCCCACCAAAACGCATCAAATCTCGCGGAATCTCACCGAATCCCGTCGAATTGTCTCAAATCGGGTCGAATGGTGTCAAACAGAATGGAATTGAATTAAATCGAATAGAGTAGTGTAGGTTAGGCTGGGATTCAGTAGGGAAGGGCACAGAAGAATAGAATAGAGTAGAACAGAAGAGAATACCAAGAGTAGAATGGAGTAGAGTTGAGTAGAGTGGAATAGTCAGAGTCGGGTAGTGCAGAATATAGATGAATAGATCCAATTCAAGCCGAATCGATTCGAATGGAGAGGAAAGGAGACAAATCGTGATGAATCGAATCGATTCGAATCGATTAGAGTAGGGTAGGGTAGAACAGAATAGAATAGAGTAGAAAAGAGTAGAATGGTGTGGAATGGAGTTGAATGGAGCCAGATAGAGACAAATAAAGTAGAAAGGGTTGAGTAGAGCTGAACAGGGCTGAATAAGGTTCACTCGAACCTAATTACGCTGAATTGAGCAGAATCGAGACGAACTGACCCAATTCAAGCCAAATAGAGCTAAATCGAGCCGATTCAAGCCTAATCACATGGAATCGCGTCGAAATGCGTTGAATCGAATAGATTAGTGTAGAGGAGGGTATGGCAGGAGAGGCTAGACTACAACACAACAGAACACAATAGAAAGAAGAGAATAGAATTAAGTAGAGTCGGGTCCAGTAGAATAGAGTCAAATCGAGTTGACGAGAGCTGAAAAGAGCCAAACAGAGCTGAATACAGCCGAATTGACCAAATTCAAGGTGAATCGAGATGAATCAAGTCCAGTCATTTGAAATGTGTCGAATCGAATCAAATAGATTAGTGTGGGGAAGGTAAGGTTAGGGTAGGGTAGAGAAGAATAGAATAGAGTAGAATAGAACAGAACAGAAAGAATCGAGTAGACTAGAGTCACACAGAGTCGAATACTGCCAAAAAGAGCCGAATAGAGTGGAAAAGAGCCGAATAGAACCGAATCGAGTTTAATGGAGGAGAAAGGAGATGAATCGAGCCGATATGACCCGAATCAGGTCGAATTCCGTTCAAGTGTGTCGAATAGCATAGAACAGATTACAGTAGGCTAAGTTATGGTGGGGTAGGGTAGAATAGAGTGCAGTAGAACAGAGCAGAAGAGAAGAGAACACAACTGAAAGAATAGAATAGGGTCGAGACGAGCAGAGTATAGAAGAGTAGAGTAGAGTAGAGTCGAATATTGCCGAATAGAGCCAAAGACAGCCAAATAGAGCCCAAAAGAGCTAAATCGATAGAAACCAAGACAAATCACGCCGAATCCCGTGGAATCGTGCTCTATCGCGTCGAATCCCGTCGAATTGCATTGAATCTGATCAATTCCAATCCAATCCAATCCAATCCAATCCATTACAATAGACTAGAGTAGGGTAGAGTCCAATACAATACAGTAGAGAACAGTTTAGGATGGAGTAGAATGGTGTGGCATGGAGTCGAGTGGAGTCGAAAAGAGATAATAGAGTTGAGTAGAGTCTAACAGAGCCGAATAGAGCCTATTCGAGCTGACTAGAGCCGAATGGAGCCGATTAGAGCTGAATCGAACCGATTTGAGCCGATTGGGGAGGAATGGAGTGGAAAGGAGCCGATTTGAGCTGAATCGCATCGAGATGCGTGGAATCGAATCCAGTAGAATAGATTAGATTAGGGTAGGGTGGAATAGAGTAGACTTGAACACAGTAGAAGAGAATGGAAAGAATACAATAGAATAGAGTAGAAAAGGGTAGAGCAGAGCAGAATAGTGTAGAGTAGAATAGAGTAGAGTAGAACAGAGTCGAAGCAAGCTGAATGGAGACGAAACGAGACAAATCTCGTCGAATGGCGTCGAATCCCATGGAATCAATCACAGTAGGGTATAGTAGAATAGCGTAGAATGGAGTAGAATGGTGTGCAATGGAATCGAGTAGAGTAGAAGAGAGCCGAAGAGGGCCGAAGAGGGCCAAATCGAGCTGAATTGAGCGAAATCGAGCCGAATCCAGTGAATCGAGCCTAATCAAGCCGAATCGACACTATTCGAGACAAATGGAGCCGGATGGACATGAATCACACCGATTCGGCCCCTAGTCGCGTCAAAATTTGTCGAATTCAATGGAATAGACTAGAGTAGGGGAGGTTCGGGTAGGCTAGGGTAGGGTAGAATGGAGTAGAATAGAATAAAACAGAACAGAACAGAACAAAATAGAACAGAACAACACAGAACGAATACAGAAACGAGTAGGCTAGAGTAGAGTAGAGGGGAATAGAGTAGAGTAGAATAGATTCGAACAGAGCCAAATCGAGCCGAATCGCGTCGAAATGGGTTGAATGAATCAAATCCAATCAAGTGGATTACAATACCTTAGAGTTGGGTAGCATAGGGTAGGGTAGAATAGAGTAGAATAGTACAGAACAGAGTAGAAACAATACAATAGAATAGAGAAGAGTTGACTAGAGTAGAATAGAGCTGAATAGAGCCAAATGCAGACGAAACGAGAGGAATCGTGTAGAAGCAATTAGAGTGGTGCTGGGTAGGGTAGAGCAGAATAGAGTAGAATAGTGTAGAATAGTGTGGAATGAATAGAATGGAGTCAAATAGAAATGAATAGAGTAGAAAAGAGTCGAATAGAGCAGAATAGGGCCGAAGAACGCCAAATCGAGCAGATTCGAAGCGACTCAAGCCAAAACAAGCTGAATGGAGCCTAACTGAGCCGAATAGAGCCAAATCGAGCCGAATCGAGCCGATTCAAGCTTCATCGCCTCGAATCGCGTTCAATGCGTCAAATCCAATTGAGACGTATAGATTAGAGAAGGGGAGGGGAGGGGAGGGGAGAATAGAACAGCGTAGAGTGGAATAGAAGAGATTAGAACAGAATAGAAGGAATAGAATCGAGTAGAATAGAGTGGAAAAGAGTAGAGTCGAATACAGTCGAATAGAGCCGACTAAGCTGAATAGAGACGAATGGAGCTGAATACAGCCGAAAAGAGCTGTATACTGCCGAATCACACCTAATCGAGCGGAATCAAGCAGAATCGCACTGACTGTCACCGAACAGCGTCGAATCGAATCAGGTCGAATCGAGTCGAGCCACATCGTTTTGAATCAAACAAGGTCAAATCGCCTCATATCGTGTCGAATCCCATGGAATCACGTCGAATAACTTCGAATCGCGTCAAACCTCAGAGAATCCTACCGAATCACGTCGAGTCGCATGGAATCTCATCAAATCCCTTCAGATCTTGCTGAATCCAGTCAAGTCATATCAAATCGCTTTGCACGGAATCGAATTGAATCCAATAGACTAAAGTAGGCTAGGTTCGGGTGGGGTGCCGTAGGGTCGGGTAGGGTAGAATAGAATGGAGTACAACAGAATAGGAGAGAACAGAACAGAACAGAAAGAATACAACAGAACAGAATAGAGTCAAAGAGAGAGAACATACCCGAATTGAGCCGAGTGGAGACAAAACGAGACGAATCACGTCCGGTTGCTTCGAATCGCGTCAAATCAAATCGAATCGATTAGAAGAGATTAGGGTAGGGAAGGGTAGAATAGAATAGAGGAAAATAGTGAAGAATGGTGTGGAATGGAATAGAATGGAGTTGAACGGAGTCCAATAGAGACGGATAGATATGAATAGAGTACAAAAGAGTCTAATAGAGCAGAATAGGGCCGGATAGGGCCAAATAAGGCCTAATTGAGCAGAATCCAGCAGAATCGATGGAATTCGAGCCTAATCGAGCCGAATGGAGTGAAATGGAGTCAAGTCGAGCCGAACGAATAGAGCCGATGCGAACTGAATCGAGCTGATTCAAGCCTAATCGTGTCAAATCGCGTGGAAATACGTCACATCGAATCTAATCAAATAGATTAGGGGAGGGGCGGGTGGGTAGAATAGAACAGAATAGTACAGAATAGAAAGACTAGAATATAGTACAGTAGGGTGGAGTAGAGAGAGTAAAGCAGAGCAGAGTAGAATTGAGTCAAATAGAGTCAAATAGTGCAGGACATAGCTGAATAGAGCCCATTCTGGCCGAATCGAGTCAAATGGAAACAAAACGAGATGAATCACACCGAATTGCTTCGAATCGCATCCAGTCGAATAGATTAGAGTAACGTAGGGTAGAGTAGAACAGAATAGAGTAGAATAGCGTAGAATGGAGAAGAGTGGAGTCAAATGGAGTCGAACAGAGACAAATAGAGTAGAAAAGAGTCGAATCGAGCCAAATAGGGCCGAATAAGGCTGAACCGAGTGGAAACGAGCTGAATTGAAGCGATTCGAGCCAAATCGAGCTGAATCGAGCTGATGTTGCGGAATCGAGCCGACTCAAGCGTGATGGTGTCCAGTCGCATCGAAATGCTTTGAATCGAATCAAATGGAATCGACTAGAATAGGTTAGGGTAGGGTAGTTTATGATAGGAAGACTAGGGTAGATGCCAGTAGACTACACTAGAGTAGACAAGAGAAGGCTAGAGTAGAAGCCTAGACTAGTAAGCTGGACTAGTCAGCTAGACTAGTGGCATAGAGCAGTAGCCTAGACAACTAGTCTTGAATAGTACCCTAAGTCAGTAATCTGAACGAGTACCCTTGCCTGAACTCTTAGCCTAATCTAGTACCCTTGCCTTAATTAGTAGTCCTAACAAGTACCCTTGCCTTAACCAGTAGTCTTCACTAGTACCCTTGCCTTCACTAGTAGTATGTCCTTAACATGTAGCCTGAACGGGTAGCCTTGCCTTAACCAGTACCCTCAACAAGTACCCACGCCTTAACTAGTAGCCTGGCCTTAACTAGTAGCCTGGCCTTAACTAGTAGCCTGAACTAGTACACTTGCCTTAAGGAGTACCCTTGCCCGAACTACTCCCCTTAATTAGGACCCTTATTGAATAACCCTAAGTAGTAGAGTATGGTACGGTGGGGTAGCATAGGGTAGGGAAGCCTACGGTGGAACAGAGAAAATAGAAGGAAATAGAATAGAACAGCATAGGTCAGGGTAGGTTAGCTCAGTGCAGGGTATGGTAGAGTAGCATAGGATGGAATAGAGAAAATAGAAAAGGAGACTAGAAAAGAGCAGACTAGATTAGGATAGGGTAGGGTGGGGGAGGGTTTTGTAGAATACAGTAGTGTAGAATGGAATAGAATGGTGTGGAGTGGAGTCGAATGGATTCGAACAGAGATGAATAGAGTAGAAAAGAGTTGAATAGAGCCGAATAACGCTGAATAGGACCAAATATGGCCAAAATGAGCCGAATCGAGTCAAGTCCACCAGATTCGGGATGAATGCAGCTGAGTGGAGCTGAAATGAGCCAAATAGAGACAAACTGAACCCAGCAAAATCGAGCCAAAACACACTTAATTGCATCCTATTGCATCGGATCTCGTCGAATTCCATCAAATCCCACCAAAACGCATCAAATCTCGCGGAATCTCACCGAATCCCGTCGAATTGTCTCAAATCGGGTCGAATGGTGTCAAACAGAATGGAATCGAATTAAATCGAATAGATTAGAGTAGTGTAGGTTAGGCTGGGATTCAGTAGGGAAGGGCACAGAAGAATAGAATAGAGTAGAACAGAAGAGAATACCAAGAGTAGAATGGAGTAGAGTTGAGTAGAGTGGAATAGTCAGAGTCGGGTAGTGCAGAATATAGATGAATAGATCCAATTCAAGCCGAATCGATTCGAATGGAGAGGAAAGGAGACAAATCGTGATGAATCGAATCGATTCGAATCGATTAGAGTAGGGTAGGGTAGAACAGAATAGAATAGAGTAGAAAAGAGTAGAATGGTGTGGAATGGAGTTGAATGGAGCCAGATAGAGACAAATAAAGTAGAAAGGGTTGAGTAGAGCTGAACAGGGCTGAATAAGGTTCACTCGAGCCTAATTACGCTGAATTGAGCAGAATCGAGACGAACTGACCCAATTCAAGCCAAATAGAGCTAAATCGAGCCGATTCAAGCCTAATCACATTGAATCGCGTCGAAATGCGTTGAATCGAATAGATTAGTGTGGAGGAGGGTACGGCAGGAGAGGCTAGACTACAACACAACAGAACACAATAGAAAGAAGAGAATAGAATTAAGTAGAGTCGGGTCCAGTAGAATAGAGTCAAATCGAGTTGACGAGAGCTGAAAAGAGCCAAACAGAGCTGAATACAGCCGAATTGACCAAATTCAAGGTGAATCGAGATGAATCAAGTCCAGTCGTTTGAAATGTGTCGAATCGAATCAAATAGGTTAGTGTGGGGAAGGTAAGGTTAGGGTAGGGTAGAGAAGAATAGAATAGAGTAGAATAGAACAGAACAGAAAGAATCGAGTAGACTAGAGTCACACAGAGTCGAATACTGCCAAAAAGAGCCGAATAGAGTGGAAAAGAGCCGAATAGAACCGAATCGAGTTTAATGGAGGAGAAAGGAGATGAATCGAGCCGATATGACCCGAATCAGGTCGAATTCCGTTCAAGTGTGTCGAATAGCATAGAACAGATTACAGTAGGCTAAGTTAGGGTAGGGTAGGGTAGAATAGAGTGCAGTAGAACAGAGCAGAAGAGAAGAGAACACAACTGAAAGAATAGAATAGGGTCGAGACGAGCAGAGTATAGAAGAGTAGAGTAGAGTAGAGTCGAATATTGCCGAATAGAGCCAAAGACAGCCAAATAGAGCCCAAAAGAGCTAAATCGATAGAAACCAAGACAAATCACGCCGAATCCCGTGGAATCGTGCTCTATCGCGTCGAATCCCGTCGAATTGCATTGAATCTGATCAATTCCAATCCAATCCAATCCAATCCATTACAATAGACTAGAGTAGGGTAGAGTCCAATACAATACAGTAGAGAACAGTTTAGGATGGAGTAGAATGGTGTGGCATGGAGTCGAGTGGAGTCGAAAAGAGATAATAGAGTTGAGTAGAGTCTAACAGAGCCGAATAGAGCCTATTCGAGCTGACTAGAGCCGAATGGAGCCGATTAGAGCTGAATCGAACCGATTTGAGCCGATTGGGGATGAATGGAGTGGAAAGGAGCCGATTTGAGCTGAATCGCATCGAGATGCATGGAATCGAATCCAGTAGAATAGATTAGATTAGGGTAGGGTGGAATAGAGTAGACTTGAACACAGTAGAAGAGAATGGAAAGAATACAATAGAATAGAGTAGAAAAGGGTAGAGCAGAGCAGAATAGTGTAGAGTAGAATAGAGTAGAGTAGAACAGAGTCGAAGCAAGCTGAATGGAGACGAAACGAGACAAATCTCGTCGAATGGCGTCGAATCCCATGGAATCAATCACAGTAGGGTATAGTAGAATAGCGTAGAATGGAGTAGAATGGTGTGCAATGGAATCGAGTAGAGTAGAAGAGAGCCGAAGAGGGCCGAAGAGGGCCAAATCGAGCTGAATTGAGCGAAATCGAGCCGAATCCAGTGAATCGAGCCTAATCAAGCCGAATCGACACTATTCGAGACAAATGGAGCCGGATGGACATGAATCACACCGATTCGGCCCCTAGTCGCGTCAAAATTTGTCGAATTCAATGGAATAGACTAGAGTAGGGGAGGTTCGGGTAGGCTAGGGTAGGGTAGAATGGAGTAGAATAGAATAAAACAGAACAGAACACAACAAAATAGAACAGAACAACATAGAACGAATACAGAAACGAGTAGGCTAGAGTAGAGTAGAGGGGAATAGAGTAGAGTAGAGTAGATTCGAACAGAGCCAAATCGAGCCGAATCGCGTCGAAATGGGTTGAATGAATCAAATCCAATCAAGTGGATTACAATACCTTAGAGTTGGGTAGCATAGGGTAGGGTAGAATAGAGTAGAATAGTACAGAACAGAGTAGAAACAATACAATAGAATAGAGAAGAGTTGACTAGAGTAGAATAGAGCTGAATAGAGCCAAATGCAGACGAAACGAGAGGAATCGTGTAGAAGCAATTAGAGGGGTGCTGGGTAGGGTAGAGCAGAATAGAGTAGAATAGTGTAGAATAGTGTGGAATGAATAGAATGGAGTAGAATGGAGTCAAATAGAAATGAATAGAGTAGAAAAGAGTCGAATAGAGCAGAATAGGGCCGAAGAACGCCAAATCGAGCAGATTCGAAGCGACTCAAGCCAAAACAAGCTGAATGGAGCCTAACTGAGCCGAATAGAGCCAAATCGAGCCGAATCGAGCCGATTCAAGCTTCATCGCCTCGAATCGCGTTCAATGCGTCAAATCCAATTGAGACGTATAGATTAGAGAAGGGGAGGGGAGGGCAGGGGAGGGTAGAACAGCGTAGAGTGGAATAGAAGAGATTAGAACAGAATAGAAGGAATAGAATCGAGTAGAATAGAGTGGAAAAGAGTAGAGTCGAATACAGTCGAATAGAGCCGACTAAGCTGAATAGAGACGAATGGAGCTGAATACAGCCGAAAAGAGCTGTATACTGCCGAATCACACCTAATCGAGCGGAATCAAGCAGAATCGCACTGACTGTCACCGAACAGCGTCGAATCGAATCAGGTCGAATCGAGTCGAGCCACATCGTTTTGAATCAAACAAGGTCAAATCGCTTCATATCGTGTCGAATCCCATGGAATCACGTCGAATAACTTCGAATCGCGTCAAACCTCAGAGAATCCTACCGAATCACGTCGAGTCGCATGGAATCTCATCAAATCCCTTCAGATCTTGCTGAATCCAGTCAAGTCATATCAAATCGCTTTGCACGGAATCGAATTGAATCCAATAGACTAAAGTAGGCTAGGTTCGGGTGGGGTGCCGTAGGGTCGGGTAGGGTAGAATAGAATAGAGTACAACAGAATAGGAGAGAACAGAACAGAACAGAAAGAATACAACAGAACAGAATAGAGTCAAAGAGAGAGAACATACCCGAATTGAGCCGAGTGGAGACAAAACGAGACGAATCACGTCCGGTTGCTTCGAATCGCGTCAAATCGAATCGATTAGAAGAGATTAGGGTAGGGAAGGGTAGAATAGAATAGAGGAAAATAGTGAAGAATGGTGTGGAATGGAATAGAATGGATTTGAACGGAGTCCAACAGAGACGGATAGATATGAATAGAGTACAAAAGAGTCTAATAGAGAAGAATAGGGCCGGATAGGGCCAAATAAGGCCTAATTGAGCAGAATCCAGCAGAATCGATGGAATTCGAGCCTAATCGAGCCGAATGGAGTGAAATGGAGTCAAGTCGAGCCGAACGAATAGAGCCGATGCGAACTGAATCGAGCTGATTCAAGCCTAATCGCGTCAAATCGCGTGGAAATATGTCACATCGAATCTAATCAAATAGATTCGGGGAGGGGCGGGTGGGTAGAATAGAACAGAATAGTACAGAATAGAAAGACTAGAATATAGTACAGTAGGGTGGAGTAGAGAGAGTAAAGCAGAGCAGAGTAGAATTGAGTCAAATAGAGTCAAATAGTGCAGGACATAGCTGAATAGAGCCCATTCTGGCCGAATCGAGTCAAATGGAAACAAAACGAGATGAATCACACCGAATTGCTTCGAATCGCATCCAGTCGAATAGATTAGAGTAACGTAGGGTAGAGTAGAACAGAATAGAGTAGAATAGCGTAGAATGGAGAAGAGTGGAGTCAAATGGAGTCGAACAGAGACAAATAGAGTAGAAAAGAGTCGAATCGAGCCAAATAGGGCCGAATAAGGCTGAACCGAGTGGAAACGAGCTGAATTGAAGCGATTCGAGCCAAATCGAGCTGAATCGAGCTGATGTTGCGGAATCGAGCCGACTCAAGCGTGATGGTGTCCAGTCGCATCGAAATGCTTTGAATCGAATCAAATGGAATCGATTAGAATAGGTTAGGGTAGGGTAGTTTATGATCGGAAGACTAGGGTAGATGCAAGTAGACTACACTAGAGTAGACAAGAGAAGGCTAGAGTAGAAGCCTAGACTAGTAAGCTGGACTAGTCAGCTAGACTAGTGGCATAGAGCAGTAGCCTAGACAACTAGTCTTGAATAGTACCCTAAGTCAGTAATCTGAACGAGTACCCTTGCCTGAACTCTTAGCCTAATCTAGTACCCTTGCCTTAATTAGTAGTCCTAACAAGTACCCTTGCCTTAACCAGTAGTCTTCACTAGTACCCTTGCCTTCACTAGTAGTATGTCCTTAACACGTAGCCTGAACGGGTAGCCTTGCCTTAACCAGTACCCTCAACAAGTACCCACGCCTTAACTAGTAGCCTGGCCTTAACTAATACCCTGGCCTTAACTAGTAGCCTGAACTAGTACACTTGCCTTAAGGAGTACCCTTGCCCGAACTACTCCCCTTAATTAGGACCCTTATTGAATAACCCTAAGTAGTAGAGTATGGTACGGTGGGGTAGCATAGGGTAGGGAAGCCTACGGTGGAACAGAGAAAATAGAAGGAAATAGAATAGAACAGCATAGGTCAGGGTAGGTTAGCTCAGTGCAGGGTATGGTAGAGTAGCATAGGATGGAATAGAGAAAATAGAAAAGGAGACTAGAAAAGAGCAGACTAGATTAGGATAGGGTAGGGTGGGGGAGGGTTTTGTAGAATACAGTAGTGTAGAATGGAATAGAATGGTGTGGAGTGGAGTCGAATGGATTCGAACAGAGATGAATAGAGTAGAAAAGAGTTGAATAGAGCCGAATAACGCTGAATAGGACCAAATATGGCCAAAATGAGCCGAATCGAGTCGAGTCCACCAGATTCGGGATGAATGCAGCTGAGTGGAGCTGAAATGAGCCAAATAGAGACAAACTGAACCCAGCAAAATCGAGCCAAAACACACTTAATTGCATCCTATTGCATCGGATCTCGTCGAATTCCATCAAATCCCACCAAAACGCATCAAATCTCGCGGAATCTCACCGAATCCCGTCGAATTGTCTCAAATCGGGTCGAATGGTGTCAAACGGAGTGGAATCGAATTAAATCGAATAGATTAGAGTAGTGTAGGTTAGGCTGGGATTCAGTAGGGAAGGGCACAGAAGAATAGAATAGAGTAGAACAGAAGAGAATACCAAGAGTAGAATGGAGTAGAGTTGAGTAGAGTGGAATAGTCAGAGTCGGGTAGTGCAGAATATAGATGAATAGATCCAATTCAAGCCGAATCGATTCGAATGGAGAGGAAAGGAGACAAATCGTGATGAATCGAATCGATTCGAATCGATTAGAGTAGGGTAGGGTAGAACAGAATAGAATAGAGTAGAAAAGAGTAGAATGGTGTGGAATGGAGTTGAATGGAGCCAGATAGAGACAAATAAAGTAGAAAGGGTTGAGTAGAGCTGAACAGGGCTGAATAAGGTTCACTCGAGCCTAATTACGCTGAATTGAGCAGAATCGAGACGAACTGACCCAATTCAAGCCAAATAGAGCTAAATCGAGCCGATTCAAGCCTAATCACATTGAATCGCGTCGAAATGCGTTGAATCGAATAGATTAGTGTGGAGGAGGGTACGGCAGGAGAGGCTAGACTACAACACAACAGAACACAATAGAAAGAAGAGAATAGAATTAAGTAGAGTCGGGTCCAGTAGAATAGAGTCAAATCGAGTTGACGAGAGCTAAAAAGAGCCAAACAGAGCTGAATACAGCCGAATTGACCAAATTCAAGGTGAATCGAGATGAATCAAGTCCAGTCGTTTGAAATGTGTCGAATCGAATCAAATAGGTTAGTGTGGGCAAGGTAAGGTTAGGGTAGGGTAGAGAAGAATAGAATAGAGTAGAATAGAACAGAACAGAAAGAATCGAGTAGACTAGAGTCACACAGAGTCGAATACTGCCAAAAAGAGCCGAATAGAGTGGAAAAGAGCCGAATAGAACCGAATCGAGTTTAATGGAGGAGAAAGGAGATGAATCGAGCCGATATGACCCGAATCAGGTCGAATTCCGTTCAAGTGTGTCGAATAGCATAGAACAGATTACAGTAGGCTAAGTTAGGGTAGGGTAGGGTAGAACAGAGTGCAGTAGAACAGAGCAGAAGAGAAGAGAACACAACTGAAAGAATAGAATAGGGTCGAGACGAGCAGAGTATAGAAGAGTAGAGTAGAGTAGAGTCGAATATTGCCGAATAGAGCCAAAGACAGCCAAATAGAGCCCAAAAGAGCTAAATCGATAGAAACCAAGACAAATCACGCCGAATCCCGTGGAATCGTGCTCTATCGCGTCGAATCCCGTCGAATTGCATTGAATCTGATCAATTCCAATCCAATCCAATCCAATCCATTACAATAGACTAGAGTAGGGTAGAGTCCAATACAATACAGTAGAGAACAGTTTAGGATGGAGTAGAATGGTGTGGCATGGAGTCGAGTGGAGTCGAAAAGAGATAATAGAGTTGAGTAGAGTCTAACAGAGCCGAATAGAGCCTATTCGAGCTGACTAGAGCCGAATGGAGCCGATTAGAGCTGAATCGAACCGATTTGAGCCGATTGGGGATGAATGGAGTGGAAAGGAGCCGATTTGAGCTGAATCGCATCGAGATGCATGGAATCGAATCCAGTAGAATAGATTAGATTAGGGTAGGGTGGAATAGAGTAGACTTGAACACAGTAGAAGAGAATGGAAAGAATACAATAGAATAGAGTAGAAAAGGGTAGAGCAGAGCAGAATAGTGTAGAGTAGAATAGAGTAGAGTAGAACAGAGTCGAAGCAAGCTGAATGGAGACGAAACGAGACAAATCTCGTCGAATGGCGTCGAATCCCATGGAATCAATCACAGTAGGGTATAGTAGAATAGCGTAGAATGGAGTAGAATGGTGTGCAATGGAATCGAGTAGAGTAGAAGAGAGCCGAAGAGGGCCGAAGAGGGCCAAATCGAGCTGAATTGAGCGAAATCGAGCCGAATCCAGTGAATCGAGCCTAATCAAGCCGAATCGACACTATTCGAGACAAATGGAGCCGGATGGACATGAATCACACCGATTCGGCCCCTAGTCGCGTCAAAATTTGTCGAATTCAATGGAATAGACTAGAGTAGGGGAGGTTCGGGTAGGCTAGGGTAGGGTAGAATGGAGTAGAATAGAATAAAACAGAACAGAACACAACAAAATAGAACAGAACAACACAGAACGAATACAGAAACGAGTAGGCTAGAGTAGAGGGGAATAGAGTAGAGTAGAATAGATTCGAACAGAGCCAAATCGAGCCGAATCACGTCGAAATGGGTTGAATGAATCAAATCCAATCAAGTGGATTACAATACCTTAGAGTTGGGTAGCATAGGGTAGGGTAGAATAGAGTAGAATAGTACAGAACAGAGTAGAAACAATACAATAGAATAGAGAAGAGTTGACTAGAGTAGAATAGAGCTGAATAGAGCCAAATGCAGACGAAACGAGAGGAATCGTGTAGAAGCAATTAGAGGGGTGCTGGGTAGGGTAGAGCAGAATAGAGTAGAATAGTGTAGAATAGTGTGGAATGAATAGAATGGAGTAGAATGGAGTCAAATAGAAATGAATAGAGTAGAAAAGAGTCGAATAGAGCAGAATAGGGCCGAAGAACGCCAAATCGAGCAGATTCGAAGCGACTCAAGCCAAAACAAGCTGAATGGAGCCTAACTGAGCCGAATAGAGCCAAATCGAGCCGAATCGAGCCGATTCAAGCTTCATCGCCTCGAATCGCGTTCAATGCGTCAAATCCAATTGAGACGTATAGATTAGAGAAGGGGAGGGGAGGGCAGGGGAGGGTAGAACAGCGTAGAGTGGAATAGAAGAGATTAGAACAGAATAGAAGGAATAGAATCGAGTAGAATAGAGTGGAAAAGAGTAGAGTCGAATACAGTCGAATAGAGCCGACTAAGCTCAATAGAGACGAATGGAGCTGAATACAGCCGAAAAGAGCTGTATACTGCCGAATCACACCTAATCGAGCGGAATCAAGCAGAATCGCACTGACTGTCACCGAACAGCGTCGAATCGAATCAGGTCGAATCGAGTCGAGCCACATCGTTTTGAATCAAACAAGGTCAAATCGCTTCATATCGTGTCGAATCCCATGGAATCACGTCGAATAACTTCGAATCGCGTCAAACCTCAGAGAATCCTACCGAATCACGTCGAGTCGCATGGAATCTCATCAAATCCCTTCAGATCTTGCTGAATCCAGTCAAGTCATATCAAATCGCTTTGCACGGAATCGAATTGAATCCAATAGACTAAAGTAGGCTAGGTTCGGGTGGGGTGCCGTAGGGTCGGGTAGGGTAGAATAGAATAGAGTACAACAGAATAGGAGAGAACAGAACAGAACAGAAAGAATACAACAGAACAGAATAGAGTCAAAGAGAGAGAACATACCCGAATTGAGCCGAGTGGAGACAAAACGAGACGAATCACGTCCGGTTGCTTCGAATCGCGTCAAATCGAATCGATTAGAAGAGATTAGGGTAGGGAAGGGTAGAATAGAATAGAGGAAAATAGTGAAGAATGGTGTGGAATGGAATAGAATGGAGTTGAACGGAGTCCAACAGAGACGGATAGATATGAATAGAGTACAAAAGAGTCTAATAGAGAAGAATAGGGCCGGATAGGGCCAAATAAGGCCTAATTGAGCAGAATCCAGCAGAATCGATGGAATTCGAGCCTAATCGAGCCGAATGGAGTGAAATGGAGTCAAGTCGAGCCGAACGAATAGAGCCGATGCGAACTGAATCGAGCTGATTCAAGCCTAATCGCGTCAAATCGCGTGGAAATATGTCACATCGAATCTAATCAAATAGATTCGGGGAGGGGCGGGTGGGTAGAATAGAACAGAATAGTACAGAATAGAAAGACTAGAATATAGTACAGTAGGGTGGAGTAGAGAGAGTAAAGCAGAGCAGAGTAGAATTGAGTCAAATAGAGTCAAATAGTGCAGGACATAGCTGAATAGAGCCCATTCTGGCCGAATCGAGTCAAATGGAAACAAAACGAGATGAATCACACCGAATTGCTTCGAATCGCATCCAGTCGAATAGATTAGAGTAACGTAGGGTAGAGTAGAACAGAATAGAGTAGAATAGCGTAGAATGGAGAAGAGTGGAGTCAAATGGAGTCGAACAGAGACAAATAGAGTAGAAAAGAGTCGAATCGAGCCAAATAGGGCCGAATAAGGCTGAACCGAGTGGAAACGAGCTGAATTGAAGCGATTCGAGCCAAATCGAGCTGAATCGAGCTGATGTTGCGGAATCGAGCCGACTCAAGCGTGATGGTGTCCAGTCGCATCGAAATGCTTTGAATCGAATCAAATGGAATCGATTAGAATAGGTTAGGGTAGGGTAGTTTATGATCGGAAGACTAGGGTAGATGCAAGTAGACTACACTAGAGTAGACAAGAGAAGGCTAGAGTAGAAGCCTAGACTAGTAAGCTGGACTAGTCAGCTAGACTAGTGGCATAGAGCAGTAGCCTAGACAACTAGTCTTGAATAGTACCCTAAGTCAGTAATCTGAACGAGTACCCTTGCCTGAACTCTTAGCCTAATCTAGTACCCTTGCCTTAACTAGTAGTCCTAACAAGTACCCTTGCCTTAACCAGTAGTCTTCACTAGTACCCTTGCCTTCACTAGTAGTATGTCCTTAACACGTAGCCTGAACGGGTAGCCTTGCCTTAACCAGTACCCTCAACAAGTACCCACGCCTTAACTAGTAGCCTGGCCTTAACTAATACCCTGGCCTTAACTAGTAGCCTGAACTAGTACACTTGCCTTAAGGAGTACCCTTGCCCGAACTACTCCCCTTAATTAGGACCCTTATTGAATAACCCTAAGTAGTAGAGTATGGTACGGTGGGGTAGCATAGGGTAGGGAAGCCTACGGTGGAACAGAGAAAATAGAAGGAAATAGAATAGAACAGCATAGGTCAGGGTAGGTTAGCTCAGTGCAGGGTATGGTAGAGTAGCATAGGATGGAATAGAGAAAATAGAAAAGGAGACTAGAAAAGAGCAGACTAGATTAGGATAGGGTAGGGTGGGGGAGGGTTTTGTAGAATACAGTAGTGTAGAATGGAATAGAATGGTGTGGAGTGGAGTCGAATGGATTCGAACAGAGATGAATAGAGTAGAAAAGAGTTGAATAGAGCCGAATAACGCTGAATAGGACCAAATATGGCCAAAATGAGCCGAATCGAGTCAAGTCCACCAGATTCGGGATGAATGCAGCTGAGTGGAGCTGAAATGAGCCAAATAGAGACAAACTGAACCCAGCAAAATCGAGCCAAAACACACTTAATTGCATCCTATTGCATCGGATCTCGTCGAATTCCATCAAATCCCACCAAAACGCATCAAATCTCGCGGAATCTCACCGAATCCCGTCGAATTGTCTCAAATCGGGTCGAATGGTGTCAAACGGAGTGGAATCGAATTAAATCGAATAGATTAGAGTAGTGTAGGTTAGGCTGGGATTCAGTAGGGAAGGGCACAGAAGAATAGAATAGAGTAGAACAGAAGAGAATACCAAGAGTAGAATGGAGTAGAGTTGAGTAGAGTGGAATAGTCAGAGTCGGGTAGTGCAGAATATAGATGAATAGATCCAATTCAAGCCGAATCGATTCGAATGGAGAGGAAAGGAGACAAATCGTGATGAATCGAATCGATTCGAATCGATTAGAGTAGGGTAGGGTAGAACAGAATAGAATAGAGTAGAAAAGAGTAGAATGGTGTGGAATGGAGTTGAATGGAGCCAGATAGAGACAAATAAAGTAGAAAGGGTTGAGTAGAGCTGAACAGGGCTGAATAAGGTTCACTCGAGCCTAATTACGCTGAATTGAGCAGAATCGAGACGAACTGACCCAATTCAAGCCAAATAGAGCTAAATCGAGCCGATTCAAGCCTAATCACATTGAATCGCGTCGAAATGCGTTGAATCGAATAGATTAGTGTGGAGGAGGGTACGGCAGGAGAGGCTAGACTACAACACAACAGAACACAATAGAAAGAAGAGAATAGAATTAAGTAGAGTCGGGTCCAGTAGAATAGAGTCAAATCGAGTTGACGAGAGCTAAAAAGAGCCAAACAGAGCTGAATACAGCCGAATTGACCAAATTCAAGGTGAATCGAGATGAATCAAGTCCAGTCGTTTGAAATGTGTCGAATCGAATCAAATAGGTTAGTGTGGGCAAGGTAAGGTTAGGGTAGGGTAGAGAAGAATAGAATAGAGTAGAATAGAACAG
Source organism: Loxodonta africana (assembly GCF_030014295.1). Taxonomy (NCBI): domain Eukaryota; kingdom Metazoa; phylum Chordata; class Mammalia; order Proboscidea; family Elephantidae; genus Loxodonta; species Loxodonta africana. The sequence continues at coordinate 177,344 of NW_026974873.1, read as the reverse complement.
AACAGAAAGAATCGAGTAGACTAGAGTCACACAGAGTCGAATACTGCCAAAAAGAGCCGAATAGAGTGGAAAAGAGCCGAATAGAACCGAATCGAGTTTAATGGAGGAGAAAGGAGATGAATCGAGCCGATATGACCCGAATCAGGTCGAATTCCGTTCAAGTGTGTCGAATAGCATAGAACAGATTACAGTAGGCTAAGTTAGGGTAGGGTAGGGTAGAACAGAGTGCAGTAGAACAGAGCAGAAGAGAAGAGAACACAACTGAAAGAATAGAATAGGGTCGAGACGAGCAGAGTATAGAAGAGTAGAGTAGAGTAGAGTCGAATATTGCCGAATAGAGCCAAAGACAGCCAAATAGAGCCCAAAAGAGCTAAATCGATAGAAACCAAGACAAATCACGCCGAATCCCGTGGAATCGTGCTCTATCGCGTCGAATCCCGTCGAATTGCATTGAATCTGATCAATTCCAATCCAATCCAATCCAATCCATTACAATAGACTAGAGTAGGGTAGAGTCCAATACAATACAGTAGAGAACAGTTTAGGATGGAGTAGAATGGTGTGGCATGGAGTCGAGTGGAGTCGAAAAGAGATAATAGAGTTGAGTAGAGTCTAACAGAGCCGAATAGAGCCTATTCGAGCTGACTAGAGCCGAATGGAGCCGATTAGAGCTGAATCGAACCGATTTGAGCCGATTGGGGATGAATGGAGTGGAAAGGAGCCGATTTGAGCTGAATCGCATCGAGATGCATGGAATCGAATCCAGTAGAATAGATTAGATTAGGGTAGGGTGGAATAGAGTAGACTTGAACACAGTAGAAGAGAATGGAAAGAATACAATAGAATAGAGTAGAAAAGGGTAGAGCAGAGCAGAATAGTGTAGAGTAGAATAGAGTAGAGTAGAACAGAGTCGAAGCAAGCTGAATGGAGACGAAACGAGACAAATCTCGTCGAATGGCGTCGAATCCCATGGAATCAATCACAGTAGGGTATAGTAGAATAGCGTAGAATGGAGTAGAATGGTGTGCAATGGAATCGAGTAGAGTAGAAGAGAGCCGAAGAGGGCCGAAGAGGGCCAAATCGAGCTGAATTGAGCGAAATCGAGCCGAATCCAGTGAATCGAGCCTAATCAAGCCGAATCGACACTATTCGAGACAAATGGAGCCGGATGGACATGAATCACACCGATTCGGCCCCTAGTCGCGTCAAAATTTGTCGAATTCAATGGAATAGACTACAGTAGGGGAGGTTCGGGTAGGCTAGGGTAGGGTAGAATGGAGTAGAATAGAATAAAACAGAACAGAACACAACAAAATAGAACAGAACAACATAGAACGAATACAGAAACGAGTAGGCTAGAGTAGAGTAGAGGGGAATAGAGTAGAGTAGAATAGATTCGAACAGAGCCAAATCGAGCCGAATCGCGTCGAAATGGGTTGAATGAATCAAATCCAATCAAGTGGATTACAATACCTTAGAGTTGGGTAGCATAGGGTAGGGTAGAATAGAGTAGAATAGTACAGAACAGAGTAGAAACAATACAATAGAATAGAGAAGAGTTGACTAGAGTAGAATAGAGCTGAATAGAGCCAAATGCAGACGAAACGAGAGGAATCGTGTAGAAGCAATTAGAGTGGTGCTGGGTAGGGTAGAGCAGAATAGAGTAGAATAGTGTAGAATAGTGTGGAATGAATAGAATGGAGTCAAATAGAAATGAATAGAGTAGAAAAGAGTCGAATAGAGCAGAATAGGGCCGAAGAACGCCAAATCGAGCAGATTCGAAGCGACTCAAGCCAAAACAAGCTGAATGGAGCCTAACTGAGCCGAATAGAGCCAAATCGAGCCGAATCGAGCCGATTCAAGCTTCATCGCCTCGAATCGCGTTCAATGCGTCAAATCCAATCGAGACGTATAGATTAGAGAAGGGGAGGGGAGGGCAGGGGAGGGTAGAACAGCGTAGAGTGGAATAGAAGAGATTAGAACAGAATAGAAGGAATAGAATCGAGTAGAATAGAGTGGAAAAGAGTAGAGTCGAATACAGTCGAATAGAGCCGACTAAGCTCAATAGAGACGAATGGAGCTGAATACAGCCGAAAAGAGCTGTATACTGCCGAATCACACCTAATCGAGCGGAATCAAGCAGAATCGCACTGACTGTCACCGAACAGCGTCGAATCGAATCAGGTCGAATCGAGTCGAGCCACATCGTTTTGAATCAAACAAGGTCAAATCGCTTCATATCGTGTCGAATCCCATGGAATCACGTCGAATAACTTCGAATCGCGTCAAACCTCAGAGAATCCTACCGAATCACGTCGAGTCGCATGGAATCTCATCAAATCCCTTCAGATCTTGCTGAATCCAGTCAAGTCATATCAAATCGCTTTGCACGGAATCGAATTGAATCCAATAGACTAAAGTAGGCTAGGTTCGGGTGGGGTGCCGTAGGGTCGGGTAGGGTAGAATAGAATAGAGTACAACAGAATAGGAGAGAACAGAACAGAACAGAAAGAATACAACAGAACAGAATAGAGTCAAAGAGAGAGAACATACCCGAATTGAGCCGAGTGGAGACAAAACGAGACGAATCACGTCCGGTTGCTTCGAATCGCGTCAAATCAAATCGAATCGATTAGAAGAGATTAGGGTAGGGAAGGGTAGAATAGAATAGAGGAAAATAGTGAAGAATGGTGTGGAATGGAATAGAATGGAGTTGAACGGAGTCCAATAGAGACGGATAGATATGAATAGAGTACAAAAGAGTCTAATAGAGAAGAATAGGGCCGGATAGGGCCAAATAAGGCCTAATTGAGCAGAATCCAGCAGAATCGATGGAATTCGAGCCTAATCGAGCCGAATGGAGTGAAATGGAGTCAAGTCGAGCCGAACGAATAGAGCCGATGCGAACTGAATCGAGCTGATTCAAGCCTAATCGCGTCAAATCGCGTGGAAATACGTCACATCGAATCTAATCAAATAGACTAGGGGAGGGGCGGGTGGGTAGAATAGAACAGAATAGTACAGAATAGAAAGACTAGAATATAGTACAGTAGGGTGGAGTAGAGAGAGTAAAGCAGAGCAGAGTAGAATTGAGTCAAATAGAGTCAAATAGTGCAGGACATAGCTGAATAGAGCCCATTCTGGCCGAATCGAGTCAAATGGAAACAAAACGAGATGAATCACACCGAATTGCTTCGAATCGCATCCAGTCCAATAGATTAGAGTAACGTAGGGTAGAGTAGAACAGAATAGAGTAGAATAGCGTAGAATGGAGACGAGTGGAGTCAAATGGAGTCGAACAGAGACAAATAGAGTAGAAAAGAGTCGAATCGAGCCAAATAGGGCCGAATAAGGCTGAATCGAGTGGAAATGAGCTGAATTGAAGCGATTCGAGCCAAATCGAGCTGATGTTGCGGAATCGAGCCGACTCAAGCGTGATGGTGTCCAGTCGCATCGAAATGCTTTGAATCGAATCAAATGGAATCGATTAGAATAGGTTAGGGTAGGGTAGTTTATGATCGGAAGACTAGGGTAGATGCAAGTAGACTACACTAGAGTAGACAAGAGAAGGCTAGAGTAGAAGCCTAGACTAGTAAGCTGGACTAGTCAGCTAGACTAGTGGCATAGAGCAGTAGCCTAGACAACTAGTCTTGAATAGTACCCTAAGTCAGTAATCTGAACGAGTACCCTTGCCTGAACTCTTAGCCTAATCTAGTACCCTTGCCTTAATTAGTAGTCCTAACAAGTACCCTTGCCTTAACCAGTAGTCTTCACTAGTACCCTTGCCTTCACTAGTAGTATGTCCTTAACACGTAGCCTGAACGGGTAGCCTTGCCTTAACCAGTACCCTCAACAAGTACCCACGCCTTAACTAGTAGCCTGGCCTTAACTAGTACCCTGGCCTTAACTAGTAGCCTGAACTAGTACACTTGCCTTAAGGAGTACCCTTGCCCGAACTACTCCCCTTAATTAGGACCCTTATTGAATAACCCTAAGTAGTAGAGTATGGTACGGTGGGGTAGCATAGGGTAGGGAAGCCTACGGTGGAACAGAGAAAATAGAAGGAAATAGAATAGAACAGCATAGGTCAGGGTAGGTTAGCTTAGTGCAGGGTATGGTAGAGTAGCATAGGATGGAATAGAGAAAATAGAAAAGGAGACTAGAAAAGAGCAGACTAGATTAGGATAGGGTAGGGTGGGGGAGGGTTTTGTAGAATACAGTAGTGTAGAATGGAATAGAATGGTGTGGAGTGGAGTCGAATGGATTCGAACAGAGATGAATAGAGTAGAAAAGAGTTGAATAGAGCCGAATAACGCTGAATAGGACCAAATATGGCCGAAATGAGCCGAATCGAGTCGAGTCCACCAGATTCGGGATGAATGCAGCTGAGTGGAGCTGAAATGAGCCAAATAGAGACAAACTGAACCCAGCAAAATCGAGCCAAAACACACTTAATTGCATCCTATTGCATCGGATCTCGTCGAATTCCATCAAATCCCACCAAAACGCATCAAATCTCGCGGAATCTCACCGAATCCCGTCGAATTGTCTCAAATCGGGTCGAATGGTGTCAAACGGAATGGAATCGAATTAAATCGAATAGATTAGAGTAGTGTAGGTTAGGCTGGGATTCAGTAGGGAAGGGCACAGAAGAATAGAATAGAGTAGAACAGAAGAGAATACCAAGAGTAGAATGGAGTAGAGTTGAGTAGAGTGGAATAGTCAGAGTCGGGTAGTGCAGAATATAGATGAATAGATCCAATTCAAGCCGAATCGATTCGAATGGAGAGGAAAGGAGACAAATCGTGATGAATCGAATCTTTTAGAATAGATGAGAGTAGGGTAGGGTAGAATAGAATAGAATAGAGTAGAAAAGAGTAGAATGGTGTGGAATGGAGTTGAATGGAGCCAGATAGAGACAAATAAAGTAGAAAGGGTTGAGTAGAGCTGAACAGGGCTGAATAAGGTTCACTCGAGGCTAATTATGCTGAATTGAGCAGAATCGAGACGAACTGACCCAATTCAAGCCAAATAGAGCTAAATCGAGCCGATTCAAGCCTAATCACATGGAATCGCGTCGAAATGCGTTGAATCGAATAGATTAGTGTAGAGGAGGGTACGGCAGGAGAGGCTAGACTACAACACAACAGAACACAATAGAAAGAAGAGAATAGAATTAAGTAGAGTCGGGTCCAGTAGAATAGAGTCAAATCGAGTTGACGAGAGCTGAAAAAAGCCAAACAGAGCTGAATACAGCCGAATTGACCAAATTCAAGGTGAATCGAGATGAATCAAGTCCAGTCGTTTGAAATGTGTCGAATCGAATCAAATAGATTAGTGTGGGGAAGGTAAGGTTAGGGTAGGGTAGAGAAGAATAGAATAGAGTAGAATAGAACAGAACAGAAAGAATCGAGTAGACTAGAGTCACACAGAGTCGAATACTGCCAAAAAGAGCCGAATAGAGTGGAAAAGAGCCGAATAGAACCGAATCGAGTTTAATAGAGGAGAAAGGAGATGAATCGAGCCGATATGACCCGAATCAGGTCGGATTCCGTTCAAGTGTGTCGAATAGCATAGAACAGATTACAGTAGGCTAAGTTAGGGTGGGGTAGGGTAGAACAGAGTGCAGTAGAACAGAGCAGAAGAGAAGAGAACACAACTGAAAGAATAGAATAGGGTCGAGACGAGCAGAGTATAGAAGAGTAGAGTAGAGTAGAGTCGAATATTGCCGAATAGAGCCAAAGACAGCCAAATAGAGCCCAAAAGAGCTAAATCGATAGAAACCAAGACAAATCACGCCGAATCCCGTGGAATCGTGCTCTATCGCGTCGAATCCCGTCGAATTGCATTGAATCTGATCAATTCCAATCCAATCCAATCCAATCCAATCCATTACAATAGACTAGATTAGGGTAGAGTCCAATACAATACAGTAGAGAACAGTTTAGGATGGAGTAGAATGGTGTGGCATGGAGTCGAGTGGAGTCGAAAAGAGATAATAGAGTTGAGTAGAGTCTAACAGAGCCGAATAGAGCCTATTCGAGCTGACTAGAGCCGAATGGAGCCGATTAGAGCTGAATCGAACCGATTTGAGCCGATTGGGGATGAATGGAGTGGAAAGGAGCCGATTTGAGCTGAATCGCATCGAGATGCATGGAATCGAATCCAGTAGAATAGATTAGATTAGGGTAGGGTGGAATAGAGTAGACTTGAACACAGTAGAAGAGAATGGAAAGAATACAATAGAATAGAGTAGAAAAGGGTAGAGCAGAGCAGAATAGTGTAGAGTAGAATAGAGTAGAGTAGAACAGAGTCGAAGCAAGCTGAATGGAGACGAAACGAGACAAATCTCGTCGAATGGCGTCGAATCCCATGGAATCAATCACAGTAGGGTATAGTAGAATAGCGTAGAATGGAGTAGAATGGTGTGCAATGGAATCGAGTAGAGTAGAAGAGAGCCGAAGAGGGCCGAAGAGGGCCAAATCGAGCTGAATTGAGCGAAATCGAGCCGAATCCAGTGAATCGAGCCTAATCAAGCCGAATCGACACTATTCGAGACAAATGGAGCCGGATGGACATGAATCACACCGATTCGGCCCCTAGTCGCGTCAAAATTTGTCGAATTCAATGGAATAGACTAGAGTAGGGGAGGTTCGGGTAGGCTAGGGTAGGGTAGAATGGAGTAGAATAGAATAAAACAGAACAGAACACAACAAAATAGAACAGAACAACACAGAACGAATACAGAAACGAGTAGGCTAGAGTAGAGGGGAATAGAGTAGAGTAGAATAGATTCGAACAGAGCCAAATCGAGCCGAATCGCGTCGAAATGGGTTGAATGAATCAAATCCAATCAAGTGGATTACAATACCTTAGAGTTGGGTAGCATAGGGTAGGGTAGAATAGAGTAGAATAGTACAGAACAGAGTAGAAACAATACAATAGAATAGAGAAGAGTTGACTAGAGTAGAATAGAGCTGAATAGAGCCAAATGCAGACGAAACGAGAGGAATCGTGTAGAAGCAATTAGAGGGGTGCTGGGTAGGGTAGAGCAGAATAGAGTAGAATAGTGTAGAATAGTGTGGAATGAATAGAATGGAGTAGAATGGAGTCAAATAGAAATGAATAGAGTAGAAAAGAGTCGAATAGAGCAGAATAGGGCCGAAGAACGCCAAATCGAGCAGATTCGAAGCGACTCAAGCCAAAACAAGCTGAATGGAGCCTAACTGAGCCGAATAGAGCCAAATCGAGCCGAATCGAGCCGATTCAAGCTTCATCGCCTCGAATCGCGTTCAATGCGTCAAATCCAATCGAGACGTATAGATTAGAGAAGGGGAGGGGAGGGCAGGGGAGGGTAGAACAGCGTAGAGTGGAATAGAAGAGATTAGAACAGAATAGAAGGAATAGAATCGAGTAGAATAGAGTGGAAAAGAGTAGAGTCGAATACAGTCGAATAGAGCCGACTAAGCTCAATAGAGACGAATGGAGCTGAATACAGCCGAAAAGAGCTGTATACTGCCGAATCACACCTAATCGAGCGGAATCAAGCAGAATCGCACTGACTGTCACCGAACAGCGTCGAATCGAATCAGGTCGAATCGAGTCGAGCCACATCGTTTTGAATCAAACAAGGTCAAATCGCTTCATATCGTGTCGAATCCCATGGAATCACGTCGAATAACTTCGAATCGCGTCAAACCTCAGAGAATCCTACCGAATCACGTCGAGTCGCATGGAATCTCATCAAATCCCTTCAGATCTTGCTGAATCCAGTCAAGTCATATCAAATCGCTTTGCACGGAATCGAATTGAATCCAATAGACTAAAGTAGGCTAGGTTCGGGTGGGGTGCCGTAGGGTCGGGTAGGGTAGAATAGAATAGAGTACAACAGAATAGGAGAGAACAGAACAGAACAGAAAGAATACAACAGAACAGAATAGAGTCAAAGAGAGAGAACATACCCGAATTGAGCCGAGTGGAGACAAAACGAGACGAATCACGTCCGGTTGCTTCGAATCGCGTCAAATCGAATCGATTAGAAGAGATTAGGGTAGGGAAGGGTAGAATAGAATAGAGGAAAATAGTGAAGAATGGTGTGGAATGGAATAGAATGGAGTTGAACGGAGTCCAACAGAGACGGATAGATATGAATAGAGTACAAAAGAGTCTAATAGAGAAGAATAGGGCCGGATAGGGCCAAATAAGGCCTAATTGAGCAGAATCCAGCAGAATCGATGGAATTCGAGCCTAATCGAGCCGAATGGAGTGAAATGGAGTCAAGTCGAGCCGAACGAATAGAGCCGATGCGAACTGAATCGAGCTGATTCAAGCCTAATCGCGTCAAATCGCGTGGAAATACGTCACATCGAATCTAATCAAATAGATTAGGGGAGGGGCGGGTGGGTAGAATAGAACAGAATAGTACAGAATAGAAAGACTAGAATATAGTACAGTAGGGTGGAGTAGAGAGAGTAAAGCAGAGCAGAGTAGAATTGAGTCAAATAGAGTCAAATAGTGCAGGACATAGCTGAATAGAGCCCATTCTGGCCGAATCGAGTCAAATGGAAACAAAACGAGATGAATCACACCGAATTGCTTCGAATCGCATCCAGTCGAATAGATTAGAGTAACGTAGGGTAGAGTAGAACAGAATAGAGTAGAATAGCGTAGAATGGAGAAGAGTGGAGTCAAATGGAGTCGAACAGAGACAAATAGAGTAGAAAAGAGTCGAATCGAGCCAAATAGGGCCGAATAAGGCTGAACCGAGTGGAAACGAGCTGAATTGAAGCGATTCGAGCCAAATCGAGCTGAATCGAGCTGATGTTGCGGAATCGAGCCGACTCAAGCGTGATGGTGTCCAGTCGCATCGAAATGCTTTGAATCGAATCAAATGGAATCGATTAGAATAGGTTAGGGTAGGGTAGTTTATGATCGGAAGACTAGGGTAGATGCAAGTAGACTACACTAGAGTAGACAAGAGAAGGCTAGAGTAGAAGCCTAGACTAGTAAGCTGGACTAGTCAGCTAGACTAGTGGCATAGAGCAGTAGCCTAGACAACTAGTCTTGAATAGTACCCTAAGTCAGTAATCTGAACGAGTACCCTTGCCTGAACTCTTAGCCTAATCTAGTACCCTTGCCTTAACTAGTAGTCCTAACAAGTACCCTTGCCTTAACCAGTAGTCTTCACTAGTACCCTTGCCTTCACTAGTAGTATGTCCTTAACACGTAGCCTGAACGGGTAGCCTTGCCTTAACCAGTACCCTCAACAAGTACCCACGCCTTAACTAGTAGCCTGGCCTTAACTAATACCCTGGCCTTAACTAGTAGCCTGAACTAGTACACTTGCCTTAAGGAGTACCCTTGCCCGAACTACTCCCCTTAATTAGGACCCTTATTGAATAACCCTAAGTAGTAGAGTATGGTACGGTGGGGTAGCATAGGGTAGGGAAGCCTACGGTGGAACAGAGAAAATAGAAGGAAATAGAATAGAACAGCATAGGTCAGGGTAGGTTAGCTCAGTGCAGGGTATGGTAGAGTAGCATAGGATGGAATAGAGAAAATAGAAAAGGAGACTAGAAAAGAGCAGACTAGATTAGGATAGGGTAGGGTGGGGGAGGGTTTTGTAGAATACAGTAGTGTAGAATGGAATAGAATGGTGTGGAGTGGAGTCGAATGGATTCGAACAGAGATGAATAGAGTAGAAAAGAGTTGAATAGAGCCGAATAACGCTGAATAGGACCAAATATGGCCAAAATGAGCCGAATCGAGTCAAGTCCACCAGATTCGGGATGAATGCAGCTGAGTGGAGCTGAAATGAGCCAAATAGAGACAAACTGAACCCAGCAAAATCGAGCCAAAACACACTTAATTGCATCCTATTGCATCGGATCTCGTCGAATTCCATCAAATCCCACCAAAACGCATCAAATCTCGCGGAATCTCACCGAATCCCGTCGAATTGTCTCAAATCGGGTCGAATGGTGTCAAACGGAATGGAATCGAATTAAATCGAATAGATTAGAGTAGTGTAGGTTAGGCTGGGATTCAGTAGGGAAGGGCACAGAAGAATAGAATAGAGTAGAACAGAAGAGAATACCAAGAGTAGAATGGAGTAGAGTTGAGTAGAGTGGAATAGTCAGAGTCGGGTAGTGCAGAATATAGATGAATAGATCCAATTCAAGCCGAATCGATTCGAATGGAGAGGAAAGGAGACAAATCGTGATGAATCGAATCGATTCGAATCGATTAGAGTAGGGTAGGGTAGAACAGAATAGAATAGAGTAGAAAAGAGTAGAATGGTGTGGAATGGAGTTGAATGGAGCCAGATAGAGACAAATAAAGTAGAAAGGGTTGAGTAGAGCTGAACAGGGCTGAATAAGGTTCACTCGAGCCTAATTACGCTGAATTGAGCAGAATCGAGACGAACTGACCCAATTCAAGCCAAATAGAGCTAAATCGAGCCGATTCAAGCCTAATCACATTGAATCGCGTCGAAATGCGTTGAATCGAATAGATTAGTGTGGAGGAGGGTACGGCAGGAGAGGCTAGACTACAACACAACAGAACACAATAGAAAGAAGAGAATAGAATTAAGTAGAGTCGGGTCCAGTAGAATAGAGTCAAATCGAGTTGACGAGAGCTAAAAAGAGCCAAACAGAGCTGAATACAGCCGAATTGACCAAATTCAAGGTGAATCGAGATGAATCAAGTCCAGTCGTTTGAAATGTGTCGAATCGAATCAAATAGGTTAGTGTGGGGAAGGTAAGGTTAGGGTAGGGTAGAGAAGAATAGAATAGAGTAGAATAGAACAGAACAGAAAGAATCGAGTAGACTAGAGTCACACAGAGTCGAATACTGCCAAAAAGAGCCGAATAGAGTGGAAAAGAGCCGAATAGAACCGAATCGAGTTTAATGGAGGAGAAAGGAGATGAATCGAGCCGATATGACCCGAATCAGGTCGAATTCCATTCAAGTGTGTCGAATAGCATAGAACAGATTACAGTAGGCTAAGTTAGGGTAGGGTAGGGTAGAACAGAGTGCAGTAGAACAGAGCAGAAGAGAAGAGAACACAACTGAAAGAATAGAATAGGGTCGAGACGAGCAGAGTATAGAAGAGTAGAGTAGAGTAGAGTCGAATATTGCCGAATAGAGCCAAAGACAGCCAAATAGAGCCCAAAAGAGCTAAATCGATAGAAACCAAGACAAATCACGCCGAATCCCGTGGAATCGTGCTCTATCGCGTCGAATCCTGTCGAATTGCATTGAATCTGATCAATTCCAATCCAATCCAATCCAATCCATTAGAATAGACTAGAGTAGGGTAGAGTCCAATACAATACAGTAGAGAACAGTTTAGGATGGAGTAGAATGGTGTGGCATGGAGTCGAGTGGAGTCGAAAAGAGATAATAGAGTTGAGTAGAGTCTAACAGAGCCGAATAGAGCCTATTCGAGCTGACTAGAGCCGAATGGAGCCGATTAGAGCTGAATCGAACCGATTTGAGCCGATTGGGGATGAATGGAGTGGAAAGGAGCCGATTTGAGCTGAATCGCATCGAGATGCGTGGAATCGAATCCAGTAGAATAGATTAGATTAGGGTAGGGTGGAATAGAGTAGACTTGAACACAGTAGAAGAGAATGGAAAGAATACAATAGAATAGAGTAGAAAAGGGTAGAGCAGAGCAGAATAGTGTAGAGTAGAATAGAGTAGAGTAGAACAGAGTTGAAGCAAGCTGAATGGAGACGAAACGAGACAAATCTCGTCGAATGGCGTCGAATCCCATGGAATCAATCACAGTAGGGTATAGTAGAATAGCGTAGAATGGAGTAGAATGGTGTGCAATGGAATCGAGTAGAGTAGAAGAGAGCCGAAGAGGGCCGAAGAGGGCCAAATCGAGCTGAATTGAGCGAAATCGAGCCGAATCCAGTGAATCGAGCCTAATCAAGCCGAATCGACACTATTCGAGACAAATGGAGCCGGATGGACATGAATCACACCGATTCGGCCCCTAGTCGCGTCAAAATTTGTCGAATTCAATGGAATAGACTAGAGTAGGGGAGGTTCGGGTAGGCTAGGGTAGGGTAGAATGGAGTAGAATAGAATAAAACAGAACAGAACACAACAAAATAGAACAGAACAACACAGAACGAATACAGAAACGAGTAGGCTAGAGTAGAGTAGAGGGGAATAGAGTAGAGTAGAATAGATTCGAACAGAGCCAAATCGAGCCGAATCGCGTCGAAATGGGTTGAATGAATCAAATCCAATCAAGTGGATTACAATACCTTAGAGTTGGGTAGCATAGGGTAGGGTAGAATAGAGTAGAATAGTACAGAACAGAGTAGAAACAATACAATAGAATAGAGAAGAGTTGACTAGAGTAGAATAGAGCTGAATAGAGCCAAATGCAGACGAAACGAGAGGAATCGTGTAGAAGCAATTAGAGGGGTGCTGGGTAGGGTAGAGCAGAATAGAGTAGAATAGTGTAGAATAGTGTGGAATGAATAGAATGGAGTAGAATGGAGTCAAATAGAAATGAATAGAGTAGAAAAGAGTCGAATAGAGCAGAATAGGGCCGAAGAACGCCAAATCGAGCAGATTCGAAGCGACTCAAGCCAAAACAAGCTGAATGGAGCCTAACTGAGCCGAATAGAGCCAAATCGAGCCGAATCGAGCCGATTCAAGCTTCATCGCCTCGAATCGCGTTCAATGCGTCAAATCCAATTGAGACGTATAGATTAGAGAAGGGGAGGGGAGGGGAGGGGAGAATAGAACAGCGTAGAGTGGAATAGAAGCGATTAGAACAGAATAGAAGGAATAGAATCGAGTAGAATAGAGTGGAAAAGAGTAGAGTCGAATACAGTCGAATAGAGCCGACTAAGCTCAATAGAGACGAATGGAGCTGAATACAGCCGAAAAGAGCTGTATACTGCCGAATCACACCTAATCGAGCGGAATCAAGCAGAATCGCACTGACTGTCACCGAACAGCGTCGAATCGAATCAGGTCGAATCGAGTCGAGCCACATCGTTTTGAATCAAACAAGGTCAAATCGCTTCATATCGTGTCGAATCCCATGGAATCACGTCGAATAACTTCGAATCGCGTCAAACCTCAGAGAATCCTACCGAATCACGTCGAGTCGCATGGAATCTCATCAAATCCCTTCAGATCTTGCTGAATCCAGTCAAGTCCTATCAAATCGCTTTGCACGGAATCGAATTGAATCCAATAGACTAAAGTAGGCTAGGTTCGGGTGGGGTGCCGTAGGGCCGGGTAGGGTAGAATAGAATAGAGTACAACAGAATAGGAGAGAACAGAACAGAACAGAAAGAATACAACAGAACAGAATAGAGTCAAAGAGAGAGAACATACCCGAATTGAGCCGAGTGGAGACAAAACGAGACGAATCACGTCCGGTTGCTTCGAATCGCGTCAAATCAAATCGAATCGATTAGAAGAGATTAGGGTAGGGAAGGGTAGAATAGAATAGAGGAAAATAGTGAAGAATGGTGTGGAATGGAATAGAATGGAGTTGAACGGAGTCCAATAGAGACGGATAGATATGAATAGAGTACAAAAGAGTCTAATAGAGAAGAATAGGGCCGGATAGGGCCAAATAAGGCCTAATTGAGCAGAATCCAGCAGAATCGATGGAATTCGAGCCTAATCGAGCCGAATGGAGTGAAATGGAGTCAAGTCGAGCCGAACGAATAGAGCCGATGCGAACTGAATCGAGCTGATTCAAGCCTAATCGCGTCAAATCGCGTGGAAATACGTCACATCGAATCTAATCAAATAGACTAGGGGAGGGGCGGGTGGGTAGAATAGAACAGAATAGTACAGAATAGAAAGACTAGAATATAGTACAGTAGGGTGGAGTAGAGAGAGTAAAGCAGAGCAGAGTAGAATTGAGTCAAATAGAGTCAAATAGTGCAGGACATAGCTGAATAGAGCCCATTCTGGCCGAATCGAGTCAAATGGAAACAAAACGAGATGAATCACACCGAATTGCTTCGAATCGCATCCAGTCCAATAGATTAGAGTAACATAGGGTAGAGTAGAACAGAATAGAGTAGAATAGCGTAGAATGGAGACGAGTGGAGTCAAATGGAGTCGAACAGAGACAAATAGAGTAGAAAAGAGTCGAATCGAGCCAAATAGGGCCGAATAAGGCTGAATCGAGTGGAAATGAGCTGAATTGAAGCGATTCGAGCCAAATCGAGCTGATGTTGCGGAATCGAGCCGACTCAAGCGTGATGGTGTCCAGTCGCATCGAAATGCTTTGAATCGAATCAAATGGAATCGATTAGAATAGGTTAGGGTAGGGTAGTTTATGATAGGAAGACTAGGGTAGATGCCAGTAGACTACACTAGAGTAGACAAGAGAAGGCTAGAGTAGAAGCCTAGACTAGTAAGCTGGACTAGTCAGCTAGACTAGTGGCATAGAGCAGTAGCCTAGACAACTAGTCTTGAATAGTACCCTAAGTCAGTAATCTGAACGAGTACCCTTGCCTGAACTCTTAGCCTAATCTAGTACCCTTGCCTTAATTAGTAGTCCTAACAAGTACCCTTGCCTTAACCAGTAGTCTTCACTAGTACCCTTGCCTTCACTAGTAGTATGTCCTTAACACGTAGCCTGAACGGGTTGCCTTGCCTTAACCAGTACCCTCAACAAGTACCCACGCCTTAACTAGTAGCCTGGCCTTAACTAGTACCCTGGCCTTAACTAGTAGCCTGAACTAGTACACTTGCCTTAAGGAGTACCCTTGCCCGAACTACTCCCCTTAATTAGGACCCTTATTGAATAACCCTAAGTAGTAGAGTATGGTACGGTGGGGTAGCATAGGGTAGGGAAGCCTACGGTGGAACAGAGAAAATAGAAGGAAATAGAATAGAACAGCATAGGTCAGGGTAGGTTAGCTTAGTGCAGGGTATGGTAGAGTAGCATAGGATGGAATAGAGAAAATAGAAAAGGAGACTAGAAAAGAGCAGACTAGATTAGGATAGGGTAGGGTGGGGGAGGGTTTTGTAGAATACAGTAGTGTAGAATGGAATAGAATGGTGTGGAGTGGAGTCGAATGGATTCGAACAGAGATGAATAGAGTAGAAAAGAGTTGAATAGAGCCGAATAACGCTGAATAGGACCAAATATGGCCGAAATGAGCCAAATCGAGTCGAGTCCACCAGATTCGGGATGAATGCAGCTGAGTGGAGCTGAAATGAGCCAAATAGAGACAAACTGAACCCAGCAAAATCGAGCCAAAACACACTTAATTGCATCCTATTGCATCGGATCTCGTCGAATTCCATCAAATCCCACCAAAACGCATCAAATCTCGTGGAATCTCACCGAATCCCGTCGAATTGTCTCAAATCGGGTCGAATGGTGTCAAACGGAATGGAATCGAATTAAATCGAATAGATTAGAGTAGTGTAGGTTAGGCTGGGATTCAGTAGGGAAGGGCACAGAAGAATAGAATAGAGTAGAACAGAAGAGAATACCAAGAGTAGAATGGAGTAGAGTTGAGTAGAGTGGAATAGTCAGAGTCGGGTAGTGCAGAATATAGATGAATAGATCCAATTCAAGCCGAATCGATTCGAATGGAGAGGAAAGGAGACAAATCGTGATGAATCGAATCTTTTAGAATAGATGAGAGTAGGGTAGGGTAGAATAGAATAGAATAGAGTAGAAAAGAGTAGAATGGTGTGGAATGGAGTTGAATGGAGCCAGATAGAGACAAATAAAGTAGAAAGGGTTGAGTAGAGCTGAACAGGGCTGAATAAGGTTCACTCGAGGCTAATTATGCTGAATTGAGCAGAATCGAGACGAACTGACCCAATTCAAGCCAAATAGAGCTAAATCGAGCCGATTCAAGCCTAATCACATGGAATCGCGTCGAAATGCGTTGAATCGAATAGATTAGTGTAGAGGAGGGTACGGCAGGAGAGGCTAGACTACAACACAACAGAACACAATAGAAAGAAGAGAATAGAATTAAGTAGAGTCGGGTCCAGTAGAATAGAGTCAAATCGAGTTGACGAGAGCTGAAAAGAGCCAAACAGAGCTGAATACAGCCGAATTGACCAAATTCAAGGTGAATCGAGATGAATCAAGTCCAGTCGTTTGAAATGTGTCGAATCGAATCAAATAGGTTAGTGTGGGGAAGGTAAGGTTAGGGTAGGGTAGAGAAGAATAGAATAGAGTAGAATAGAACAGAACAGAAAGAATCGAGTAGACTAGAGTCACACAGAGTCGAATACTGCCAAAAAGAGCCGAATAGAGTGGAAAAGAGCCGAATAGAACCGAATCGAGTTTAATGGAGGAGAAAGGAGATGAATCGAGCCGATATGACCCGAATCAGGTCGAATTCCATTCAAGTGTGTCGAATAGCATAGAACAGATTACAGTAGGCTAAGTTAGGGTAGGGTAGGGTAGAACAGAGTGCAGTAGAACAGAGCAGAAGAGAAGAGAACACAACTGAAAGAATAGAATAGGGTCGAGACGAGCAGAGTATAGAAGAGTAGAGTAGAGTAGAGTCGAATATTGCCGAATAGAGCCAAAGACAGCCAAATAGAGCCCAAAAGAGCTAAATCGATAGAAACCAAGACAAATCACGCCGAATCCCGTGGAATCGTGCTCTATCGCGTCGAATCCTGTCGAATTGCATTGAATCTGATCAATTCCAATCCAATCCAATCCAATCCAATCCATTAGAATAGACTAGAGTAGGGTAGAGTCCAATACAATACAGTAGAGAACAGTTTAGGATGGAGTAGAATGGTGTGGCATGGAGTCGAGTGGAGTCGAAAAGAGATAATAGAGTTGAGTAGAGTCTAACAGAGCCGAATAGAGCCTATTCGAGCTGACTAGAGCCGAATGGAGCCGATTAGAGCTGAATCGAACCGATTTGAGCCGATTGGGGATGAATGGAGTGGAAAGGAGCCGATTTGAGCTGAATCGCATCGAGATGCGTGGAATCGAATCCAGTAGAATAGATTAGATTAGGGTAGGGTGGAATAGAGTAGACTTGAACACAGTAGAAGAGAATGGAAAGAATACAATAGAATAGAGTAGAAAAGGGTAGAGCAGAGCAGAATAGTGTAGAGTAGAATAGAGTAGAGTAGAACAGAGTTGAAGCAAGCTGAATGGAGACGAAACGAGACAAATCTCGTCGAATGGCGTCGAATCCCATGGAATCAATCACAGTAGGGTATAGTAGAATAGCGTAGAATGGAGTAGAATGGTGTGCAATGGAATCGAGTAGAGTAGAAGAGAGCCGAAGAGGGCCGAAGAGGGCCAAATCGAGCTGAATTGAGCGAAATCGAGCCGAATCCAGTGAATCGAGCCTAATCAAGCCGAATCGACACTATTCGAGACAAATGGAGCCGGATGGACATGAATCACACCGATTCGGCCCCTAGTCGCGTCAAAATTTGTCGAATTCAATGGAATAGACTAGAGTAGGGGAGGTTCGGGTAGGCTAGGGTAGGGTAGAATGGAGTAGAATAGAATAAAACAGAACAGAACACAACAAAATAGAACAGAACACAGAACGAATACAGAAACGAGTAGGCTAGAGTAGAGTAGAGGGGAATAGAGTAGAGTAGAATAGATTCGAACAGAGCCAAATCGAGCCGAATCGCGTCGAAATGGGTTGAATGAATCAAATCCAATCAAGTGGATTACAATACCTTAGAGTTGGGTAGCATAGGGTAGGGTAGAATAGAGTAGAATAGTACAGAACAGAGTAGAAACAATACAATAGAATAGAGAAGAGTTGACTAGAGTAGAATAGAGCTGAATAGAGCCAAATGCAGACGAAACGAGAGGAATCGTGTAGAAGCAATTAGAGGGGTGCTGGGTAGGGTAGAGCAGAATAGAGTAGAATAGTGTAGAATAGTGTGGAATGAATAGAATGGAGTAGAATGGAGTCAAATAGAAATGAATAGAGTAGAAAAGAGTCGAATAGAGCAGAATAGGGCCGAAGAACGCCAAATCGAGCAGATTCGAAGCGACTCAAGCCAAAACAAGCTGAATGGAGCCTAACTGAGCCGAATAGAGCCAAATCGAGCCGAATCGAGCCGATTCAAGCTTCATCGCCTCGAATCGCGTTCAATGCGTCAAATCCAATTGAGACGTATAGATTAGAGAAGGGGAGGGGAGGGGAGGGGAGAATAGAACAGCGTAGAGTGGAATAGAAGAGATTAGAACAGAATAGAAGGAATAGAATCGAGTAGAATAGAGTGGAAAAGAGTAGAGTCGAATACAGTCGAATAGAGCCGACTAAGCTGAATAGAGACGAATGGAGCTGAATACAGCCGAAAAGAGCTGTATACTGCCGAATCACACCTAATCGAGCGGAATCAAGCAGAATCGCACTGACTGTCACCGAACAGCGTCGAATCGAATCAGGTCGAATCGAGTCGAGCCACATCGTTTTGAATCAAACAAGGTCAAATCGCTTCATATCGTGTCGAATCCCATGGAATCACGTCGAATAACTTCGAATCGCGTCAAACCTCAGAGAATCCTACCGAATCACGTCGAGTCGCATGGAATCTCATCAAATCCCTTCAGATCTTGCTGAATCCAGTCAAGTCATATCAAATCGCTTTGCACGGAATCGAATTGAATCCAATAGACTAAAGTAGGCTAGGTTCGGGTGGGGTGCCGTAGGGTCGGGTAGGGTAGAATAGAATAGAGTACAACAGAATAGGAGAGAACAGAACAGAACAGAAAGAATACAACAGAACAGAATAGAGTCAAAGAGAGAGAACATACCCGAATTGAGCCGAGTGGAGACAAAACGAGACGAATCACGTCCGGTTGCTTCGAATCGCGTCAAATCAAATCGAATCGATTAGAAGAGATTAGGGTAGGGAAGGGTAGAATAGAATAGAGGAAAATAGTGAAGAATGGTGTGGAATGGAATAGAATGGAGTTGAACGGAGTCCAATAGAGACGGATAGATATGAATAGAGTACAAAAGAGTCTAATAGAGAAGAATAGGGCCGGATAGGGCCAAATAAGGCCTAATTGAGCAGAATCCAGCAGAATCGATGGAATTCGAGCCTAATCGAGCCGAATGGAGTGAAATGGAGTCAAGTCGAGCCGAACGAATAGAGCCGATGCGAACTGAATCGAGCTGATTCAAGCCTAATCGCGTCAAATCGCGTGGAAATACGTCACATCGAATCTAATCAAATAGATTAGGGGAGGGGCGGGTGGGTAGAATAGAACAGAATAGTACAGAATAGAAAGACTAGAATATAGTACAGTAGGGTGGAGTAGAGAGAGTAAAGCAGAGCAGAGTAGAATTGAGTCAAATAGAGTCAAATAGTGCAGGACATAGCTGAATAGAGCCCATTCTGGCCGAATCGAGTCAAATGGAAACAAAACGAGATGAATCACACCGAAATGCTTCGAATCGCATCCAGTCGAATAGATTAGAGTAACGTAGGGTAGAGTAGAACAGAATAGAGTAGAATAGCGTAGAATGGAGAAGAGTGGAGTCAAATGGAGTCGAACAGAGACAAATAGAGTAGAAAAGAGTCGAATCGAGCCAAATAGGGCCGAATAAGGCTGAACCGAGTGGAAACGAGCTGAATTGAAGCGATTCGAGCCAAATCGAGCTGAATCGAGCTGATGTTGCGGAATCGAGCCGACTCAAGCGTGATGGTGTCCAGTCGCATCGAAATGCTTTGAATCGAATCAAATGGAATCGATTAGAATAGGTTAGGGTAGGGTAGTTTATGATCGGAAGACTAGGGTAGATGCAAGTAGACTACACTAGAGTAGACAAGAGAAGGCTAGAGTAGAAGCCTAGACTAGTAAGCTGGACTAGTCAGCTAGACTAGTGGCATAGAGCAGTAGCCTAGACAACTAGTCTTGAATAGTACCCTAAGTCAGTAATCTGAACGAGTACCCTTGCCTGAACTCTTAGCCTAATCTAGTACCCTTGCCTTAACTAGTAGTCCTAACAAGTACCCTTGCCTTAACCAGTAGTCTTCACTAGTACCCTTGCCTTCACTAGTAGTATGTCCTTAACACGTAGCCTGAACGGGTAGCCTTGCCTTAACCAGTACCCTCAACAAGTACCCACGCCTTAACTAGTAGCCTGGCCTTAACTAATACCCTGGCCTTAACTAGTAGCCTGAACTAGTACACTTGCCTTAAGGAGTACCCTTGCCCGAACTACTCCCCTTAATTAGGACCCTTATTGAATAACCCTAAGTAGTAGAGTATGGTACGGTGGGGTAGCATAGGGTAGGGAAGCCTACGGTGGAACAGAGAAAATAGAAGGAAATAGAATAGAACAGCATAGGTCAGGGTAGGTTAGCTTAGTGCAGGGTATGGTAGAGTAGCATAGGATGGAATAGAGAAAATAGAAAAGGAGACTAGAAAAGAGCAGACTAGATTAGGATAGGGTAGGGTGGGGGAGGGTTTTGTAGAATACAGTAGTGTAGAATGGAATAGAATGGTGTGGAGTGGAGTCGAATGGATTCGAACAGAGATGAATAGAGTAGAAAAGAGTTGAATAGAGCCGAATAACGCTGAATAGGACCAAATATGGCCAAAATGAGCCGAATCGAGTCAAGTCCACCAGATTCGGGATGAATGCAGCTGAGTGGAGCTGAAATGAGCCAAATAGAGACAAACTGAACCCAGCAAAATCGAGCCAAAACACACTTAATTGCATCCTATTGCATCGGATCTCGTCGAATTCCATCAAATCCCACCAAAACGCATCAAATCTCGCGGAATCTCACCGAATCCCGTCGAATTGTCTCAAATCGGGTCGAATGGTGTCAAACAGAATGGAATCGAATTAAATCGAATAGATTAGAGTAGTGTAGGTTAGGCTGGGATTCAGTAGGGAAGGGCACAGAAGAATAGAATAGAGTAGAACAGAAGAGAATACCAAGAGTAGAATGGAGTAGAGTTGAGTAGAGTGGAATAGTCAGAGTCGGGTAGTGCAGAATATAGATGAATAGATCCAATTCAAGCCGAATCGATTCGAATGGAGAGGAAAGGAGACAAATCGTGATGAATCGAATCGATTCGAATCGATTAGAGTAGGGTAGGGTAGAACAGAATAGAATAGAGTAGAAAAGAGTAGAATGGTGTGGAATGGAGTTGAATGGAGCCAGATAGAGACAAATAAAGTAGAAAGGGTTGAGTAGAGCTGAACAGGGCTGAATAAGGTTCACTCGAGCCTAATTACGCTGAATTGAGCAGAATCGAGACGAACTGACCCAATTCAAGCCAAATAGAGCTAAATCGAGCCGATTCAAGCCTA
Organism: Loxodonta africana; assembly: GCF_030014295.1. Taxonomy (NCBI): domain Eukaryota; kingdom Metazoa; phylum Chordata; class Mammalia; order Proboscidea; family Elephantidae; genus Loxodonta; species Loxodonta africana. The sequence continues at coordinate 156,042 of NW_026974873.1, read as the reverse complement.
ATCACATTGAATCGCGTCGAAATGCGTTGAATCGAATAGATTAGTGTGGAGGAGGGTACGGCAGGAGAGGCTAGACTACAACACAACAGAACACAATAGAAAGAAGAGAATAGAATTAAGTAGAGTCGGGTCCAGTAGAATAGAGTCAAATCGAGTTGACGAGAGCTGAAAAGAGCCAAACAGAGCTGAATACAGCCGAATTGACCAAATTCAAGGTGAATCGAGATGAATCAAGTCCAGTCGTTTGAAATGTGTCGAATCGAATCAAATAGGTTAGTGTGGGGAAGGTAAGGTTAGGGTAGGGTAGAGAAGAATAGAATAGAGTAGAATAGAACAGAACAGAAAGAATCGAGTAGACTAGAGTCACACAGAGTCGAATACTGCCAAAAAGAGCCGAATAGAGTGGAAAAGAGCCGAATAGAACCGAATCGAGTTTAATGGAGGAGAAAGGAGATGAATCGAGCCGATATGACCCGAATCAGGTCGAATTCCGTTCAAGTGTGTCGAATAGCATAGAACAGATTACAGTAGGCTAAGTTAGGGTAGGGTAGGGTAGAATAGAGTGCAGTAGAACAGAGCAGAAGAGAAGAGAACACAACTGAAAGAATAGAATAGGGTCGAGACGAGCAGAGTATAGAAGAGTAGAGTAGAGTAGAGTCGAATATTGCCGAATAGAGCCAAAGACAGCCAAATAGAGCCCAAAAGAGCTAAATCGATAGAAACCAAGACAAATCACGCCGAATCCCGTGGAATCGTGCTCTATCGCGTCGAATCCCGTCGAATTGCATTGAATCTGATCAATTCCAATCCAATCCAATCCAATCCATTACAATAGACTAGAGTAGGGTAGAGTCCAATACAATACAGTAGAGAACAGTTTAGGATGGAGTAGAATGGTGTGGCATGGAGTCGAGTGGAGTCGAAAAGAGATAATAGAGTTGAGTAGAGTCTAACAGAGCCGAATAGAGCCTATTCGAGCTGACTAGAGCCGAATGGAGCCGATTAGAGCTGAATCGAACCGATTTGAGCCGATTGGGGATGAATGGAGTGGAAAGGAGCCGATTTGAGCTGAATCGCATCGAGATGCATGGAATCGAATCCAGTAGAATAGATTAGATTAGGGTAGGGTGGAATAGAGTAGACTTGAACACAGTAGAAGAGAATGGAAAGAATACAATAGAATAGAGTAGAAAAGGGTAGAGCAGAGCAGAATAGTGTAGAGTAGAATAGAGTAGAGTAGAACAGAGTCGAAGCAAGCTGAATGGAGACGAAACGAGACAAATCTCGTCGAATGGCGTCGAATCCCATGGAATCAATCACAGTAGGGTATAGTAGAATAGCGTAGAATGGAGTAGAATGGTGTGCAATGGAATCGAGTAGAGTAGAAGAGAGCCGAAGAGGGCCGAAGAGGGCCAAATCGAGCTGAATTGAGCGAAATCGAGCCGAATCCAGTGAATCGAGCCTAATCAAGCCGAATCGACACTATTCGAGACAAATGGAGCCGGATGGACATGAATCACACCGATTCGGCCCCTAGTCGCGTCAAAATTTTTCGAATTCAATGGAATAGACTAGAGTAGGGGAGGTTCGGGTAGGCTAGGGTAGGGTAGAATGGAGTAGAATAGAATAAAACAGAACAGAACACAACAAAATAGAACAGAACAACATAGAACGAATACAGAAACGAGTAGGCTAGAGTAGAGTAGAGGGGAATAGAGTAGAGTAGAATAGATTCGAACAGAGCCAAATCGAGCCGAATCGCGTCGAAATGGGTTGAATGAATCAAATCCAATCAAGTGGATTACAATACCTTAGAGTTGGGTAGCATAGGGTAGGGTAGAATAGAGTAGAATAGTACAGAACAGAGTAGAAACAATACAATAGAATAGAGAAGAGTTGACTAGAGTAGAATAGAGCTGAATAGAGCCAAATGCAGACGAAACGAGAGGAATCGTGTAGAAGCAATTAGAGTGGTGCTGGGTAGGGTAGAGCAGAATAGAGTAGAATAGTGTAGAATAGTGTGGAATGAATAGAATGGAGTCAAATAGAAATGAATAGAGTAGAAAAGAGTCGAATAGAGCAGAATAGGGCCGAAGAACGCCAAATCGAGCAGATTCGAAGCGACTCAAGCCAAAACAAGCTGAATGGAGCCTAACTGAGCCGAATAGAGACAAATCGAGCCGAATCGAGCCGATTCAAGCTTCATCGCCTCGAATCGCGTTCAATGCGTCAAATCCAATCGAGACGTATAGATTAGAGAAGGGGAGGGGAGGGCAGGGGAGGGTAGAACAGCGTAGAGTGGAATAGAAGAGATTAGAACAGAATAGAAGGAATAGAATCGAGTAGAATAGAGTGGAAAAGAGTAGAGTCGAATACAGTCGAATAGAGCCGACTAAGCTGAATAGAGACGAATGGAGCTGAATACAGCCGAAAAGAGCTGTATACTGCCGAATCACACCTAATCGAGCGGAATCAAGCAGAATCGCACTGACTGTCACCGAACAGCGTCGAATCGAATCAGGTCGAATCGAGTCGAGCCACATCGTTTTGAATCAAACAAGGTCAAATCGCTTCATATCGTGTCGAATCCCATGGAATCACGTCGAATAACTTCGAATCGCGTCAAACCTCAGAGAATCCTACCGAATCACGTCGAGTCGCATGGAATCTCATCAAATCCCTTCAGATCTTGCTGAATCCAGTCAAGTCATATCAAATCGCTTTGCACGGAATCGAATTGAATCCAATAGACTAAAGTAGGCTAGGTTCGGGTGGGGTGCCGTAGGGTCGGGTAGGGTAGAATAGAATAGAGTACAACAGAATAGGAGAGAACAGAACAGAACAGAAAGAATACAACAGAACAGAATAGAGTCAAAGAGAGAGAACATAGCCGAATTGAGCCGAGTGGAGACAAAACGAGACGAATCACGTCCGGTTGCTTCGAATCGCGTCAAATCAAATCGAATCGATTAGAAGAGATTAGGGTAGGGAAGGGTAGAATAGAATAGAGGAAAATAGTGAAGAATGGTGTGGAATGGAATAGAATGGAGTTGAACGGAGTCCAACAGAGACGGATAGATATGAATAGAGTACAAAAGAGTCTAATAGAGAAGAATAGGGCCGGATAGGGCCAAATAAGGCCTAATTGAGCAGAATCCAGCAGAATCGATGGAATTCGAGCCTAATCGAGCCGAATGGAGTGAAATGGAGTCAAGTCGAGCCGAACGAATAGAGCCGATGCGAACTGAATCGAGCTGATTCAAGCCTAATCGCGTCAAATCGCGTGGAAATACGTCACATCGAATCTAATCAAATAGACTAGGGGAGGGGCGGGTGGGTAGAATAGAACAGAATAGTACAGAATAGAAAGACTAGAATATAGTACAGTAGGGTGGAGTAGAGAGAGTAAAGCAGAGCAGAGTAGAATTGAGTCAAATAGAGTCAAATAGTGCAGGACATAGCTGAATAGAGCCCATTCTGGCCGAATCGAGTCAAATGGAAACAAAACGAGATGAATCACACCGAATTGCTTCGAATCGCATCCAGTCCAATAGATTAGAGTAACATAGGGTAGAGTAGAACAGAATAGAGTAGAATAGCGTAGAATGGAGACGAGTGGAGTCAAATGGAGTCGAACAGAGACAAATAGAGTAGAAAAGAGTCGAATCGAGCCAAATAGGGCCGAATAAGGCTGAATCGAGTGGAAATGAGCTGAATTGAAGCGATTCGAGCCAAATCGAGCTGATGTTGCGGAATCGAGCCGACTCAAGCGTGATGGTGTCCAGTCGCATCGAAATGCTTTGAATCGAATCAAATGGAATCGATTAGAATAGGTTAGGGTAGGGTAGTTTATGATAGGAAGACTAGGGTAGATGCCAGTAGACTACACTAGAGTAGACAAGAGAAGGCTAGAGTAGAAGCCTAGACTAGTAAGCTGGACTAGTCAGCTAGACTAGTGGCATAGAGCAGTAGCCTAGACAACTAGTCTTGAATAGTACCCTAAGTCAGTAATCTGAACGAGTACCCTTGCCTGAACTCTTAGCCTAATCTAGTACCCTTGCCTTAATTAGTAGTCCTAAGAAGTACCCTTGCCTTAACCAGTAGTCTTCACTAGTACCCTTGCCTTCACTAGTAGTATGTCCTTAACACGTAGCCTGAACGGGTAGCCTTGCCTTAACCAGTACCCTCAACAAGTACCCACGCCTTAACTAGTAGCCTGGCCTTAACTAGTACCCTGGCCTTAACTAGTAGCCTGAACTAGTACACTTGCCTTAAGGAGTACCCTTGCCCGAACTACTCCCCTTAATTAGGACCCTTATTGAATAACCCTAAGTAGTAGAGTATGGTACGGTGGGGTAGCATAGGGTAGGGAAGCCTACGGTGGAACAGAGAAAATAGAAGGAAATAGAATAGAACAGCATAGGTCAGGGTAGGTTAGCTTAGTGCAGGGTATGGTAGAGTAGCATAGGATGGAATAGAGAAAATAGAAAAGGAGACTAGAAAAGAGCAGACTAGATTAGGATAGGGTAGGGTGGGGGAGGGTTTTGTAGAATACAGTAGTGTAGAATGGAATAGAATGGTGTGGAGTGGAGTCGAATGGATTCGAACAGAGATGAATAGAGTAGAAAAGAGTTGAATAGAGCCGAATAACGCTGAATAGGACCAAATATGGCCGAAATGAGCCAAATCGAGTCGAGTCCACCAGATTCGGGATGAATGCAGCTGAGTGGAGCTGAAATGAGCCAAATAGAGACAAACTGAACCCAGCAAAATCGAGCCAAAACACACTTAATTGCATCCTATTGCATCGGATCTCGTCGAATTCCATCAAATCCCACCAAAACGCATCAAATCTCGCGGAATCTCACCGAATCCCGTCGAATTGTCTCAAATCGGGTCGAATGGTGTCAAACGGAATGGAATCGAATTAAATCGAATAGATTAGAGTAGTGTAGGTTAGGCTGGGATTCAGTAGGGAAGGGCACAGAAGAATAGAATAGAGTAGAACAGAAGAGAATACCAAGAGTAGAATGGAGTAGAGTTGAGTAGAGTGGAATAGTCAGAGTCGGGTAGTGCAGAATATAGATGAATAGATCCAATTCAAGCCGAATCGATTCGAATGGAGAGGAAAGGAGACAAATCGTGATGAATCGAATCGATTCGAATCGATTAGAGTAGGGTAGGGTAGAACAGAATAGAATAGAGTAGAAAAGAGTAGAATGGTGTGGAATGGAGTTGAATGGAGCCAGATAGAGACAAATAAAGTAGAAAGGGTTGAGTAGAGCTGAACAGGGCTGAATAAGGTTCACTCGAGCCTAATTACGCTGAATTGAGCAGAATCGAGACGAACTGACCCAATTCAAGCCAAATAGAGCTAAATCGAGCCGATTCAAGCCTAATCACATGGAATCGCGTCGAAATGCGTTGAATCGAATAGATTAGTGTAGAGGAGGGTACGGCAGGAGAGGCTAGACTACAACACAACAGAACACAATAGAAAGAAGAGAATAGAATTAAGTAGAGTCGGGTCCAGTAGAATAGAGTCAAATCGAGTTGACGAGAGCTGGAAAAAGCCAAACAGAGCTGAATACAGCCGAATTGACCAAATTCAAGGTGAATCGAGATGAATCAAGTCCAGTCGTTTGAAATGTGTCGAATCGAATCAAATAGATTAGTGTGGGGAAGGTAAGGTTAGGGTAGGGTAGAGAAGAATAGAATAGAGTAGAATAGAACAGAACAGAAAGAATCGAGTAGACTAGAGTCACACAGAGTCGAATACTGCCAAAAAGAGCCGAATAGAGTGGAAAAGAGCCGAATAGAACCGAATCGAGTTTAATGGAGGAGAAAGGAGATGAATCGAGCCGATATGACCCGAATCAGGTCGGATTCCGTTCAAGTGTGTCGAATAGCATAGAACAGATTACAGTAGGCTAAGTTAGGGTGGGGTAGGGTAGAACAGAGTGCAGTAGAACAGAGCAGAAGAGAAGAGAACACAACTGAAAGAATAGAATAGGGTCGAGACGAGCAGAGTATAGAAGAGTAGAGTAGAGTAGAGTCGAATATTGCCGAATAGAGCCAAAGACAGCCAAATAGAGCCCAAAAGAGCTAAATCGATAGAAACCAAGACAAATCACGCCGAATCCCGTGGAATCGTGCTCTATCGCGTCGAATCCCGTCGAATTGCATTGAATCTGATCAATTCCAATCCAATCCAATCCAATCCAATCCATTACAATAGACTAGATTAGGGTAGAGTCCAATACAATACAGTAGAGAACAGTTTAGGATGGAGTAGAATGGTGTGGCATGGAGTCGAGTGGAGTCGAAAAGAGATAATAGAGTTGAGTAGAGTCTAACAGAGCCGAATAGAGCCTATTCGAGCTGACTAGAGCCGAATGGAGCCGATTAGAGCTGAATCGAACCGATTTGAGCCGATTGGGGATGAATGGAGTGGAAAGGAGCCGATTTGAGCTGAATCGCATCGAGATGCATGGAATCGAATCCAGTAGAATAGATTAGATTAGGGTAGGGTGGAATAGAGTAGACTTGAACACAGTAGAAGAGAATGGAAAGAATACAATAGAATAGAGTAGAAAAGGGTAGAGCAGAGCAGAATAGTGTAGAGTAGAATAGAGTAGAGTAGAACAGAGTCGAAGCAAGCTGAATGGAGACGAAACGAGACAAATCTCGTCGAATGGCGTCGAATCCCATGGAATCAATCACAGTAGGGTATAGTAGAATAGCGTAGAATGGAGTAGAATGGTGTGCAATGGAATCGAGTAGAGTAGAAGAGAGCCGAAGAGGGCCGAAGAGGGCCAAATCGAGCTGAATTGAGCGAAATCGAGCCGAATCCAGTGAATCGAGCCTAATCAAGCCGAATCGACACTATTCGAGACAAATGGAGCCGGATGGACATGAATCACACCGATTCGGCCCCTAGTCGCGTCAAAATTTGTCGAATTCAATGGAATAGACTAGAGTAGGGGAGGTTCGGGTAGGCTAGGGTAGGGTAGAATGGAGTAGAATAGAATAAAACAGAACAGAACACAACAAAATAGAACAGAACAACACAGAACGAATACAGAAACGAGTAGGCTAGAGTAGAGTAGAGGGGAATAGAGTAGAGTAGAATAGATTCGAACAGAGCCAAATCGAGCCGAATCGCGTCGAAATGGGTTGAATGAATCAAATCCAATCAAGTGGATTACAATACCTTAGAGTTGGGTAGCATAGGGTAGGGTAGAATAGAGTAGAATAGTACAGAACAGAGTAGAAACAATACAATAGAATAGAGAAGAGTTGACTAGAGTAGAATAGAGCTGAATAGAGCCAAATGCAGACGAAACGAGAGGAATCGTGTAGAAGCAATTAGAGGGGTGCTGGGTAGGGTAGAGCAGAATAGAGTAGAATAGTGTAGAATAGTGTGGAATGAATAGAATGGAGTAGAATGGAGTCAAATAGAAATGAATAGAGTAGAAAAGAGTCGAATAGAGCAGAATAGGGCCGAAGAACGCCAAATCGAGCAGATTCGAAGCGACTCAAGCCAAAACAAGCTGAATGGAGCCTAACTGAGCCGAATAGAGCCAAATCGAGCCGAATCGAGCCGATTCAAGCTTCATCGCCTCGAATCGCGTTCAATGCGTCAAATCCAATTGAGACGTATAGATTAGAGAAGGGGAGGGGAGGGCAGGGGAGGGTAGAACAGCGTAGAGTGGAATAGAAGAGATTAGAACAGAATAGAAGGAATAGAATCGAGTAGAATAGAGTGGAAAAGAGTAGAGTCGAATACAGTCGAATAGAGCCGACTAAGCTGAATAGAGACGAATGGAGCTGAATACAGCCGAAAAGAGCTGTATACTGCCGAATCACACCTAATCGAGCGGAATCAAGCAGAATTGCACTGACTGTCACCGAACAGCGTCGAATCGAATCAGGTCGAATCGAGTCGAGCCACATCGTTTTGAATCAAACAAGGTCAAATCGCTTCATATCGTGTCGAATCCCATGGAATCACGTCGAATAACTTCGAATCGCGTCAAACCTCAGAGAATCCTACCGAATCACGTCGAGTCGCATGGAATCTCATCAAATCCCTTCAGATCTTGCTGAATCCAGTCAAGTCATATCAAATCGCTTTGCACGGAATCGAATTGAATCCAATAGACTAAAGTAGGCTAGGTTCGGGTGGGGTGCCGTAGGGTCGGGTAGGGTAGAATAGAATAGAGTACAACAGAATAGGAGAGAACAGAACAGAACAGAAAGAATACAACAGAACAGAATAGAGTCAAAGAGAGAGAACATACCCGAATTGAGCCGAGTGGAGACAAAACGAGACGAATCACGTCCGGTTGCTTCGAATCGCGTCAAATCGAATCGATTAGAAGAGATTAGGGTAGGGAAGGGTAGAATAGAATAGAGGAAAATAGTGAAGAATGGTGTGGAATGGAATAGAATGGAGTTGAACGGAGTCCAACAGAGACGGATAGATATGAATAGAGTACAAAAGAGTCTAATAGAGAAGAATAGGGCCGGATAGGGCCAAATAAGGCCTAATTGAGCAGAATCCAGCAGAATCGATGGAATTCGAGCCTAATCGAGCCGAATGGAGTGAAATGGAGTCAAGTCGAGCCGAACGAATAGAGCCGATGCGAACTGAATCGAGCTGATTCAAGCCTAATCGCGTCAAATCGCGTGGAAATATGTCACATCGAATCTAATCAAATAGATTCGGGGAGGGGCGGGTGGGTAGAATAGAACAGAATAGTACAGAATAGAAAGACTAGAATATAGTACAGTAGGGTGGAGTAGAGAGAGTAAAGCAGAGCAGAGTAGAATTGAGTCAAATAGAGTCAAATAGTGCAGGACATAGCTGAATAGAGCCCATTCTGGCCGAATCGAGTCAAATGGAAACAAAACGAGATGAATCACACCGAATTGCTTCGAATCGCATCCAGTCGAATAGATTAGAGTAACGTAGGGTAGAGTAGAACAGAATAGAGTAGAATAGCGTAGAATGGAGAAGAGTGGAGTCAAATGGAGTCGAACAGAGACAAATAGAGTAGAAAAGAGTCGAATCGAGCCAAATAGGGCCGAATAAGGCTGAACCGAGTGGAAACGAGCTGAATTGAAGCGATTCGAGCCAAATCGAGCTGAATCGAGCTGATGTTGCGGAATCGAGCCGACTCAAGCGTGATGGTGTCCAGTCGCATCGAAATGCTTTGAATCGAATCAAATGGAATCGATTAGAATAGGTTAGGGTAGGGTAGTTTATGATCGGAAGACTAGGGTAGATGCAAGTAGACTACACTAGAGTAGACAAGAGAAGGCTAGAGTAGAAGCCTAGACTAGTAAGCTGGACTAGTCAGCTAGACTAGTGGCATAGAGCAGTAGCCTAGACAACTAGTCTTGAATAGTACCCTAAGTCAGTAATCTGAACGAGTACCCTTGCCTGAACTCTTAGCCTAATCTAGTACCCTTGCCTTAACTAGTAGTCCTAACAAGTACCCTTGCCTTAACCAGTAGTCTTCACTAGTACCCTTGCCTTCACTAGTAGTATGTCCTTAACACGTAGCCTGAACGGGTAGCCTTGCCTTAACCAGTACCCTCAACAAGTACCCACGCCTTAACTAGTAGCCTGGCCTTAACTAATACCCTGGCCTTAACTAGTAGCCTGAACTAGTACACTTGCCTTAAGGAGTACCCTTGCCCGAACTACTCCCCTTAATTAGGACCCTTATTGAATAACCCTAAGTAGTAGAGTATGGTACGGTGGGGTAGCATAGGGTAGGGAAGCCTACGGTGGAACAGAGAAAATAGAAGGAAATAGAATAGAACAGCATAGGTCAGGGTAGGTTAGCTCAGTGCAGGGTATGGTAGAGTAGCATAGGATGGAATAGAGAAAATAGAAAAGGAGACTAGAAAAGAGCAGACTAGATTAGGATAGGGTAGGGTGGGGGAGGGTTTTGTAGAATACAGTAGTGTAGAATGGAATAGAATGGTGTGGAGTGGAGTCGAATGGATTCGAACAGAGATGAATAGAGTAGAAAAGAGTTGAATAGAGCCGAATAACGCTGAATAGGACCAAATATGGCCAAAATGAGCCGAATCGAGTCAAGTCCACCAGATTCGGGATGAATGCAGCTGAGTGGAGCTGAAATGAGCCAAATAGAGACAAACTGAACCCAGCAAAATCGAGCCAAAACACACTTAATTGCATCCTATTGCATCGGATCTCGTCGAATTCCATCAAATCCCACCAAAACGCATCAAATCTCGCGGAATCTCACCGAATCCCGTCGAATTGTCTCAAATCGGGTCGAATGGTGTCAAACGGAGTGGAATCGAATTAAATCGAATAGATTAGAGTAGTGTAGGTTAGGCTGGGATTCAGTAGGGAAGGGCACAGAAGAATAGAATAGAGTAGAACAGAAGAGAATACCAAGAGTAGAATGGAGTAGAGTTGAGTAGAGTGGAATAGTCAGAGTCGGGTAGTGCAGAATATAGATGAATAGATCCAATTCAAGCCGAATCGATTCGAATGGAGAGGAAAGGAGACAAATCGTGATGAATCGAATCGATTCGAATCGATTAGAGTAGGGTAGGGTAGAACAGAATAGAATAGAGTAGAAAAGAGTGGAATGGTGTGGAATGGAGTTGAATGGAGCCAGATAGAGACAAATAAAGTAGAAAGGGTTGAGTAGAGCTGAACAGGGCTGAATAAGGTTCACTCGAGCCTAATTACGCTGAATTGAGCAGAATCGAGACGAACTGACCCAATTCAAGCCAAATAGAGCTAAATCGAGCCGATTCAAGCCTAATCACATTGAATCGCGTCGAAATGCGTTGAATCGAATAGATTAGTGTGGAGGAGGGTACGGCAGGAGAGGCTAGACTACAACACAACAGAACACAATAGAAAGAAGAGAATAGAATTAAGTAGAGTCGGGTCCAGTAGAATAGAGTCAAATCGAGTTGACGAGAGCTGAAAAGAGCCAAACAGAGCTGAATACAGCCGAATTGACCAAATTCAAGGTGAATCGAGATGAATCAAGTCCAGTCGTTTGAAATGTGTCGAATCGAATCAAATAGGTTAGTGTGGGGAAGGTAAGGTTAGGGTAGGGTAGAGAAGAATAGAATAGAGTAGAATAGAACAGAACAGAAAGAATCGAGTAGACTAGAGTCACACAGAGTCGAATACTGCCAAAAAGAGCCGAATAGAGTGGAAAAGAGCCGAATAGAACCGAATCGAGTTTAATGGAGGAGAAAGGAGATGAATCGAGCCGATATGACCCGAATCAGGTCGAATTCCGTTCAAGTGTGTCGAATAGCATAGAACAGATTACAGTAGGCTAAGTTAGGGTAGGGTAGGGTAGAATAGAGTGCAGTAGAACAGAGCAGAAGAGAAGAGAACACAACTGAAAGAATAGAATAGGGTCGAGACGAGCAGAGTATAGAAGAGTAGAGTAGAGTAGAGTCGAATATTGCCGAATAGAGCCAAAGACAGCCAAATAGAGCCCAAAAGAGCTAAATCGATAGAAACCAAGACAAATCACGCCGAATCCCGTGGAATCGTGCTCTATCGCGTCGAATCCCGTCGAATTGCATTGAATCTGATCAATTCCAATCCAATCCAATCCAATCCATTACAATAGACTAGAGTAGGGTAGAGTCCAATACAATACAGTAGAGAACAGTTTAGGATGGAGTAGAATGGTGTGGCATGGAGTCGAGTGGAGTCGAAAAGAGATAATAGAGTTGAGTAGAGTCTAACAGAGCCGAATAGAGCCTATTCGAGCTGACTAGAGCCGAATGGAGCCGATTAGAGCTGAATCGAACCGATTTGAGCCGATTGGGGATGAATGGAGTGGAAAGGAGCCGATTTGAGCTGAATCGCATCGAGATGCATGGAATCGAATCCAGTAGAATAGATTAGATTAGGGTAGGGTGGAATAGAGTAGACTTGAACACAGTAGAAGAGAATGGAAAGAATACAATAGAATAGAGTAGAAAAGGGTAGAGCAGAGCAGAATAGTGTAGAGTAGAATAGAGTAGAGTAGAACAGAGTCGAAGCAAGCTGAATGGAGACGAAACGAGACAAATCTCGTCGAATGGCGTCGAATCCCATGGAATCAATCACAGTAGGGTATAGTAGAATAGCGTAGAATGGAGTAGAATGGTGTGCAATGGAATCGAGTAGAGTAGAAGAGAGCCGAAGAGGGCCGAAGAGGGCCAAATCGAGCTGAATTGAGCGAAATCGAGCCGAATCCAGTGAATCGAGCCTAATCAAGCCGAATCGACACTATTCGAGACAAATGGAGCCGGATGGACATGAATCACACCGATTCGGCCCCTAGTCGCGTCAAAATTTGTCGAATTCAATGGAATAGACTAGAGTAGGGGAGGTTCGGGTAGGCTAGGGTAGGGTAGAATGGAGTAGAATAGAATAAAACAGAACAGAACACAACAAAATAGAACAGAACAACATAGAACGAATACAGAAACGAGTAGGCTAGAGTAGAGTAGAGGGGAATAGAGTAGAGTAGAATAGATTCGAACAGAGCCAAATCGAGCCGAATCGCGTCGAAATGGGTTGAATGAATCAAATCCAATCAAGTGGATTACAATACCTTAGAGTTGGGTAGCATAGGGTAGGGTAGAATAGAGTAGAATAGTACAGAACAGAGTAGAAACAATACAATAGAATAGAGAAGAGTTGACTAGAGTAGAATAGAGCTGAATAGAGCCAAATGCAGACGAAACGAGAGGAATCGTGTAGAAGCAATTAGAGTGGTGCTGGGTAGGGTAGAGCAGAATAGAGTAGAATAGTGTAGAATAGTGTGGAATGAATAGAATGGAGTCAAATAGAAATGAATAGAGTAGAAAAGAGTCGAATAGAGCAGAATAGGGCCGAAGAACGCCAAATCGAGCAGATTCGAAGCGACTCAAGCCAAAACAAGCTGAATGGAGCCTAACTGAGCCGAATAGAGACAAATCGAGCCGAATCGAGCCGATTCAAGCTTCATCGCCTCGAATCGCGTTCAATGCGTCAAATCCAATCGAGACGTATAGATTAGAGAAGGGGAGGGGAGGGCAGGGGAGGGTAGAACAGCGTAGAGTGGAATAGAAGAGATTAGAACAGAATAGAAGGAATAGAATCGAGTAGAATAGAGTGGAAAAGAGTAGAGTCGAATACAGTCGAATAGAGCCGACTAAGCTGAATAGAGACGAATGGAGCTGAATACAGCCGAAAAGAGCTGTATACTGCCGAATCACACCTAATCGAGCCGAATCAAGCAGAATCGCACTGACTGTCACCGAACAGCGTCGAATCGAATCAGGTCGAATCGAGTCGAGCCACATCGTTTTGAATCAAACAAGGTCAAATCGCTTCATATCGTGTCGAATCCCATGGAATCACGTCGAATAACTTCGAATCGCGTCAAACCTCAGAGAATCCTACCGAATCACGTCGTGTCGCATGGAATCTCATCAAATCCCTTCAGATCTTGCTGAATCCAGTCAAGTCATATCAAATCGCTTTGCACGGAATCGAATTGAATCCAATAGACTAAAGTAGGCTAGGTTCGGGTGGGGTGCCGTAGGGTCGGGTAGGGTAGAATAGAATAGAGTACAACAGAATAGGAGAGAACAGAACAGAACAGAAAGAATACAACAGAACAGAATAGAGTCAAAGAGAGAGAACATAGCCGAATTGAGCCGAGTGGAGACAAAACGAGACGAATCACGTCCGGTTGCTTCGAATCGCGTCAAATCAAATCGAATCGATTAGAAGAGATTAGGGTAGGGAAGGGTAGAATAGAATAGAGGAAAATAGTGAAGAATGGTGTGGAATGGAATAGAATGGAGTTGAACGGAGTCCAATAGAGACGGATAGATATGAATAGAGTACAAAAGAGTCTAATAGAGAAGAATAGGGCCGGATAGGGCCAAATAAGGCCTAATTGAGCAGAATCCAGCAGAATCGATGGAATTCGAGCCTAATCGAGCCGAATGGAGTGAAATGGAGTCAAGTCGAGCCGAACGAATAGAGCCGATGCGAACTGAATCGAGCTGATTCAAGCCTAATCGCGTCAAATCGCGTGGAAATACGTCACATCGAATCTAATCAAATAGACTAGGGGAGGGGCGGGTGGGTAGAATAGAACAGAATAGTACAGAATAGAAAGACTAGAATATAGTACAGTAGGGTGGAGTAGAGAGAGTAAAGCAGAGCAGAGTAGAATTGAGTCAAATAGAGTCAAATAGTGCAGGACATAGCTGAATAGAGCCCATTCTGGCCGAATCGAGTCAAATGGAAACAAAACGAGATGAATCACACCGAATTGCTTCGAATCGCATCCAGTCCAATAGATTAGAGTAACGTAGGGTAGAGTAGAACAGAATAGAGTAGAATAGCGTAGAATGGAGACGAGTGGAGTCAAATGGAGTCGAACAGAGACAAATAGAGTAGAAAAGAGTCGAATCGAGCCAAATAGGGCCGAATAAGGCTGAATCGAGTGGAAATGAGCTGAATTGAAGCGATTCGAGCCAAATCGAGCTGATGTTGCAGAATCGAGCCGACTCAAGCGTGATGGTGTCCAGTCGCATCGAAATGCTTTGAATCGAATCAAATGGAATCGATTAGAATAGGTTAGGGTAGGGTAGTTTATGATAGGAAGACTAGGGTAGATGCAAGTAGACTACACTAGAGTAGACAAGAGAAGGCTAGAGTAGAAGCCTAGACTAGTAAGCTGGACTAGTCAGCTAGACTAGTGGCATAGAGCAGTAGCCTAGACAACTAGTCTTGAATAGTACCCTAAGTCAGTAATCTGAACGAGTACCCTTGCCTGAACTCTTAGCCTAATCTAGTACCCTTGCCTTAATTAGTAGTCCTAACAAGTACCCTTGCCTTAACCAGTAGTCTTCACTAGTACCCTTGCCTTCACTAGTAGTATGTCCTTAACACGTAGCCTGAACGGGTAGCCTTGCCTTAACCAGTACCCTCAACAAGTACCCACGCCTTAACTAGTAGCCTGGCCTTAACTAGTACCCTGGCCTTAACTAGTAGCCTGAACTAGTACACTTGCCTTAAGGAGTACCCTTGCCCGAACTACTCCCCTTAATTAGGACCCTTATTGAATAACCCTAAGTAGTAGAGTATGGTACGGTGGGGTAGCATAGGGTAGGGAAGCCTACGGTGGAACAGAGAAAATAGAAGGAAATAGAATAGAACAGCATAGGTCAGGGTAGGTTAGCTTAGTGCAGGGTATGGTAGAGTAGCATAGGATGGAATAGAGAAAATAGAAAAGGAGACTAGAAAAGAGCAGACTAGATTAGGATAGGGTAGGGTGGGGGAGGGTTTTGTAGAATACAGTAGTGTAGAATGGAATAGAATGGTGTGGAGTGGAGTCGAATGGATTCGAACAGAGATGAATAGAGTAGAAAAGAGTTGAATAGAGCCGAATAACGCTGAATAGGACCAAATATGGCCGAAATGAGCCGAATCGAGTCGAGTCCACCAGATTCGGGATGAATGCAGCTGAGTGGAGCTGAAATGAGCCAAATAGAGACAAACTGAACCCAGCAAAATCGAACCAAAACACACTTAATTGCATCCTATTGCATCGGATCTCGTCGAATTCCATCAAATCCCACCAAAACGCATCAAATCTCGCGGAATCTCACCGAATCCCGTCGAATTGTCTCAAATCGGGTCGAATGGTGTCAAACGGAATGGAATCGAATTAAATCGAATAGATTAGAGTAGTGTAGGTTAGGCTGGGATTCAGTAGGGAAGGGCACAGAAGAATAGAATAGAGTAGAACAGAAGAGAATACCAAGAGTAGAATGGAGTAGAGTTGAGTAGAGTGGAATAGTCAGAGTCGGGTAGTGCAGAATATAGATGAATAGATCCAATTCAAGCCGAATCGATTCGAATGGAGAGGAAAGGAGACAAATCGTGATGAATCGAATCGATTCGAATCGATTAGAGTAGGGTAGGGTAGAACAGAATAGAATAGAGTAGAAAAGAGTAGAATGGTGTGGAATGGAGTTGAATGGAGCCAGATAGAGACAAATAAAGTAGAAAGGGTTGAGTAGAGCTGAACAGGGCTGAATAAGGTTCACTCGAGGCTAATTATGCTGAATTGAGCAGAATCGAGACGAACTGACCCAATTCAAGCCAAATAGAGCTAAATCGAGCCGATTCAAGCCTAATCACATGGAATCGCGTCGAAATGCGTTGAATCGAATAGATTAGTGTAGAGGAGGGTACGGCAGGAGAGGCTAGACTACAACACAACAGAACACAATAGAAAGAAGAGAATAGAATTAAGTAGAGTCGGGTCCAGTAGAATAGAGTCAAATCGAGTTGACGAGAGCTGAAAAGAGCCAAACAGAGCTGAATACAGCCGAATTGACCAAATTCAAGGTGAATCGAGATGAATCAAGTCCAGTCGTTTGAAATGTGTCGAATGGAATCAAATAGATTAGTGTGGGGGAGGTAAGGTTAGGGTAGGGTAGAGAAGAATAGAATAGAGTAGAATAGAACAGAACAGAAAGAATCGAGTAGACTAGAGTCACACAGAGTCGAATACTGCCAAAAAGAGCCGAATAGAGTGGAAAAGAGCCGAATAGAACCGAATCGAGTTTAATGGAGGAGAAAGGAGATGAATCGAGCCGATATGACCCGAATCAGGTCGAATTCCGTTCAAGTGTGTCGAATAGCATAGAACAGATTACAGTAGGCTAAGTTAGGGTAGGGTAGGGTAGAATAGAGTGCAGTAGAACAGAAGAGAAGAGAAGAGAACACAACTGAAAGAATAGAATAGGGTCGAGACGAGCAGAGTATAGAAGAGTAGAGTAGAGTAGAGTCGAATATTGCCGAATAGAGCCAAAGACAGCCAAATAGAGCCCAAAAGAGCTAAATCGATAGAAACCAAGACAAATCACGCCGAATCCCGTGGAATCGTGCTCTATCGCGTCGAATCCCGTCGAATTGCATTGAATCTGATCAATTCCAATCCAATCCAATCCAATCCAATCCAATCCAATCCAATCCAATCCAATCCATTAGAATAGACTAGAGTAGGGTAGAGTCCAATACAATACAGTAGAGAACAGTTTAGGATGGAGTAGAATGGTGTGGCATGGAGTCGAGTGGAGTCGAAAAGAGATAATAGAGTTGAGTAGAGTCTAACAGAGCCGAATAGAGCCTATTCGAGCTGACTAGAGCCGAATGGAGCCGATTAGAGCTGAATCGAACCGATTTGAGCCGATCGGGGAGGAATGGAGTGGAAAGGAGCCGATTTGAGCTGAATCGCATCGAGATGCGTGGAATCGAATCCAGTAGAATAGATTAGATTAGGGTAGGGTGGAATAGAGTAGACTTGAACACAGTAGAAGAGAATGGAAAGAATACAATAGAATAGAGTAGAAAAGGGTAGAGCAGAGCAGAATAGCGTAGAGTAGAATAGAGTAGAGTAGAACAGAGTCGAAGCAAGCTGAATGGAGACGAAACGAGACAAATCTCGTCGAATGGCGTCGAATCCCATGGAATCAATCACAGTAGGGTATAGTAGAATAGCGTAGAATGGAGTAGAATGGTGTGCAATGGAATCGAGTAGAGTAGAAGAGAGCCGAAGAGGGCCGAAGAGGGCCAAATCGAGCTGAATTGAGCGAAATCGAGCCGAATCCAGTGAATCGAGCCTAATCAAGCCGAATCGACACTATTCGAGACAAATGGAGCCGGATGGACATGAATCACACCGATTCGGCCCCTAGTCGCGTCAAAATTTGTCGAATTCAATGGAATAGACTAGAGTAGGGGAGGTTCGGGTAGGCTAGGGTAGGGTAGAATGGAGTAGAATAGAATAAAACAGAACAGAACACAACAAAATAGAACAGAACAACACAGAACGAATACAGAAACGAGTAGGCTAGAGTAGAGTAGAGGGGAATAGAGTAGAGTAGAATAGATTCGAACAGAGCCAAATCGAGCCGAATCGCGTCGAAATGGGTTGAATGAATCAAATCCAATCAAGTGGATTACAATACCTTAGAGTTGGGTAGCATAGGGTAGGGTAGAATAGAGTAGAATAGTACAGAACAGAGTAGAAACAATACAATAGAATAGAGAAGAGTTGACTAGAGTAGAATAGAGCTGAATAGAGCCAAATGCAGACGAAACGAGAGGAATCGTGTAGAAGCAATTAGAGGGGTGCTGGGTAGGGTAGAGCAGAATAGAGTAGAATAGTGTAGAATAGTGTGGAATGAATAGAATGGAGTAGAATGGAGTCAAATAGAAATGAATAGAGTAGAAAAGAGTCGAATAGAGCAGAATAGGGCCGAAGAACGCCAAATCGAGCAGATTCGAAGCGACTCAAGCCAAAACAAGCTGAATGGAGCCTAACTGAGCCGAATAGAGCCAAATCGAGCCGAATCGAGCCGATTCAAGCTTCATCGCCTCGAATCGCGTTCAATGCGTCAAATCCAATTGAGACGTATAGATTAGAGAAGGGGAGGGGAGGGCAGGGGAGGGTAGAACAGCGTAGAGTGGAATAGAAGAGATTAGAACAGAATAGAAGGAATAGAATCGAGTAGAATAGAGTGGAAAAGAGTAGAGTCGAATACAGTCGAATAGAGCCGACTAAGCTGAATAGAGACGAATGGAGCTGAATACAGCCGAAAAGAGCTGTATACTGCCGAATCACACCTAATCGAGCGGAATCAAGCAGAATTGCACTGACTGTCACCGAACAGCGTCGAATCGAATCAGGTCGAATCGAGTCGAGCCACATCGTTTTGAATCAAACAAGGTCAAATCGCTTCATATCGTGTCGAATCCCATGGAATCACGTCGAATAACTTCGAATCGCGTCAAACCTCAGAGAATCCTACCGAATCACGTCGAGTCGCATGGAATCTCATCAAATCCCTTCAGATCTTGCTGAATCCAGTCAAGTCATATCAAATCGCTTTGCACGGAATCGAATTGAATCCAATAGACTAAAGTAGGCTAGGTTCGGGTGGGGTGCCGTAGGGTCGGGTAGGGTAGAATAGAATAGAGTACAACAGAATAGGAGAGAACAGAACAGAACAGAAAGAATACAACAGAACAGAATAGAGTCAAAGAGAGAGAACATACCCGAATTGAGCCGAGTGGAGACAAAACGAGACGAATCACGTCCGGTTGCTTCGAATCGCGTCAAATCGAATCGATTAGAAGAGATTAGGGTAGGGAAGGGTAGAATAGAATAGAGGAAAATAGTGAAGAATGGTGTGGAATGGAATAGAATGGAGTTGAACGGAGTCCAACAGAGACGGATAGATATGAATAGAGTACAAAAGAGTCTAATAGAGAAGAATAGGGCCGGATAGGGCCAAATAAGGCCTAATTGAGCAGAATCCAGCAGAATCGATGGAATTCGAGCCTAATCGAGCCGAATGGAGTGAAATGGAGTCAAGTCGAGCCGAACGAATAGAGCCGATGCGAACTGAATCGAGCTGATTCAAGCCTAATCGCGTCAAATCGCGTGGAAATATGTCACATCGAATCTAATCAAATAGATTCGGGGAGGGGCGGGTGGGTAGAATAGAACAGAATAGTACAGAATAGAAAGACTAGAATATAGTACAGTAGGGTGGAGTAGAGAGAGTAAAGCAGAGCAGAGTAGAATTGAGTCAAATAGAGTCAAATAGTGCAGGACATAGCTGAATAGAGCCCATTCTGGCCGAATCGAGTCAAATGGAAACAAAACGAGATGAATCACACCGAATTGCTTCGAATCGCATCCAGTCGAATAGATTAGAGTAACGTAGGGTAGAGTAGAACAGAATAGAGTAGAATAGCGTAGAATGGAGAAGAGTGGAGTCAAATGGAGTCGAACAGAGACAAATAGAGTAGAAAAGAGTCGAATCGAGCCAAATAGGGCCGAATAAGGCTGAACCGAGTGGAAACGAGCTGAATTGAAGCGATTCGAGCCAAATCGAGCTGAATCGAGCTGATGTTGCGGAATCGAGCCGACTCAAGCGTGATGGTGTCCAGTCGCATCGAAATGCTTTGAATCGAATCAAATGGAATCGATTAGAATAGGTTAGGGTAGGGTAGTTTATGATCGGAAGACTAGGGTAGATGCAAGTAGACTACACTAGAGTAGACAAGAGAAGGCTAGAGTAGAAGCCTAGACTAGTAAGCTGGACTAGTCAGCTAGACTAGTGGCATAGAGCAGTAGCCTAGACAACTAGTCTTGAATAGTACCCTAAGTCAGTAATCTGAACGAGTACCCTTGCCTGAACTCTTAGCCTAATCTAGTACCCTTGCCTTAACTAGTAGTCCTAACAAGTACCCTTGCCTTAACCAGTAGTCTTCACTAGTACCCTTGCCTTCACTAGTAGTATGTCCTTAACACGTAGCCTGAACGGGTAGCCTTGCCTTAACCAGTACCCTCAACAAGTACCCACGCCTTAACTAGTAGCCTGGCCTTAACTAATACCCTGGCCTTAACTAGTAGCCTGAACTAGTACACTTGCCTTAAGGAGTACCCTTGCCCGAACTACTCCCCTTAATTAGGACCCTTATTGAATAACCCTAAGTAGTAGAGTATGGTACGGTGGGGTAGCATAGGGTAGGGAAGCCTACGGTGGAACAGAGAAAATAGAAGGAAATAGAATAGAACAGCATAGGTCAGGGTAGGTTAGCTCAGTGCAGGGTATGGTAGAGTAGCATAGGATGGAATAGAGAAAATAGAAAAGGAGACTAGAAAAGAGCAGACTAGATTAGGATAGGGTAGGGTGGGGGAGGGTTTTGTAGAATACAGTAGTGTAGAATGGAATAGAATGGTGTGGAGTGGAGTCGAATGGATTCGAACAGAGATGAATAGAGTAGAAAAGAGTTGAATAGAGCCGAATAACGCTGAATAGGACCAAATATGGCCAAAATGAGCCGAATCGAGTCAAGTCCACCAGATTCGGGATGAATGCAGCTGAGTGGAGCTGAAATGAGCCAAATAGAGACAAACTGAACCCAGCAAAATCGAGCCAAAACACACTTAATTGCATCCTATTGCATCGGATCTCGTCGAATTCCATCAAATCCCACCAAAACGCATCAAATCTCGCGGAATCTCACCGAATCCCGTCGAATTGTCTCAAATCGGGTCGAATGGTGTCAAACGGAGTGGAATCGAATTAAATCGAATAGATTAGAGTAGTGTAGGTTAGGCTGGGATTCAGTAGGGAAGGGCACAGAAGAATAGAATAGAGTAGAACAGAAGAGAATACCAAGAGTAGAATGGAGTAGAGTTGAGTAGAGTGGAATAGTCAGAGTCGGGTAGTGCAGAATATAGATGAATAGATCCAATTCAAGCCGAATCGATTCGAATGGAGAGGAAAGGAGACAAATCGTGATGAATCGAATCGATTCGAATCGATTAGAGTAGGGTAGGGTAGAACAGAATAGAATAGAGTAGAAAAGAGTGGAATGGTGTGGAATGGAGTTGAATGGAGCCAGATAGAGACAAATAAAGTAGAAAGGGTTGAGTAGAGCTGAACAGGGCTGAATAAGGTTCACTCGAGCCTAATTACGCTGAATTGAGCAGAATCGAGACGAACTGACCCAATTCAAGCCAAATAGAGCTAAATCGAGCCGATTCAAGCCTAATCACATTGAATCGCGTCGAAATGCGTTGAATCGAATAGATTAGTGTGGAGGAGGGTACGGCAGGAGAGGCTAGACTACAACACAACAGAACACAATAGAAAGAAGAGAATAGAATTAAGTAGAGTCGGGTCCAGTAGAATAGAGTCAAATCGAGTTGACGAGAGCTGAAAAGAGCCAAACAGAGCTGAATACAGCCGAATTGACCAAATTCAAGGTGAATCGAGATGAATCAAGTCCAGTCGTTTGAAATGTGTCGAATCGAATCAAATAGGTTAGTGTGGGGAAGGTAAGGTTAGGGTAGGGTAGAGAAGAATAGAATAGAGTAGAATAGAACAGAACAGAAAGAATCGAGTAGACTAGAGTCACACAGAGTCGAATACTGCCAAAAAGAGCCGAATAGAGTGGAAAAGAGCCGAATAGAACCGAATCGAGTTTAATGGAGGAGAAAGGAGATGAATCGAGCCGATATGACCCGAATCAGGTCGAATTCCGTTCAAGTGTGTCGAATAGCATAGAACAGATTACAGTAGGCTAAGTTAGGGTAGGGTAGGGTAGAATAGAGTGCAGTAGAACAGAGCAGAAGAGAAGAGAACACAACTGAAAGAATAGAATAGGGTCGAGACGAGCAGAGTATAGAAGAGTAGAGTAGAGTAGAGTCGAATATTGCCGAATAGAGCCAAAGACAGCCAAATAGAGCCCAAAAGAGCTAAATCGATAGAAACCAAGACAAATCACGCCGAATCCCGTGGAATCGTGCTCTATCGCGTCGAATCCCGTCGAATTGCATTGAATCTGATCAATTCCAATCCAATCCAATCCAATCCATTACAATAGACTAGAGTAGGGTAGAGTCCAATACAATACAGTAGAGAACAGTTTAGGATGGAGTAGAATGGTGTGGCATGGAGTCGAGTGGAGTCGAAAAGAGATAATAGAGTTGAGTAGAGTCTAACAGAGCCGAATAGAGCCTATTCGAGCTGACTAGAGCCGAATGGAGCCGATTAGAGCTGAATCGAACCGATTTGAGCCGATTGGGGATGAATGGAGTGGAAAGGAGCCGATTTGAGCTGAATCGCATCGAGATGCATGGAATCGAATCCAGTAGAATAGATTAGATTAGGGTAGGGTGGAATAGAGTAGACTTGAACACAGTAGAAGAGAATGGAAAGAATACAATAGAATAGAGTAGAAAAGGGTAGAGCAGAGCAGAATAGTGTAGAGTAGAATAGAGTAGAGTAGAACAGAGTCGAAGCAAGCTGAATGGAGACGAAACGAGACAAATCTCGTCGAATGGCGTCGAATCCCATGGAATCAATCACAGTAGGGTATAGTAGAATAGCGTAGAATGGAGTAGAATGGTGTGCAATGGAATCGAGTAGAGTAGAAGAGAGCCGAAGAGGGCCGAAGAGGGCCAAATCGAGCTGAATTGAGCGAAATCGAGCCGAATCCAGTGAATCGAGCCTAATCAAGCCGAATCGACACTATTCGAGACAAATGGAGCCGGATGGACATGAATCACACCGATTCGGCCCCTAGTCGCGTCAAAATTTGTCGAATTCAATGGAATAGACTAGAGTAGGGGAGGTTCGGGTAGGCTAGGGTAGGGTAGAATGGAGTAGAATAGAATAAAACAGAACAGAACACAACAAAATAGAACAGAACAACATAGAACGAATACAGAAACGAGTAGGCTAGAGTAGAGTAGAGGGGAATAGAGTAGAGTAGAATAGATTCGAACAGAGCCAAATCGAGCCGAATCGCGTCGAAATGGGTTGAATGAATCAAATCCAATCAAGTGGATTACAATACCTTAGAGTTGGGTAGCATAGGGTAGGGTAGAATAGAGTAGAATAGTACAGAACAGAGTAGAAACAATACAATAGAATAGAGAAGAGTTGACTAGAGTAGAATAGAGCTGAATAGAGCCAAATGCAGACGAAACGAGAGGAATCGTGTAGAAGCAATTAGAGTGGTGCTGGGTAGGGTAGAGCAGAATAGAGTAGAATAGTGTAGAATAGTGTGGAATGAATAGAATGGAGTCAAATAGAAATGAATAGAGTAGAAAAGAGTCGAATAGAGCAGAATAGGGCCGAAGAACGCCAAATCGAGCAGATTCGAAGCGACTCAAGCCAAAACAAGCTGAATGGAGCCTAACTGAGCCGAATAGAGACAAATCGAGCCGAATCGAGCCGATTCAAGCTTCATCGCCTCGAATCGCGTTCAATGCGTCAAATCCAATCGAGACGTATAGATTAGAGAAGGGGAGGGGAGGGCAGGGGAGGGTAGAACAGCGTAGAGTGGAATAGAAGAGATTAGAACAGAATAGAAGGAATAGAATCGAGTAGAATAGAGTGGAAAAGAGTAGAGTCGAATACAGTCGAATAGAGCCGACTAAGCTGAATAGAGACGAATGGAGCTGAATACAGCCGAAAAGAGCTGTATACTGCCGAATCACACCTAATCGAGCCGAATCAAGCAGAATCGCACTGACTGTCACCGAACAGCGTCGAATCGAATCAGGTCGAATCGAGTCGAGCCACATCGTTTTGAATCAAACAAGGTCAAATCGCTTCATATCGTGTCGAATCCCATGGAATCACGTCGAATAACTTCGAATCGCGTCAAACCTCAGAGAATCCTACCGAATCACGTCGTGTCGCATGGAATCTCATCAAATCCCTTCAGATCTTGCTGAATCCAGTCAAGTCATATCAAATCGCTTTGCACGGAATCGAATTGAATCCAATAGACTAAAGTAGGCTAGGTTCGGGTGGGGTGCCGTAGGGTCGGGTAGGGTAGAATAGAATAGAGTACAACAGAATAGGAGAGAACAGAACAGAACAGAAAGAATACAACAGAACAGAATAGAGTCAAAGAGAGAGAACATAGCCGAATTGAGCCGAGTGGAGACAAAACGAGACGAATCACGTCCGGTTGCTTCGAATCGCGTCAAATCAAATCGAATCGATTAGAAGAGATTAGGGTAGGGAAGGGTAGAATAGAATAGAGGAAAATAGTGAAGAATGGTGTGGAATGGAATAGAATGGAGTTGAACGGAGTCCAATAGAGACGGATAGATATGAATAGAGTACAAAAGAGTCTAATAGAGAAGAATAGGGCCGGATAGGGCCAAATAAGGCCTAATTGAGCAGAATCCAGCAGAATCGATGGAATTCGAGCCTAATCGAGCCGAATGGAGTGAAATGGAGTCAAGTCGAGCCGAACGAATAGAGCCGATGCGAACTGAATCGAGCTGATTCAAGCCTAATCGCGTCAAATCGCGTGGAAATACGTCACATCGAATCTAATCAAATAGACTAGGGGAGGGGCGGGTGGGTAGAATAGAACAGAATAGTACAGAATAGAAAGACTAGAATATAGTACAGTAGGGTGGAGTAGAGAGAGTAAAGCAGAGCAGAGTAGAATTGAGTCAAATAGAGTCAAATAGTGCAGGACATAGCTGAATAGAGCCCATTCTGGCCGAATCGAGTCAAATGGAAACAAAACGAGATGAATCACACCGAATTGCTTCGAATCGCATCCAGTCCAATAGATTAGAGTAACGTAGGGTAGAGTAGAACAGAATAGAGTAGAATAGCGTAGAATGGAGACGAGTGGAGTCAAATGGAGTCGAACAGAGACAAATAGAGTAGAAAAGAGTCGAATCGAGCCAAATAGGGCCGAATAAGGCTGAATCGAGTGGAAATGAGCTGAATTGAAGCGATTCGAGCCAAATCGAGCTGATGTTGCAGAATCGAGCCGACTCAAGCGTGATGGTGTCCAGTCGCATCGAAATGCTTTGAATCGAATCAAATGGAATCGATTAGAATAGGTTAGGGTAGGGTAGTTTATGATAGGAAGACTAGGGTAGATGCAAGTAGACTACACTAGAGTAGACAAGAGAAGGCTAGAGTAGAAGCCTAGACTAGTAAGCTGGACTAGTCAGCTAGACTAGTGGCATAGAGCAGTAGCCTAGACAACTAGTCTTGAATAGTACCCTAAGTCAGTAATCTGAACGAGTACCCTTGCCTGAACTCTTAGCCTAATCTAGTACCCTTGCCTTAATTAGTAGTCCTAACAAGTACCCTTGCCTTAACCAGTAGTCTTCACTAGTACCCTTGCCTTCACTAGTAGTATGTCCTTAACACGTAGCCTGAACGGGTAGCCTTGCCTTAACCAGTACCCTCAACAAGTACCCACGCCTTAACTAGTAGCCTGGCCTTAACTAGTACCCTGGCCTTAACTAGTAGCCTGAACTAGTACACTTGCCTTAAGGAGTACCCTTGCCCGAACTACTCCCTTAATTAGGACCCTTATTGAATAACCCTAAGTAGTAGAGTATGGTACGGTGGGGTAGCATAGGGTAGGGAAGCCTACGGTGGAACAGAGAAAATAGAAGGAAATAGAATAGAACAGCATAGGTCAGGGTAGGTTAGCTTAGTGCAGGGTATGGTAGAGTAGCATAGGATGGAATAGAGAAAATAGAAAAGGAGACTAGAAAAGAGCAGACTAGATTAGGATAGGGTAGGGTGGGGGAGGGTTTTGTAGAATACAGTAGTGTAGAATGGAATAGAATGGTGTGGAGTGGAGTCGAATGGATTCGAACAGAGATGAATAGAGTAGAAAAGAGTTGAATAGAGCCGAATAACGCTGAATAGGACCAAATATGGCCGAAATGAGCCGAATCGAGTCGAGTCCACCAGATTCGGGATGAATGCAGCTGAGTGGAGCTGAAATGAGCCAAATAGAGACAAACTGAACCCAGCAAAATCGAACCAAAACACACTTAATTGCATCCTATTGCATCGGATCTCGTCGAATTCCATCAAATCCCACCAAAACGCATCAAATCTCGCGGAATCTCACCGAATCCCGTCGAATTGTCTCAAATCGGGTCGAATGGTGTCAAACGGAATGGAATCGAATTAAATCGAATAGATTAGAGTAGTGTAGGTTAGGCTGGGGATTCAGTAGGGAAGGGCACAGAAGAATAGAATAGAGTAGAACAGAAGAGAATACCAAGAGTAGAATGGAGTAGAGTTGAGTAGAGTGGAATAGTCAGAGTCGGGTAGTGCAGAATATAGATGAATAGATCCAATTCAAGCCGAATCGATTCGAATGGAGAGGAAAGGAGACAAATCGTGATGAATCGAATCGATTCGAATCGATTAGAGTAGGGTAGGGTAGAACAGAATAGAATAGAGTAGAAAAGAGTAGAATGGTGTGGAATGGAGTTGAATGGAGCCAGATAGAGACAAATAAAGTAGAAAGGGTTGAGTAGAGCTGAACAGGGCTGAATAAGGTTCACTCGAGGCTAATTATGCTGAATTGAGCAGAATCGAGACGAACTGACCCAATTCAAGCCAAATAGAGCTAAATCGAGCCGATTCAAGCCTAATCACATGGAATCGCGTCGAAATGCGTTGAATCGAATAGATTAGTGTAGAGGAGGGTACGGCAGGAGAGGCTAGACTACAACACAACAGAACACAATAGAAAGAAGAGAATAGAATTAAGTAGAGTCGGGTCCAGTAGAATAGAGTCAAATCGAGTTGACGAGAGCTGAAAAGAGCCAAACAGAGCTGAATACAGCCGAATTGACCAAATTCAAGGTGAATCGAGATGAATCAAGTCCAGTCGTTTGAAATGTGTCGAATGGAATCAAATAGATTAGTGTGGGGGAGGTAAGGTTAGGGTAGGGTAGAGAAGAATAGAATAGAGTAGAATAGAACAGAACAGAAAGAATCGAGTAGACTAGAGTCACACAGAGTCGAATACTGCCAAAAAGAGCCGAATAGAGTGGAAAAGAGCCGAATAGAACCGAATCGAGTTTAATGGAGGAGAAAGGAGATGAATCGAGCCGATATGACCCGAATCAGGTCGAATTCCGTTCAAGTGTGTCGAATAGCATAGAACAGATTACAGTAGGCTAAGTTAGGGTAGGGTAGGGTAGAATAGAGTGCAGTAGAACAGAAGAGAAGAGAAGAGAACACAACTGAAAGAATAGAATAGGGTCGAGACGAGCAGAGTATAGAAGAGTAGAGTAGAGTAGAGTCGAATATTGCCGAATAGAGCCAAAGACAGCCAAATAGAGCCCAAAAGAGCTAAATCGATAGAAACCAAGACAAATCACGCCGAATCCCGTGGAATCGTGCTCTATCGCGTCGAATCCCGTCGAATTGCATTGAATCTGATCAATTCCAATCCAATCCAATCCAATCCAATCCAATCCAATCCAATCCAATCCAATCCATTAGAATAGACTAGAGTAGGGTAGAGTCCAATACAATACAGTAGAGAACAGTTTAGGATGGAGTAGAATGGTGTGGCATGGAGTCGAGTGGAGTCGAAAAGAGATAATAGAGTTGAGTAGAGTCTAACAGAGCCGAATAGAGCCTATTCGAGCTGACTAGAGCCGAATGGAGCCGATTAGAGCTGAATCGAACCGATTTGAGCCGATCGGGGAGGAATGGAGTGGAAAGGAGCCGATTTGAGCTGAATCGCATCGAGATGCGTGGAATCGAATCCAGTAGAATAGATTAGATTAGGGTAGGGTGGAATAGAGTAGACTTGAACACAGTAGAAGAGAATGGAAAGAATACAATAGAATAGAGTAGAAAAGGGTAGAGCAGAGCAGAATAGCGTAGAGTAGAATAGAGTAGAGTAGAACAGAGTCGAAGCAAGCTGAATGGAGACGAAACGAGACAAATCTCGTCGAATGGCGTCGAATCCCATGGGAATCAATCACAGTAGGGTATAGTAGAATAGCGTAGAATGGAGTAGAATGGTGTGCAATGGAATCGAGTAGAGTAGAAGAGAGCCGAAGAGGGCCGAAGAGGGCCAAATCGAGCTGAATTGAGCGAAATCGAGCCGAATCCAGTGAATCGAGCCTAATCAAGCCGAATCGACACTATTCGAGACAAATGGAGCCGGATGGACATGAATCACACCGATTCGGCCCCTAGTCGCGTCAAATTTGTCGAATTCAATGGAATAGACTAGAGTAGGGGAGGTTCGGGTAGGCTAGGGTAGGGTAGAATGGAGTAGAATAGAATAAAACAGAACAGAACACAACAAAATAGAACAGAACAACACAGAACGAATACAGAAACGAGTAGGCTAGAGTAGAGTAGAGGGGAATAGAGTAGAGTAGAATAGATTCGAACAGAGCCAAATCGAGCCGAATCGCGTCGAAATGGGTTGAATGAATCAAATCCAATCAAGTGGATTACAATACCTTAGAGTTGGGTAGCATAGGGTAGGGTAGAATAGAGTAGAATAGTACAGAACAGAGTAGAAACAATACAATAGAATAGAGAAGAGTTGACTAGAGTAGAATAGAGCTGAATAGAGCCAAATGCAGATGAAACGAGAGGAATCGTGTAGAAGCAATTAGAGTGGTGCTGGGTAGGGTAGAGCAGAATAAAGTAGAATAGTGTAGAATAGTGAGGAATGAATAGAATGGAGGAGAATGGAGTCAAATAGAAATGAATAGAGTAGAAAAGAGTCGAATAGAGCAGAATAGGGCCGAAGAACGCCAAATCAAGCAGATTCGAAGCGACTCAAGCCAAAACAAGCTGAATGGAGCCTAACTGAGCCGAATAGAGCCAAATCGAGCCGAATCGAGCCGATTCAAGCTTCATCGCCTCGAATCGCGTTCAATGCGTCAAATCCAATCGAGACGTATAGATTAGAGAAGGGGAGGGGAGGGCAGGGGAGGGTAGAACAGCGTAGAGTGGAATAGAAGAGATTAGAACAGAATAGAAGGAATAGAATCGAGTAGAATAGAGTGGAAAAGAGTAGAGTCGAATACAGTCGAATAGAGCCGACTAAGCTGAATAGAGACGAATGGAGCTGAATACAGCCGAAAAGAGCTGTATACTGCCGAATCACACCTAATCGAGCGAATCAAGCAGAATCGCACTGACTGTCACCGAACAGCGTCGAATCGAATCAGGTCGAATCGAGTCGAGCCACATCGTTTTGAATCAAACAAGGTCAAATCGCTTCATATCGTGTCGAATCCCATGGAATCACGTCGAATAACTTCGAATCGCGTCAAACCTCAGAGAATCCTACCGAATCACGTCGAGTCGCATGGAATCTCATCAAATCCCTTCAGATCTTGCTGAATCCAGTCAAGTCATATCAAATCGCTTTGCACGGAATCGAATTGAATCCAATAGACTAAAGTAGGCTAGGTTCGGGTGGGGTGCCGTAGGGCCGGGTAGGGTAGAATAGAATAGAGTACAACAGAATAGGAGAGAACAGAACAGAACAGAAAGAATACAACAGAACAGAATAGAGTCAAAGAGAGAGAACATACCCGAATTGAGCCGAGTGGAGACAAAACGAGACGAATCACGTCCGGTTGCTTCGAATCGCGTCAAATCAAATCGAATCGATTAGAAGAGATTAGGGTAGGGAAGGGTAGAATAGAATAGAGGAAAATAGTGAAGAATGGTGTGGAATGGAATAGAATGGAGTGAACGGAGTCCAATAGAGACGGATAGATATGAATAGAGTACAAAAGAGTCTAATAGAGAAGAATAGGGCCGGATAGGGCCAAATAAGGCCTAATTGAGCAGAATCCAGCAGAATCGATGGAATTCGAGCCTAATCGAGCCGAATGGAGTGAAATGGAGTCAAGTCGAGCCGAACGAATAGAGCCGATGCGAACTGAATCGAGCTGATTCAAGCTAATCGCGTCAAATCGCGTGGAAATACGTCACATCGAATCTAATCAAATAGACTAGGGGAGGGGCGGGTGGGTAGAATAGAACAGAATAGTACAGAATAGAAAGACTAGAATATAGTACAGTAGGGTGGAGTAGAGAGAGTAAAGCAGAGCAGAGTAGAATTGAGTCAAATAGAGTCAAATAGTGCAGGACATAGCTGAATAGAGCCCATTCTGGCCGAATCGAGTCAAATGGAAACAAAACGAGATGAATCACACCGAATTGCTTCGAATCGCATCCAGTCGAATAGATTAGAGTAACGTAGGGTAGAGTAGAACAGAATAGAGTAGAATAGCGTAGAATGGAGACGAGTGGAGTCAAATGGAGTCGAACAGAGACAATAGAGTAGAAAAGAGTCGAATCGAGCAAATAGGGCCGAATAAGGCTGAATCGAGTGGAAATGAGCTGAATTGAAGAATACTATCTCTCTATGCGAGCTGATGTTGCGGAATCGAGCCGACTCAAGCGTGATGGTGTCCAGTCGCATCGAAATGCTTTGAATCGAATCAAATGGAATCGATTAGAATAGGTTAGGGTAGGGTAGTTTATGATAGGAAGACTAGGGTAGATGCCAGTAGACTACACTAGAGTAGACAAGAGAAGGCTAGAGTAGAAGCCTAGACTAGTAAGCTGGACTAGTCAGCTAGACTAGTGGCATAGAGCAGTAGCCTAGACAACTAGTCTTGAATAGTACCCTAAGTCAGTAATCTGAACGAGTACCCTTGCCTGAACTCTTAGCCTAATCTAGTACCCTTGCCTTAATTAGTAGTCCTAACAAGTACCCTTGCCTTAACCAGTAGTCTTCACTAGTACCCTTGCCTTCACTAGTAGTATGTCCTTAACACGTAGCCTGAACGGGTAGCCTTGCCTTAACCAGTACCCTCAACAAGTACCCACGCCTTAACTAGTAGCCTGGCCTTAACTAATACCCTGGCCTTAACTAGTAGCCTGAACTAGTACACTTGCCTTAAGGAGTACCCTTGCCCGAACTACTCCCCTTAATTAGGACCCTTATTGAATAACCCTAAGTAGTAGAGTATGGTACGGTGGGGTAGCATAGGGTAGGGAAGCCTACGGTGGAACAGAGAAAATAGAAGGAAATAGAATAGAACAGCATAGGTCAGGGTAGGTTAGCTTAGTGCAGGGTATGGTAGAGTAGCATAGGATGGAATAGAGAAAATAGAAAAGGAGACTAGAAAAGAGCAGACTAGATTAGGATAGGGTAGGGTGGGGGAGGGTTTTGTAGAATACAGTAGTGTAGAATGGAATAGAATGGTGTGGAGTGGAGTCGAATGGATTCGAACAGAGATGAATAGAGTAGAAAAGAGTTGAATAGAGCCGAATAACGCTGAATAGGACCAAATATGGCCGAAATGAGCCAAATCGAGTCGAGTCCACCAGATTCGGGATGAATGCAGCTGAGTGGAGCTGAAATGAGCCAAATAGAGACAAACTGAACCCAGCAAAATCGAGCCAAAACACACTTAATTGCATCCTATTGCATCGGATCTCGTCGAATTCCATCAAATCCCACCAAAACGCATCAAATCTCGCGGAATCTCACCGAATCCCGTCGAATTGTCTCAAATCGGGTCGAATGGTGTCAAACGGAATGGAATCGAATTAAATCGAATAGATTAGAGTAGTGTAGGTTAGGCTGGGATTCAGTAGGGAAGGGCACAGAAGAATAGAATAGAGTAGAACAGAAGAGAATACCAAGAGTAGAATGGAGTAGAGTTGAGTAGAGTGGAATAGTCAGAGTCGGGTAGTGCAGAATATAGATGAATAGATCCAATTCAAGCCGAATCGATTCGAATGGAGAGGAAAGGAGACAAATCGTGATGAATCGAATCGATTAGAATAGATGAGAGTAGGGTAGGGTAGAATAGAATAGAATAGAGTAGAAAAGAGTAGAATGGTGTGGAATGGAGTTGAATGGAGCCAGATAGAGACAAATAAAGTAGAAAGGGTTGAGTAGAGCTGAACAGGGCTGAATAAGGTTCACTCGAGGCTAATTATGCTGAATTGAGCAGAATCGAGACGAACTGACCCAATTCAAGCCAAATAGAGCTAAATCGAGCCGATTCAAGCCTAATCACATGGAATCGCGTCGAAATGCGTTGAATCGAATAGATTAGTGTAGAGGAGGGTACGGCAGGAGAGGCTAGACTACAACACAACAGAACACAATAGAAAGAAGAGAATAGAATTAAGTAGAGTCGGGTCCAGTAGAATAGAGTCAAATCGAGTTGACGAGAGCTGAAAAAAGCCAAACAGAGCTGAATACAGCCGAATTGACCAAATTCAAGGTGAATCGAGATGAATCAAGTCCAGTCGTTTGAAATGTGTCGAATCGAATCAAATAGATTAGTGTGGGGAAGGTAAGGTTAGGGTAGGGTAGAGAAGAATAGAATAGAGTAGAATAGAACAGAACAGAAAGAATCGAGTAGACTAGAGTCACACAGAGTCGAATACTGCCAAAAAGAGCCGAATAGAGTGGAAAAGAGCCGAATAGAACCGAATCGAGTTTAATAGAGGAGAAAGGAGATGAATCGAGCCGATATGACCCGAATCAGGTCGGATTCCGTTCAAGTGTGTCGAATAGCATAGAACAGATTACAGTAGGCTAAGTTAGGGTGGGGTAGAGTAGAACAGAGTGCAGTAGAACAGAGCAGAAGAGAAGAGAACACAACTGAAAGAATAGAATAGGGTCGAGACGAGCAGAGTATAGAAGAGTAGAGTAGAGTAGAGTCGAATATTGCCGAATAGAGCCAAAGACAGCCAAATAGAGCCCAAAAGAGCTAAATCGATAGAAACCAAGACAAATCACGCCGAATCCCGTGGAATCGTGCTCTATCGCGTCGAATCCCGTCGCATTGCATTGAATCTGATCAATTCCAATCCAATCCAATCCAATCCAATCCATTACAATAGACTAGATTAGGGTAGAGTCCAATACAATACAGTAGAGAACAGTTTAGGATGGAGTAGAATGGTGTGGCATGGAGTCGAGTGGAGTCGAAAAGAGATAATAGAGTTGAGTAGAGTCTAACAGAGCCGAATAGAGCCTATTCGAGCTGACTAGAGCCGAATGGAGCCGATTAGAGCTGAATCGAACCGATTTGAGCCGATTGGGGATGAATGGAGTGGAAAGGAGCCGATTTGAGCTGAATCGCATCGAGATGCATGGAATCGAATCCAGTAGAATAGATTAGATTAGGGTAGGGTGGAATAGAGTAGACTTGAACACAGTAGAAGAGAATGGAAAGAATACAATAGAATAGAGTAGAAAAGGGTAGAGCAGAGCAGAATAGTGTAGAGTAGAATAGAGTAGAGTAGAACAGAGTCGAAGCAAGCTGAATGGAGACGAAACGAGACAAATCTCGTCGAATGGCGTCGAATCCCATGGAATCAATCACAGTAGGGTATAGTAGAATAGCGTAGAATGGAGTAGAATGGTGTGCAATGGAATCGAGTAGAGTAGAAGAGAGCCGAAGAGGGCCGAAGAGGGCCAAATCGAGCTGAATTGAGCGAAATCGAGCCGAATCCAGTGAATCGAGCCTAATCAAGCCGAATCGACACTATTCGAGACAAATGGAGCCGGATGGACATGAATCACACCGATTCGGCCCCTAGTCGCGTCAAAATTTGTCGAATTCAATGGAATAGACTAGAGTAGGGGAGGTTCGGGTAGGCTAGGGTAGGGTAGAATGGAGTAGAATAGAATAAAACAGAACAGAACACAACAAAATAGAACAGAACAACACAGAACGAATACAGAAACGAGTAGGCTAGAGTAGAGTAGAGGGGAATAGAGTAGAGTAGAATAGATTCGAACAGAGCCAAATCGAGCCGAATCGCGTCGAAATGGGTTGAATGAATCAAATCCAATCAAGTGGATTACAATACCTTAGAGTTGGGTAGCATAGGGTAGGGTAGAATAGAGTAGAATAGTACAGAACAGAGTAGAAACAATACAATAGAATAGAGAAGAGTTGACTAGAGTAGAATAGAGCTGAATAGAGCCAAATGCAGACGAAACGAGAGGAATCGTGTAGAAGCAATTAGAGGGGTGCTGGGTAGGGTAGAGCAGAATAGAGTAGAATAGTGTAGAATAGTGTGGAATGAATAGAATGGAGTAGAATGGAGTCAAATAGAAATGAATAGAGTAGAAAAGAGTCGAATAGAGCAGAATAGGGCCGAAGAACGCCAAATCGAGCAGATTCGAAGCGACTCAAGCCAAAACAAGCTGAATGGAGCCTAACTGAGCCGAATAGAGCCAAATCGAGCCGAATCGAGCCGATTCAAGCTTCATCGCCTCGAATCGCGTTCAATGCGTCAAATCCAATCGAGACGTATAGATTAGAGAAGGGGAGGGGAGGGCAGGGGAGGGTAGAACAGCGTAGAGTGGAATAGAAGAGATTAGAACAGAATAGAAGGAATAGAATCGAGTAGAATAGAGTGGAAAAGAGTAGAGTCGAATACAGTCGAATAGAGCCGACTAAG
The DNA here is from genome assembly GCF_030014295.1 of Loxodonta africana. Taxonomy (NCBI): domain Eukaryota; kingdom Metazoa; phylum Chordata; class Mammalia; order Proboscidea; family Elephantidae; genus Loxodonta; species Loxodonta africana. The sequence goes on along the minus strand of NW_026974873.1, from coordinate 121,140 downwards.
CTCAATAGAGACGAATGGAGCTGAATACAGCCGAAAAGAGCTGTATACTGCCGAATCACACCTAATCGAGCGGAATCAAGCAGAATCGCACTGACTGTCACCGAACAGCGTCGAATCGAATCAGGTCGAATCGAGTCGAGCCACATCGTTTTGAATCAAACAAGGTCAAATCGCTTCATATCGTGTCGAATCCCATGGAATCACGTCGAATAACTTCGAATCGCGTCAAACCTCAGAGAATCCTACCGAATCACGTCGAGTCGCATGGAATCTCATCAAATCCCTTCAGATCTTGCTGAATCCAGTCAAGTCATATCAAATCGCTTTGCACGGAATCGAATTGAATCCAATAGACTAAAGTAGGCTAGGTTCGGGTGGGGTGCCGTAGGGTCGGGTAGGGTAGAATAGAATAGAGTACAACAGAATAGGAGAGAACAGAACAGAACAGAAAGAATACAACAGAACAGAATAGAGTCAAAGAGAGAGAACATACCCGAATTGAGCCGAGTGGAGACAAAACGAGACGAATCACGTCCGGTTGCTTCGAATCGCGTCAAATCGAATCGATTAGAAGAGATTAGGGTAGGGAAGGGTAGAATAGAATAGAGGAAAATAGTGAAGAATGGTGTGGAATGGAATAGAATGGAGTTGAACGGAGTCCAACAGAGACGGATAGATATGAATAGAGTACAAAAGAGTCTAATAGAGAAGAATAGGGCCGGATAGGGCCAAATAAGGCCTAATTGAGCAGAATCCAGCAGAATCGATGGAATTCGAGCCTAATCGAGCCGAATGGAGTGAAATGGAGTCAAGTCGAGCCGAACGAATAGAGCCGATGCGAACTGAATCGAGCTGATTCAAGCCTAATCGCGTCAAATCGCGTGGAAATACGTCACATCGAATCTAATCAAATAGATTAGGGGAGGGGCGGGTGGGTAGAATAGAACAGAATAGTACAGAATAGAAAGACTAGAATATAGTACAGTAGGGTGGAGTAGAGAGAGTAAAGCAGAGCAGAGTAGAATTGAGTCAAATAGAGTCAAATAGTGCAGGACATAGCTGAATAGAGCCCATTCTGGCCGAATCGAGTCAAATGGAAACAAAACGAGATGAATCACACCGAATTGCTTCGAATCGCATCCAGTCGAATAGATTAGAGTAACGTAGGGTAGAGTAGAACAGAATAGAGTAGAATAGCGTAGAATGGAGAAGAGTGGAGTCAAATGGAGTCGAACAGAGACAAATAGAGTAGAAAAGAGTCGAATCGAGCCAAATAGGGCCGAATAAGGCTGAACCGAGTGGAAACGAGCTGAATTGAAGCGATTCGAGCCAAATCGAGCTGAATCGAGCTGATGTTGCGGAATCGAGCCGACTCAAGCGTGATGGTGTCCAGTCGCATCGAAATGCTTTGAATCGAATCAAATGGAATCGATTAGAATAGGTTAGGGTAGGGTAGTTTATGATCGGAAGACTAGGGTAGATGCAAGTAGACTACACTAGAGTAGACAAGAGAAGGCTAGAGTAGAAGCCTAGACTAGTAAGCTGGACTAGTCAGCTAGACTAGTGGCATAGAGCAGTAGCCTAGACAACTAGTCTTGAATAGTACCCTAAGTCAGTAATCTGAACGAGTACCCTTGCCTGAACTCTTAGCCTAATCTAGTACCCTTGCCTTAACTAGTAGTCCTAACAAGTACCCTTGCCTTAACCAGTAGTCTTCACTAGTACCCTTGCCTTCACTAGTAGTATGTCCTTAACACGTAGCCTGAACGGGTAGCCTTGCCTTAACCAGTACCCTCAACAAGTACCCACGCCTTAACTAGTAGCCTGGCCTTAACTAATACCCTGGCCTTAACTAGTAGCCTGAACTAGTACACTTGCCTTAAGGAGTACCCTTGCCCGAACTACTCCCCTTAATTAGGACCCTTATTGAATAACCCTAAGTAGTAGAGTATGGTACGGTGGGGTAGCATAGGGTAGGGAAGCCTACGGTGGAACAGAGAAAATAGAAGGAAATAGAATAGAACAGCATAGGTCAGGGTAGGTTAGCTCAGTGCAGGGTATGGTAGAGTAGCATAGGATGGAATAGAGAAAATAGAAAAGGAGACTAGAAAAGAGCAGACTAGATTAGGATAGGGTAGGGTGGGGGAGGGTTTTGTAGAATACAGTAGTGTAGAATGGAATAGAATGGTGTGGAGTGGAGTCGAATGGATTCGAACAGAGATGAATAGAGTAGAAAAGAGTTGAATAGAGCCGAATAACGCTGAATAGGACCAAATATGGCCGAAATGAGCCGAATCGAGTCAAGTCCACCAGATTCGGGATGAATGCAGCTGAGTGGAGCTGAAATGAGCCAAATAGAGACAAACTGAACCCAGCAAAATCGAGCCAAAACACACTTAATTGCATCCTATTGCATCGGATCTCGTCGAATTCCATCAAATCCCACCAAAACGCATCAAATCTCGCGGAATCTCACCGAATCCCGTCGAATTGTCTCAAATCGGGTCGAATGGTGTCAAACGGAATGGAATCGAATTAAATCGAATAGATTAGAGTAGTGTAGGTTAGGCTGGGATTCAGTAGGGAAGGGCACAGAAGAATAGAATAGAGTAGAACAGAAGAGAATACCAAGAGTAGAATGGAGTAGAGTTGAGTAGAGTGGAATAGTCAGAGTCGGGTAGTGCAGAATATAGATGAATAGATCCAATTCAAGCCGAATCGATTCGAATGGAGAGGAAAGGAGACAAATCGTGATGAATCGAATCGATTCGAATCGATTAGAGTAGGGTAGGGTAGAACAGAATAGAATAGAGTAGAAAAGAGTAGAATGGTGTGGAATGGAGTTGAATGGAGCCAGATAGAGACAAATAAAGTAGAAAGGGTTGAGTAGAGCTGAACAGGGCTGAATAAGGTTCACTCGAGCCTAATTACGCTGAATTGAGCAGAATCGAGACGAACTGACCCAATTCAAGCCAAATAGAGCTAAATCGAGCCGATTCAAGCCTAATCACATTGAATCGCGTCGAAATGCGTTGAATCGAATAGATTAGTGTGGAGGAGGGTACGGCAGGAGAGGCTAGACTACAACACAACAGAACACAATAGAAAGAAGAGAATAGAATTAAGTAGAGTCGGGTCCAGTAGAATAGAGTCAAATCGAGTTGACGAGAGCTAAAAAGAGCCAAACAGAGCTGAATACAGCCGAATTGACCAAATTCAAGGTGAATCGAGATGAATCAAGTCCAGTCGTTTGAAATGTGTCGAATCGAATCAAATAGGTTAGTGTGGGGAAGGTAAGGTTAGGGTAGGGTAGAGAAGAATAGAATAGAGTAGAATAGAACAGAACAGAAAGAATCGAGTAGACTAGAGTCACACAGAGTCGAATACTGCCAAAAAGAGCCGAATAGAGTGGAAAAGAGCCGAATAGAACCGAATCGAGTTTAATGGAGGAGAAAGGAGATGAATCGAGCCGATATGACCCGAATCAGGTCGAATTCCGTTCAAGTGTGTCGAATAGCATAGAACAGATTACAGTAGGCTAAGTTAGGGTAGGGTAGGGTAGAACAGAGTGCAGTAGAACAGAGCAGAAGAGAAGAGAACACAACTGAAAGAATAGAATAGGGTCGAGACGAGCAGAGTATAGAAGAGTAGAGTAGAGTAGAGTCGAATATTGCCGAATAGAGCCAAAGACAGCCAAATAGAGCCCAAAAGAGCTAAATCGATAGAAACCAAGACAAATCACGCTGAATCCCGTGGAATCGTGCTCTATCGCGTCGAATCCCGTCGAATTGCATTGAATCTGATCAATTCCAATCCAATCCAATCCAATCCATTACAATAGACTAGAGTAGGGTAGAGTCCAATACAATACAGTAGAGAACAGTTTAGGATGGAGTAGAATGGTGTGGCATGGAGTCGAGTGGAGTCGAAAAGAGATAATAGAGTTGAGTAGAGTCTAACAGAGCCGAATAGAGCCTATTCGAGCTGACTAGAGCCGAATGGAGCCGATTAGAGCTGAATCGAACCGATTTGAGCCGATTGGGGATGAATGGAGTGGAAAGGAGCCGATTTGAGCTGAATCGCATCGAGATGCGTGGAATCGAATCCAGTAGAATAGATTAGATTAGGGTAGGGTGGAATAGAGTAGACTTGAACACAGTAGAAGAGAATGGAAAGAATACAATAGAATAGAGTAGAAAAGGGTAGAGCAGAGCAGAATAGCGTAGAGTAGAATAGAGTAGAGTAGAACAGAGTTGAAGCAAGCTGAATGGAGACGAAACGAGACAAATCTCGTCGAATGGCGTCGAATCCCATGGAATCAATCACAGTAGGGTATAGTAGAATAGCGTAGAATGGAGTAGAATGGTGTGCAATGGAATCGAGTAGAGTAGAAGAGAGCCGAAGAGGGCCGAAGAGGGCCAAATCGAGCTGAATTGAGCGAAATCGAGCCGAATCCAGTGAATCGAGCCTAATCAAGCCGAATCGACACTATTCGAGACAAATGGAGCCGGATGGACATGAATCACACCGATTCGGCCCCTAGTCGCGTCAAAATTTGTCGAATTCAATGGAATAGACTAGAGTAGGGGAGGTTCGGGTAGGCTAGGGTAGGGTAGAATGGAGTAGAATAGAATAAAACAGAACAGAACACAACAAAATAGAACAGAACAACACAGAACGAATACAGAAACGAGTAGGCTAGAGTAGAGTAGAGGGGAATAGAGTAGAGTAGAATAGATTCGAACAGAGCCAAATCGAGCCGAATCGCGTCGAAATGGGTTGAATGAATCAAATCCAATCAAGTGGATTACAATACCTTAGAGTTGGGTAGCATAGGGTAGGGTAGAATAGAGTAGAATAGTACAGAACAGAGTAGAAACAATACAATAGAATAGAGAAGAGTTGACTAGAGTAGAATAGAGCTGAATAGAGCCAAATGCAGACGAAACGAGAGGAATCGTGTAGAAGCAATTAGAGGGGTGCTGGGTAGGGTAGAGCAGAATAGAGTAGAATAGTGTAGAATAGTGTGGAATGAATAGAATGGAGTAGAATGGAGTCAAATAGAAATGAATAGAGTAGAAAAGAGTCGAATAGAGCAGAATAGGGCCGAAGAACGCCAAATCGAGCAGATTCGAAGCGACTCAAGCCAAAACAAGCTGAATGGAGCCTAACTGAGCCGAATAGAGCCAAATCGAGCCGAATCGAGCCGATTCAAGCTTCATCGCCTCGAATCGCGTTCAATGCGTCAAATCCAATTGAGACGTATAGATTAGAGAAGGGGAGGGGAGGGGAGGGGAGAATAGAACAGCGTAGAGTGGAATAGAAGAGATTAGAACAGAATAGAAGGAATAGAATCGAGTAGAATAGAGTGGAAAAGAGTAGAGTCGAATACAGTCGAATAGAGCCGACTAAGCTCAATAGAGACGAATGGAGCTGAATACAGCCGAAAAGAGCTGTATACTGCCGAATCACACCTAATCGAGCGGAATCAAGCAGAATCGCACTGACTGTCACCGAACAGCGTCGAATCGAATCAGGTCGAATCGAGTCGAGCCACATCGTTTTGAATCAAACAAGGTCAAATCGCTTCATATCGTGTCGAATCCCATGGAATCACGTCGAATAACTTCGAATCGCGTCAAACCTCAGAGAATCCTACCGAATCACGTCGAGTCGCATGGAATCTCATCAAATCCCTTCAGATCTTGCTGAATCCAGTCAAGTCATATCAAATCGCTTTGCACGGAATCGAATTGAATCCAATAGACTAAAGTAGGCTAGGTTCGGGTGGGGTGCCGTAGGGTCGGGTAGGGTAGAATAGAATAGAGTACAACAGAATAGGAGAGAACAGAACAGAACAGAAAGAATACAACAGAACAGAATAGAGTCAAAGAGAGAGAACATAGCCGAATTGAGCCGAGTGGAGACAAAACGAGACGAATCACGTCCGGTTGCTTCGAATCGCGTCAAATCAAATCGAATCGATTAGAAGAGATTAGGGTAGGGAAGGGTAGAATAGAATAGAGGAAAATAGTGAAGAATGGTGTGGAATGGAATAGAATGGAGTTGAACGGAGTCCAATAGAGACGGATAGATATGAATAGAGTACAAAAGAGTCTAATAGAGAAGAATAGGGCCGGATAGGGCCAAATAAGGCCTAATTGAGCAGAATCCAGCAGAATCGATGGAATTCGAGCCTAATCGAGCCGAATGGAGTGAAATGGAGTCAAGTCGAGCCGAACGAATAGAGCCGATGCGAACTGAATCGAGCTGATTCAAGCCTAATCGCGTCAAATCGCGTGGAAATACGTCACATCGAATCTAATCAAATAGATTAGGGGAGGGGCGGGTGGGTAGAATAGAACAGAATAGTACAGAATAGAAAGACTAGAATATAGTACAGTAGGGTGGAGTAGAGAGAGTAAAGCAGAGCAGAGTAGAATTGAGTCAAATAGAGTCAAATAGTGCAGGACATAGCTGAATAGAGCCCATTCTGGCCGAATCGAGTCAAATGGAAACAAAACGAGATGAATCACACCGAAATGCTTCGAATCGCATCCAGTCGAATAGATTAGAGTAACGTAGGGTAGAGTAGAACAGAATAGAGTAGAATAGCGTAGAATGGAGAAGAGTGGAGTCAAATGGAGTCGAACAGAGACAAATAGAGTAGAAAAGAGTCGAATCGAGCCAAATAGGGCCGAATAAGGCTGAACCGAGTGGAAACGAGCTGAATTGAAGCGATTCGAGCCAAATCGAGCTGAATCGAGCTGATGTTGCGGAATCGAGCCGACTCAAGCGTGATGGTGTCCAGTCGCATCGAAATGCTTTGAATCGAATCAAATGGAATCGATTAGAATAGGTTAGGGTAGGGTAGTTTATGATCGGAAGACTAGGGTAGATGCAAGTAGACTACACTAGAGTAGACAAGAGAAGGCTAGAGTAGAAGCCTAGACTAGTAAGCTGGACTAGTCAGCTAGACTAGTGGCATAGAGCAGTAGCCTAGACAACTAGTCTTGAATAGTACCCTAAGTCAGTAATCTGAACGAGTACCCTTGCCTGAACTCTTAGCCTAATCTAGTACCCTTGCCTTAACTAGTAGTCCTAACAAGTACCCTTGCCTTAACCAGTAGTCTTCACTAGTACCCTTGCCTTCACTAGTAGTATGTCCTTAACACGTAGCCTGAACGGGTAGCCTTGCCTTAACCAGTACCCTCAACAAGTACCCACGCCTTAACTAGTAGCCTGGCCTTAACTAATACCCTGGCCTTAACTAGTAGCCTGAACTAGTACACTTGCCTTAAGGAGTACCCTTGCCCGAACTACTCCCCTTAATTAGGACCCTTATTGAATAACCCTAAGTAGTAGAGTATGGTACGGTGGGGTAGCATAGGGTAGGGAAGCCTACGGTGGAACAGAGAAAATAGAAGGAAATAGAATAGAACAGCATAGGTCAGGGTAGGTTAGCTCAGTGCAGGGTATGGTAGAGTAGCATAGGATGGAATAGAGAAAATAGAAAAGGAGACTAGAAAAGAGCAGACTAGATTAGGATAGGGTAGGGTGGGGGAGGGTTTTGTAGAATACAGTAGTGTAGAATGGAATAGAATGGTGTGGAGTGGAGTCGAATGGATTCGAACAGAGATGAATAGAGTAGAAAAGAGTTGAATAGAGCCGAATAACGCTGAATAGGACCAAATATGGCCAAAATGAGCCGAATCGAGTCGAGTCCACCAGATTCGGGATGAATGCAGCTGAGTGGAGCTGAAATGAGCCAAATAGAGACAAACTGAACCCAGCAAAATCGAGCCAAAACACACTTAATTGCATCCTATTGCATCGGATCTCGTCGAATTCCATCAAATCCCACCAAAACGCATCAAATCTCGCGGAATCTCACCGAATCCCGTCGAATTGTCTCAAATCGGGTCGAATGGTGTCAAACGGAATGGAATCGAATTAAATCGAATAGATTAGAGTAGTGTAGGTTAGGCTGGGATTCAGTAGGGAAGGGCACAGAAGAATAGAATAGAGTAGAACAGAAGAGAATACCAAGAGTAGAATGGAGTAGAGTTGAGTAGAGTGGAATAGTCAGAGTCGGGTAGTGCAGAATATAGATGAATAGATCCAATTCAAGCCGAATCGATTTGAATGGAGAGGAAAGGAGACAAATCGTGATGAATCGAATCGATTCGAATCGATTAGAGTAGGGTAGGGTAGAACAGAATAGAATAGAGTAGAAAAGAGTAGAATGGTGTGGAATGGAGTTGAATGGAGCCAGATAGAGACAAATAAAGTAGAAAGGGTTGAGTAGAGCTGAACAGGGCTGAATAAGGTTCACTCGAGCCTAATTACGCTGAATTGAGCAGAATCGAGACGAACTGACCCAATTCAAGCCAAATAGAGCTAAATCGAGCCGATTCAAGCCTAATCACATTGAATCGCGTCGAAATGCGTTGAATCGAATAGATTAGTGTGGAGGAGGGTACGGCAGGAGAGGCTAGACTACAACACAACAGAACACAATAGAAAGAAGAGAATAGAATTAAGTAGAGTCGGGTCCAGTAGAATAGAGTCAAATCGAGTTGACGAGAGCTAAAAAGAGCCAAACAGAGCTGAATACAGCCGAATTGACCAAATTCAAGGTGAATCGAGATGAATCAAGTCCAGTCGTTTGAAATGTGTCGAATCGAATCAAATAGGTTAGTGTGGGGAAGGTAAGGTTAGGGTAGGGTAGAGAAGAATAGAATAGAGTAGAATAGAACAGAACAGAAAGAATCGAGTAGACTAGAGTCACACAGAGTCGAATACTGCCAAAAAGAGCCGAATAGAGTGGAAAAGAGCCGAATAGAACCGAATCGAGTTTAATGGAGGAGAAAGGAGATGAATCGAGCCGATATGACCCGAATCAGGTCGAATTCCGTTCAAGTGTGTCGAATAGCATAGAACAGATTACAGTAGGCTAAGTTAGGGTAGGGTAGGGTAGAACAGAGTGCAGTAGAACAGAGCAGAAGAGAAGAGAACACAACTGAAAGAATAGAATAGGGTCGAGACGAGCAGAGTATAGAAGAGTAGAGTAGAGTAGAGTCGAATATTGCCGAATAGAGCCAAAGACAGCCAAATAGAGCCCAAAAGAGCTAAATCGATAGAAACCAAGACAAATCACGCCGAATCCCGTGGAATCGTGCTCTATCGCGTCGAATCCTGTCGAATTGCATTGAATCTGATCAATTCCAATCCAATCCAATCCAATCCATTACAATAGACTAGAGTAGGGTAGAGTCCAATACAATACAGTAGAGAACAGTTTAGGATGGAGTAGAATGGTGTGGCATGGAGTCGAGTGGAGTCGAAAAGAGATAATAGAGTTGAGTAGAGTCTAACAGAGCCGAATAGAGCCTATTCGAGCTGACTAGAGCCGAATGGAGCCGATTAGAGCTGAATCGAACCGATTTGAGCCGATTGGGGATGAATGGAGTGGAAAGGAGCCGATTTGAGCTGAATCGCATCGAGATGCGTGGAATCGAATCCAGTAGAATAGATTAGATTAGGGTAGGGTGGAATAGAGTAGACTTGAACACAGTAGAAGAGAATGGAAAGAATACAATAGAATAGAGTAGAAAAGGGTAGAGCAGAGCAGAATAGCGTAGAGTAGAATAGAGTAGAGTAGAACAGAGTTGAAGCAAGCTGAATGGAGACGAAACGAGACAAATCTCGTCGAATGGCGTCGAATCCCATGGAATCAATCACAGTAGGGTATAGTAGAATAGCGTAGAATGGAGTAGAATGGTGTGCAATGGAATCGAGTAGAGTAGAAGAGAGCCGAAGAGGGCCGAAGAGGGCCAAATCGAGCTGAATTGAGCGAAATCGAGCCGAATCCAGTGAATCGAGCCTAATCAAGCCGAATCGACACTATTCGAGACAAATGGAGCCGGATGGACATGAATCACACCGATTCGGCCCCTAGTCGCGTCAAAATTTGTCGAATTCAATGGAATAGACTAGAGTAGGGGAGGTTCGGGTAGGCTAGGGTAGGGTAGAATGGAGTAGAATAGAATAAAACAGAACAGAACACAACAAAATAGAACAGAACAACACAGAACGAATACAGAAACGAGTAGGCTAGAGTAGAGGGGAATAGAGTAGAGTAGAATAGATTCGAACAGAGCCAAATCGAGCCGAATCGCGTCGAAATGGGTTCAATGAATCAAATCCAATCAAGTGGATTACAATACCTTAGAGTTGGGTAGCATAGGGTAGGGTAGAATAGAGTAGAATAGTACAGAACAGAGTAGAAACAATACAATAGAATAGAGAAGAGTTGACTAGAGTAGAATAGAGCTGAATAGAGCCAAATGCAGACGAAACGAGAGGAATCGTGTAGAAGCAATTAGAGTGATGCTGGGTAGGGTAGAGCAGAATAGAGTAGAATAGTGTAGAATAGTGTGGAATGAATAGAATGGAGTAGAATGGAGTCAAATAGAAATGAATAGAGTAGAAAAGAGTCGAATAGAGCAGAATAGGGCCGAAGAACGCCAAATCGAGCAGATTCGAAGCGACTCAAGCCAAAACAAGCTGAATGGAGCCTAACTGAGCCGAATAGAGCCAAATCGAGCCGAATCGAGCCGATTCAAGCTTCATCGCCTCGAATCGCGTTCAATGCGTCAAATCCAATTGAGACGTATAGATTAGAGAAGGGGAGGGGAGGGGAGGGGAGAATAGAACAGCGTAGAGTGGAATAGAAGAGATTAGAACAGAATAGAAGGAATAGAATCGAGTAGAATAGAGTGGAAAAGAGTAGAGTCAAATACAGTCGAATAGAGCCGACTAAGCTGAATAGAGACGAATGGAGCTGAATACAGCCGAAAAGAGCTGTATACTGCCGAATCACACCTAATCGAGCGGAATCAAGCAGAATCGCACTGACTGTCACCGAACAACGTCGAATCGAATCAGGTCGAATCGAGTCGAGCCACATCGTTTTGAATCAAACAAGGTCAAATCGCTTCATATCGTGTCGAATCCCATGGAATCACGTCGAATAACTTCGAATCGCGTCAAACCTCAGAGAATCCTACCGAATCACGTCGAGTCGCATGGAATCTCATCAAATCCCTTCAGATCTTGCTGAATCCAGTCAAGTCATATCAAATCGCTTTGCACGGAATCGAATTGAATCCAATAGACTAAAGTAGGCTAGGTTCGGGTGGGGTGCCGTAGGGTCGGGTAGGGTAGAATAGAATAGAGTACAACAGAATAGGAGAGAACAGAACAGAACAGAAAGAATACAACAGAACAGAATAGAGTCAAAGAGAGAGAACATACCCGAATTGAGCCGAGTGGAGACAAAACGAGACGAATCACGTCCGGTTGCTTCGAATCGCGTCAAATCAAATCGAATCGATTAGAAGAGATTAGGGTAGGGAAGGGTAGAATAGAATAGAGGAAAATAGTGAAGAATGCTGTGGAATGGAATAGAATGGAGTTGAACGGAGTCCAATAGAGACGGATAGATATGAATAGAGTACAAAAGAGTCTAATAGAGAAGAATAGGGCCGGATAGGGCCAAATAAGGCCTAATTGAGCAGAATCCAGCAGAATCGATGGAATTCGAGCCTAATCGAGCCGAATGGAGTGAAATGGAGTCAAGTCGAGCCGAACGAATAGAGCCGATGCGAACTGAATCGAGCTGATTCAAGCCTAATCGCGTCAAATCGCGTGGAAATACGTCACATCGAATCTAATCAAATAGATTAGGGGAGGGGCGGGTGGGTAGAATAGAACAGAATAGTACAGAATAGAAAGACTAGAATATAGTACAGTAGGGTGGAGTAGAGAGAGTAAAGCAGAGCAGAGTAGAATTGAGTCAAATAGAGTCAAATAGTGCAGGACATAGCTGAATAGAGCCCATTCTGGCCGAATCGAGTCAAATGGAAACAAAACGAGATGAATCACACCGAAATGCTTCGAATCGCATCCAGTCGAATAGATTAGAGTAACGTAGGGTAGAGTAGAACAGAATAGAGTAGAATAGCGTAGAATGGAGAAGAGTGGAGTCAAATGGAGTCGAACAGAGACAAATAGAGTAGAAAAGAGTCGAATCGAGCCAAATAGGGCCGAATAAGGCTGAACCGAGTGGAAACGAGCTGAATTGAAGCGATTCGAGCCAAATCGAGCTGAATCGAGCTGATGTTGCGGAATCGAGCCGACTCAAGCGTGATGGTGTCCAGTCGCATCGAAATGCTTTGAATCGAATCAAATGGAATCGATTAGAATAGGTTAGGGTAGGGTAGTTTATGATCGGAAGACTAGGGTAGATGCAAGTAGACTACACTAGAGTAGACAAGAGAAGGCTAGAGTAGAAGCCTAGACTAGTAAGCTGGACTAGTCAGCTAGACTAGTGGCATAGAGCAGTAGCCTAGACACCTAGTCTTGAATAGTACCCTAAGTCAGTAATCTGAACGAGTACCCTTGCCTGAACTCTTAGCCTAATCTAGTACCCTTGCCTTAACTAGTAGTCCTAACAAGTACCCTTGCCTTAACCAGTAGTCTTCACTAGTACCCTTGCCTTCACTAGTAGTATGTCCTTAACACGTAGCCTGAACGGGTAGCCTTGCCTTAACCAGTACCCTCAACAAGTACCCACGCCTTAACTAGTAGCCTGGCCTTAACTAATACCCTGGCCTTAACTAGTAGCCTGAACTAGTACACTTGCCTTAAGGAGTACCCTTGCCCGAACTACTCCCCTTAATTAGGACCCTTATTGAATAACCCTAAGTAGTAGAGTATGGTACGGTGGGGTAGCATAGGGTAGGGAAGCCTACGGTGGAACAGAGAAAATAGAAGGAAATAGAATAGAACAGCATAGGTCAGGGTAGGTTAGCTCAGTGCAGGGTATGGTAGAGTAGCATAGGATGGAATAGAGAAAATAGAAAAGGAGACTAGAAAAGAGCAGACTAGATTAGGATAGGGTAGGGTGGGGAGGGTTTTGTAGAATACAGTAGTGTAGAATGGAATAGAATGGTGTGGAGTGGAGTCGAATGGATTCGAACAGAGATGAATAGAGTAGAAAAGAGTTGAATAGAGCCGAATAACGCTGAATAGGACCAAATATGGCCAAAATGAGCCGAATCGAGTCGAGTCCACCAGATTCGGGATGAATGCAGCTGAGTGGAGCTGAAATGAGCCAAATAGAGACAAACTGAACCCAGCAAAATCGAGCCAAAACACACTTAATTGCATCCTATTGCATCGGATCTCGTCGAATTCCATCAAATCCCACCAAAACGCATCAAATCTCGCGGAATCTCACCGAATCCCGTCGAATTGTCTCAAATCGGGTCGAATGGTGTCAAACGGAATGGAATCGAATTAAATCGAATAGATTAGAGTAGTGTAGGTTAGGCTGGGATTCAGTAGGGAAGGGCACAGAAGAATAGAATAGAGTAGAACAGAAGAGAATACCAAGAGTAGAATGGAGTAGAGTTGAGTAGAGTGGAATAGTCAGAGTCGGGTAGTGCAGAATATAGATGAATAGATCCAATTCAAGCCGAATCAATTCGAATGGAGAGGAAAGGAGACAAATCGTGATGAATCGAATCGATTCGAATCGATTAGAGTAGGGTAGGGTAGAACAGAATAGAATAGAGTAGAAAAGAGTAGAATGGTGTGGAATGGAGTTGAATGGAGCCAGATAGAGACAAATAAAGTAGAAAGGGTTGAGTAGAGCTGAACAGGGCTGAATAAGGTTCACTCGAGCCTAATTACGCTGAATTGAGCAGAATCGAGACGAACTGACCCAATTCAAGCCAAATAGAGCTAAATCGAGCCGATTCAAGCCTAATCACATGGAATCGCGTCGAAATGCGTTGAATCGAATAGATTAGTGTGGAGGAGGGTACGGCAGGAGAGGCTAGACTACAACACAACAGAACACAATAGAAAGAAGAGAATAGAATTAAGTAGAGTCGGGTCCAGTAGAATAGAGTCAAATCGAGTTGACGAGAGCTAAAAAGAGCCAAACAGAGCTGAATACAGCCAAATTGACCAAATTCAAGGTGAATCGAGATGAATCAAGTCCAGTCGTTTGAAATGTGTCGAATCGAATCAAATAGGTTAGTGTGGGCAAGGTAAGGTTAGGGTAGGGTAGAGAAGAATAGAATAGAGTAGAATAGAACAGAACAGAAAGAATCGAGTAGACTAGAGTCACACAGAGTCGAATACTGCCAAAAAGAGCCGAATAGAGTGGAAAAGAGCCGAATAGAACCGAATCGAGTTTAATGGAGGAGAAAGGAGATGAATCGAGCCGATATGACCCGAATCAGGTCGAATTCCGTTCAAGTGTGTCGAATAGCATAGAACAGATTACAGTAGGCTAAGTTAGGGTAGGGTAGGGTAGAACAGAGTGCAGTAGAACAGAGCAGAAGAGAAGAGAACACAACTGAAAGGATAGAATAGGGTCGAGACGAGCAGAGTATAGAAGAGTAGAGTAGAGTAGAGTCGAATATTGCCGAATAGAGCCAAAGACAGCCAAATAGAGCCCAAAAGAGCTAAATCGATAGAAACCAAGACAAATCACGCCGAATCCCGTGGAATCGTGCTCTATCGCGTCGAATCCTGTCGAATTGCATTGAATCTGATCAATTCCAATCCAATCCAATCCAATCCATTACAATAGACTAGAGTAGGGTAGAGTCCAATACAATACAGTAGAGAACAGTTTAGGATGGAGTAGAATGGTGTGGCATGGAGTCGAGTGGAGTCGAAAAGAGATAATAGAGTTGAGTAGAGTCTAACAGAGCCGAATAGAGCCTATTCGAGCTGACTAGAGCCGAATGGAGCCGATTAGAGCTGAATCGAACCGATTTGAGCCGATCGGGGATGAATGGAGTGGAAAGGAGCCGATTTGAGCTGAATCGCATCGAGATGCGTGGAATCGAATCCAGTAGAATAGATTAGATTAGGGTAGGGTGGAATAGAGTAGACTTGAACACAGTAGAAGAGAATGGAAAGAATACAATAGAATAGAGTAGAAAAGGGTAGAGCAGAGCAGAATAGTGTAGAGTAGAATAGAGTAGAGTAGAACAGAGTCGAAGCAAGCTGAATGGAGACGAAACGAGACAAATCTCGTCGAATGGCGTCGAATCCCATGGAATCAATCACAGTAGGGTATAGTAGAATAGCGTAGAATGGAGTAGAATGGTGTGCAATGGAATCGAGTAGAGTAGAAGAGAGCCGAAGAGGGCCGAAGAGGGCCAAATCGAGCTGAATTGAGCGAAATCGAGCCGAATCCAGTGAATCGAGCCTAATCAAGCCGAATCGACACTATTCGAGACAAATGGAGCCGGATGGACATGAATCACACCGATTCGGCCCCTAGTCGCGTCAAAATTTGTCGAATTCAATGGAATAGACTAGAGTAGGGGAGGTTCGGGTAGGCTAGGGTAGGGTAGAATGGAGTAGAATAGAATAAAACAGAACAGAACACAACAAAATAGAACAGAACAACACAGAACGAATACAGAAACGAGTAGGCTAGAGTAGAGTAGAGGGGAATAGAGTAGAGTAGAATAGATTCGAACAGAGCCAAATCGAGCCGAATCGCGTCGAAATGGGTTGAATGAATCAAATCCAATCAAGTGGATTACAATACCTTAGAGTTGGGTAGCATAGGGTAGGGTAGAATAGAGTAGAATAGTACAGAACAGAGTAGAAACAATACAATAGAATAGAGAAGAGTTGACTAGAGTAGAATAGAGCTGAATAGAGCCAAATGCAGACGAAACGAGAGGAATCGTGTAGAAGCAATTAGAGTGATGCTGGGTAGGGTAGAGCAGAATAGAGTAGAATAGTGTAGAATAGTGTGGAATGAATAGAATGGAGTAGAATGGAGTCAAATAGAAATGAATAGAGTAGAAAAGAGTCGAATAGAGCAGAATAGGGCCGAAGAACGCCAAATCGAGCAGATTCGAAGCGACTCAAGCCAAAACAAGCTGAATGGAGCCTAACTGAGCCGAATAGAGCCAAATCGAGCCGAATCGAGCCGATTCAAGCTTCATCGCCTCGAATCGCGTTCAATGCGTCAAATCCAATTGAGACGTATAGATTAGAGAAGGGGAGGGGAGGGGAGGGGAGAATAGAACAGCGTAGAGTGGAATAGAAGCGATTAGAACAGAATAGAAGGAATAGAATCGAGTAGAATAGAGTGGAAAAGAGTAGAGTCGAATACAGTCGAATAGAGCCGACTAAGCTCAATAGAGACGAATGGAGCTGAATACAGCCGAAAAGAGCTGTATACTGCCGAATCACACCTAATCGAGCGGAATCAAGCAGAATCGCACTGACTGTCACCAAACAGCGTCGAATCGAATCAGGTCGAATCGAGTCGAGCCACATCGTTTTGAATCAAACAAGGTCAAATCGCTTCATATCGTGTCGAATCCCATGGAATCACGTCGAATAACTTCGAATCGCGTCAAACCTCAGAGAATCCTACCGAATCACGTCGAGTCGCATGGAATCTCATCAAATCCCTTCAGATCTTGCTGAATCCAGTCAAGTCATATCAAATCGCTTTGCACGGAATCGAATTGAATCCAATAGACTAAAGTAGGCTAGGTTCGGGTGGGGTGCCGTAGGGTCGGGTAGGGTAGAATAGAATAGAGTACAACAGAATAGGAGAGAACAGAACAGAACAGAAAGAATACAACAGAACAGAATAGAGTCAAAGAGAGAGAACATAGCCGAATTGAGCCGAGTGGAGACAAAACGAGACGAATCACGTCCGGTTGCTTCGAATCGCGTCAAATCAAATCGAATCGATTAGAAGAGATTAGGGTAGGGAAGGGTAGAATAGAATAGAGGAAAATAGTGAAGAATGCTGTGGAATGGAATAGAATGGAGTTGAACGGAGTCCAATAGAGACGGATAGATATGAATAGAGTACAAAAGAGTCTAATAGAGAAGAATAGGGCCGGATAGGGCCAAATAAGGCCTAATTGAGCAGAATCCAGCAGAATCGATGGAATTCGAGCCTAATCGAGCCGAATGGAGTGAAATGGAGTCAAGTCGAGCCGAACGAATAGAGCCGATGCGAACTGAATCGAGCTGATTCAAGCCTAATCGCGTCAAATCGCGTGGAAATACGTCACATCGAATCTAATCAAATAGATTAGGGGAGGGGCGGGTGGGTAGAATAGAACAGAATAGTACAGAATAGAAAGACTAGAATATAGTACAGTAGGGTGGAGTAGAGAGAGTAAAGCAGAGCAGAGTAGAATTGAGTCAAATAGAGTCAAATAGTGCAGGACATAGCTGAATAGAGCCCATTCTGGCCGAATCGAGTCAAATGGAAACAAAACGAGATGAATCACACCGAAATGCTTCGAATCGCATCCAGTCGAATAGATTAGAGTAACGTAGGGTAGAGTAGAACAGAATAGAGTAGAATAGCGTAGAATGGAGAAGAGTGGAGTCAAATGGAGTCGAACAGAGACAAATAGAGTAGAAAAGAGTCGAATCGAGCCAAATAGGGCCGAATAAGGCTGAACCGAGTGGAAACGAGCTGAATTGAAGCGATTCGAGCCAAATCGAGCTGAATCGAGCTGATGTTGCGGAATCGAGCCGACTCAAGCGTGATGGTGTCCAGTCGCATCGAAATGCTTTGAATCGAATCAAATGGAATCGATTAGAATAGGTTAGGGTAGGGTAGTTTATGATCGGAAGACTAGGGTAGATGCAAGTAGACTACACTAGAGTAGACAAGAGAAGGCTAGAGTAGAAGCCTAGACTAGTAAGCTGGACTAGTCAGCTAGACTAGTGGCATAGAGCAGTAGCCTAGACACCTAGTCTTGAATAGTACCCTAAGTCAGTAATCTGAACGAGTACCCTTGCCTGAACTCTTAGCCTAATCTAGTACCCTTGCCTTAACTAGTAGTCCTAACAAGTACCCTTGCCTTAACCAGTAGTCTTCACTAGTACCCTTGCCTTCACTAGTAGTATGTCCTTAACACGTAGCCTGAACGGGTAGCCTTGCCTTAACCAGTACCCTCAACAAGTACCCACGGCTTAACTAGTAGCCTGGCCTTAACTAATACCCTGGCCTTAACTAGTAGCCTGAACTAGTACACTTGCCTTAAGGAGTACCCTTGCCCGAACTACTCCCCTTAATTAGGACCCTTATTGAATAACCCTAAGTAGTAGAGTATGGTACGGTGGGGTAGCATAGGGTAGGGAAGCCTACGGTGGAACAGAGAAAATAGAAGGAAATAGAATAGAACAGCATAGGTCAGGGTAGGTTAGCTCAGTGCAGGGTATGGTAGAGTAGCATAGGATGGAATAGAGAAAATAGAAAAGGAGACTAGAAAAGAGCAGACTAGATTAGGATAGGGTAGGGTGGGGGAGGGTTTTGTAGAATACAGTAGTGTAGAATGGAATAGAATGGTGTGGAGTGGAGTCGAATGGATTCGAACAGAGATGAATAGAGTAGAAAAGAGTTGAATAGAGCCGAATAACGCTGAATAGGACCAAATATGGCCGAAATGAGCCGAATCGAGTCGAGTCCACCAGATTCGGGATGAATGCAGCTGAGTGGAGCTGAAATGAGCCAAATAGAGACAAACTGAACCCAGCAAAATCGAGCCAAAACACACTTAATTGCATCCTATTGCATCGGATCTCGTCGAATTCCATCAAATCCCACCAAAACGCATCAAATCTCGCGGAATCTCACCGAATCCCGTCGAATTGTCTCAAATCGGGTCGAATGGTGTCAAACGGAATGGAATCGAATTAAATCGAATAGATTAGAGTAGTGTAGGTTAGGCTGGGATTCAGTAGGGAAGGGCACAGAAGAATAGAATAGAGTAGAACAGAAGAGAATACCAAGAGTAGAATGGAGTAGAGTTGAGTAGAGTGGAATAGTCAGAGTCGGGTAGTGCAGAATATAGATGAATAGATCCAATTCAAGCCGAATCAATTCGAATGGAGAGGAAAGGAGACAAATCGTGATGAATCGAATCGATTCGAATCGATTAGAGTAGGGTAGGGTAGAACAGAATAGAATAGAGTAGAAAAGAGTAGAATGGTGTGGAATGGAGTTGAATGGAGCCAGATAGAGACAAATAAAGTAGAAAGGGTTGAGTAGAGCTGAACAGGGCTGAATAAGGTTCACTCGAGCCTAATTACGCTGAATTGAGCAGAATCGAGACGAACTGACCCAATTCAAGCCAAATAGAGCTAAATCGAGCCGATTCAAGCGTAATCACATGGAATCGCGTCGAAATGCGTTGAATCGAATAGATTAGTGTGGAGGAGGGTACGGCAGGAGAGGCTAGACTACAACACAACAGAACACAATAGAAAGAAGAGAATAGAATTAAGTAGAGTCGGGTCCAGTAGAATAGAGTCAAATCGAGTTGACGAGAGCTGAAAAGAGCCAAACAGAGCTGAATACAGCCGAATTGACCAAATTCAAGGTGAATCGAGATGAATCAAGTCCAGTCGTTTGAAATGTGTCGAATCGAATCAAATAGGTTAGTGTGGGCAAGGTAAGGTTAGGGTAGGGTAGAGAAGAATAGAATAGAGTAGAATAGAACAGAACAGAAAGAATCGAGTAGACTAGAGTCACACAGAGTCGAATACTGCCAAAAAGAGCCGAATAGAGTGGAAAAGAGCCGAATAGAACCGAATCGAGTTTAATGGAGGAGAAAGGAGATGAATCGAGCCGATATGACCCGAATCAGGTCGAATTCCGTTCAAGTGTGTCGAATAGCATAGAACAGATTACAGTAGGCTAAGTTAGGGTAGGGTAGGGTAGAACAGAGTGCAGTAGAACAGAGCAGAAGAGAAGAGAACACAACTGAAAGGATAGAATAGGGTCGAGACGAGCAGAGTATAGAAGAGTAGAGTAGAGTAGAGTCGAATATTGCCGAATAGAGCCAAAGACAGCCAAATAGAGCCCAAAAGAGCTAAATCGATAGAAACCAAGACAAATCACGCCGAATCCCGTGGAATCGTGCTCTATCGCGTCGAATCCTGTCGAATTGCATTGAATCTGATCAATTCCAATCCAATCCAATCCAATCCATTACAATAGACTAGAGTAGGGTAGAGTCCAATACAATACAGTAGAGAACAGTTTAGGATGGAGTAGAATGGTGTGGCATGGAGTCGAGTGGAGTCGAAAAGAGATAATAGAGTTGAGTAGAGTCTAACAGAGCCGAATAGAGCCTATTCGAGCTGACTAGAGCCGAATGGAGCCGATTAGAGCTGAATCGAACCGATTTGAGCCGATCGGGGAGGAATGGAGTGGAAAGGAGCCGATTTGAGCTGAATCGCATCGAGATGCGTGGAATCGAATCCAGTAGAATAGATTAGATTAGGGTAGGGTGGAATAGAGTAGACTTGAACACAGTAGAAGAGAATGGAAAGAATACAATAGAATAGAGTAGAAAAGGGTAGAGCAGAGCAGAATAGTGTAGAGTAGAATAGAGTAGAGTAGAACAGAGTCGAAGCAAGCTGAATGGAGACGAAACGAGACAAATCTCGTCGAATGGCGTCGAATCCCATGGAATCAATCACAGTAGGGTATAGTAGAATAGCGTAGAATGGAGTAGAATGGTGTGCAATGGAATCGAGTAGAGTAGAAGAGAGCCGAAGAGGGCCGAAGAGGGCCAAATCGAGCTGAATTGAGCGAAATCGAGCCGAATCCAGTGAATCGAGCCTAATCAAGCCGAATCGACACTATTCGAGACAAATGGAGCCGGATGGACATGAATCACACCGATTCGGCCCCTAGTCGCGTCAAAATTTGTCGAATTCAATGGAATAGACTAGAGTAGGGGAGGTTCGGGTAGGCTAGGGTAGGGTAGAATGGAGTAGAATAGAATAAAACAGAACAGAACACAACAAAATAGAACAGAACAACACAGAACGAATACAGAAACGAGTAGGCTAGAGTAGAGTAGAGGGGAATAGAGTAGAGTAGAATAGATTCGAACAGAGCCAAATCGAGCCGAATCGCGTCGAAATGGGTTGAATGAATCAAATCCAATCAAGTGGATTACAATACCTTAGAGTTGGGTAGCATAGGGTAGGGTAGAATAGAGTAGAATAGTACAGAACAGAGTAGAAACAATACAATAGAATAGAGAAGAGTTGACTAGAGTAGAATAGAGCTGAATAGAGCCAAATGCAGACGAAACGAGAGGAATCGTGTAGAAGCAATTAGAGTGGTGCTGGGTAGGGTAGAGCAGAATAGAGTAGAATAGTGTGGAATAGTGTGGAATGAATAGAATGGAGTAGAATGGAGTCAAATAGAAATGAATAGAGTAGAAAAGAGTCGAATAGAGCAGAATAGGGCCGAAGAACGCCAAATCGAGCAGATTCGAAGCGACTCAAGCCAAAACAAGCTGAATGGAGCCTAACTGAGCCGAATAGAGCCAAATCGAGCCGAATCGAGCCGATTCAAGCTTCATCGCCTCGAATCGCGTTCAATGCGTCAAATCCAATTGAGACGTATAGATTAGAGAAGGGGAGGGGAGGGGAGGGGAGAATAGAACAGCGTAGAGTGGAATAGAAGCGATTAGAACAGAATAGAAGGAATAGAATCGAGTAGAATAGAGTGGAAAAGAGTAGAGTCGAATACAGTCGAATAGAGCCGACTAAGCTGAATAGAGACGAATGGAGCTGAATACAGCCGAAAAGAGCTGTATACTGCCGAATCACACCTAATCGAGCGGAATCAAGCAGAATCGCACTGACTGTCACCGAACAGCGTCGAATCGAATCAGGTCGAATCGAGTCGAGCCACATCGTTTTGAATCAAACAAGGTCAAATCGCTTCATATCGTGTCGAATCCCATGGAATCACGTCGAATAACTTCGAATCGCGTCAAACCTCAGAGAATCCTACCGAATCACGTCGAGTCGCATGGAATCTCATCAAATCCCTTCAGATCTTGCTGAATCCAGTCAAGTCATATCAAATCGCTTTGCACGGAATCGAATTGAATCCAATAGACTAAAGTAGGCTAGGTTCGGGTGGGGTGCCGTAGGGTCGGGTAGGGTAGAATAGAATAGAGTACAACAGAATAGGAGAGAACAGAACAGAACAGAAAGAATACAACAGAACAGAATAGAGTCAAAGAGAGAGAACATAGCCGAATTGAGCCGAGTGGAGACAAAACGAGACGAATCACGTCCGGTTGCTTCGAATCGCGTCAAATCAAATCGAATCGATTAGAAGAGATTAGGGTAGGGAAGGGTAGAATAGAATAGAGGAAAATAGTGAAGAATGGTGTGGAATGGAATAGAATGGAGTTGAACGGAGTCCAATAGAGACGGATAGATATGAATAGAGTACAAAAGAGTCTAATAGAGAAGAATAGGGCCGGATAGGGCCAAATAAGGCCTAATTGAGCAGAATCCAGCAGAATCGATGGAATTCGAGCCTAATCGAGCCGAATGGAGTGAAATGGAGTCAAGTCGAGCCGAACGAATAGAGCCGATGCGAACTGAATCGAGCTGATTCAAGCCTAATCGCGTCAAATCGCGTGGAAATACGTCACATCGAATCTAATCAAATAGATTAGGGGAGGGGCGGGTGGGTAGAATAGAACAGAATAGTACAGAATAGAAAGACTAGAATATAGTACAGTAGGGTGGAGTAGAGAGAGTAAAGCAGAGCAGAGTAGAATTGAGTCAAATAGAGTCAAATAGTGCAGGACATAGCTGAATAGAGCCCATTCTGGCCGAATCGAGTCAAATGGAAACAAAACGAGATGAATCACACCGAATTGCTTCGAATCGCATCCAGTCCAATAGATTAGAGTAACGTAGGGTAGAGTAGAACAGAATAGAGTAGAATAGCGTAGAATGGAGAAGAGTGGAGTCAAATGGAGTCGAACAGAGACAAATAGAGTAGAAAAGAGTCGAATCGAGCCAAATAGGGCCGAATAAGGCTGAATCGAGTGGAAACGAGCTGAATTGAAGCGATTCGAGCCAAATCGAGCTGAATCGAGCTGATGTTGCAGAATCGAGCCGACTCAAGCGTGATGGTGTCCAGTCGCATCGAAATGCTTTGAATCGAATCAAATGGAATCGATTAGAATAGGTTAGGGTAGGGTAGTTTATGATCGGAAGACTAGGGTAGATGCCAGTAGACTACGCTAGAGTAGACAAGAGAAGGCTAGAGTAGAAGCCTAGACTAGTAAGCTGGACTAGTCAGCTAGACTAGTGGCATAGAGCAGTAGCCTAGACAACTAGTCTTGAATAGTACCCTAAGTCAGTAATCTGAACGAGTACCCTTGCCTGAACGCTTAGCCTAATCTAGTACCCTTGCCTTAATTAGTAGTCCTAACAAGTACCCTTGCCTTAACCAGTAGTCTTCACTAGTACCCTTGCCTTCACTAGTAGTATGTCCTTAACAAGTAGCCTGAACGGGTAGCCTTGCCTTAACCAGTACCCTCAACAAGTACCCACGCCTTAACTAGTAGCCTGGCCTTAACTAGTAGCCTGGCCTTAACTAGTAGCCTGAACTAGTACACTTGCCTTAAGGAGTACCCTTGCCCGAACTACTCCCCTTAATTAGGACCCTTATTGAATAACCCTAAGTAGTGGAGTATGGTACGGTGGGGTAGCATAGGGTAGGGAAGCCTACGGTGGAACAGAGAAAATAGAAGGAAATAGAATAGAACAGCATAGGTCAGGGTAGGTTAGCTCAGTGCAGGGTATGGTAGAGTAGCATAGGATGGAATAGAGAAAATAGAAAAGGAGACTAGAAAAGAGCAGACTAGATTAGGATAGGGTAGGGTGGGGGAGGGTTTTGTAGAATACAGTAGTGTAGAATGGAATAGAATGGTGTGGAGTGGAGTCGAATGGATTCGAACAGAGATGAATAGAGTAGAAAAGAGTTGACTAGAGCCGAATAACGCTGAATAGGACCAAATATGGCCGAAATAAGCCGAATCGAGTGGAGTCCACCAGATTCGGGATGAATGCAGCTGAGTGGAGCTGAAATGAGCCAAATAGAGACAAACTGAACCCAGCAAAATCGAGCCAAAACACACTTAATTGCATCCTATTGCATCGGATCTCGTCGAATTCCATCAAATCCCACCAAAACGCATCAAATCTCGCGGAATCTCACCGAATCCCGTCGAATTGTCTCAAATCGGGTCGAATGGTGTCAAACGGAATGGAATCGAATTAAATCGAATAGATTAGAGTAGTGTAGGTTAGGCTGGGATTCAGTAGGGAAGGGCACAGAAGAATAGAATAGAGTAGAACAGAAGAGAATATCAAGAGTAGAATGGAGTAGAGTTGAGTAGAGTGGAATAGTCAGAGTCGGGTAGTGCAGAATATAGATGAATAGATCCAACTCAAGCCGAATCGATTCGAATGGAGAGGAAAGGAGACAAATCGTGATGAATCGAATCGATTCGAATCGATTAGAGTAGGGTAGGGTAGAACAGAATAGAATAGAGTAGAAAAGAGTAGAATGGTGTGGAATGGAGTTGAATGGAGCCAGATAGAGACAAATAAAGTAGAAAGGGTTGAGTAGAGCTGAACAGGGCTGAATAAGGTTCACTCGAGCCTAATTACGCTGAATTGAGCAGAATCGAGACGAACTGACCCAATTCAAGCCAAATAGAGCTAAATCGAGCCGATTCAAGCCTAATCACATGGAATCGCGTCGAAATGCGTTGAATCGAATAGATTAGTGTAGAGGAGGGTACGGCAGGAGAGGCTAGACTACAACACAACAGAACACAATAGAAAGAAGAGAATAGAATTAAGTAGAGTCGGGTCCAGTAGAATAGAGTCAAATCGAGTTGACGAGAGCTAAAAAGAGCCAAACAGAGCTGAATACAGCCGAATTGACCAAATTCAAGGTGAATCGAGATGAATCAAGTCCAGTCGTTTGAAATGTGTCGAATCGAATCAAATAGGTTAGTGTGGGCAAGGTAAGGTTAGGGTAGGGTAGAGAAGAATAGAATAGAGTAGAATAGAACAGAACAGAAAGAATCGAGTAGACTAGAGTCACACAGAGTCGAATACTGCCAAAAAGAGCCGAATAGAGTGGAAAAGAGCCGAATAGAACCGAATCGAGTTTAATGGAGGAGAAAGGAGATGAATCGAGCCGATATGACCCGAATCAGGTCGAATTCCGTTCAAGTGTGTCGAATAGCATAGAACAGATTACAGTAGGCTAAGTTAGGGTAGGGTAGGGTAGAATAGAGTGCAGTAGAACAGAGCAGAAGAGAAGAGAACACAACTGAAAGAATAGAATAGGGTCGAGACGAGCAGAGTATAGAAGAGTAGAGTAGAGTAGAGTCGAATATTGCCGAATAGAGCCAAAGACAGCCAAATAGAGCCCAAAAGAGCTAAATCGATAGAAACCAAGACAAATCACGCCGAATCCCGTGGAATCGTGCTCTATCGCGTCGAATCCTGTCGAATTGCATTGAATCTGATCAATTCCAATCCAATCCAATCCAATCCATTAGAATAGACTAGAGTAGGGTAGAGTCCAATACAATACAGTAGAGAACAGTTTAGGATGGAGTAGAATGGTGTGGCATGGAGTCGAGTGGAGTCGAAAAGAGATAATAGAGTTGAGTAGAGTCTAACAGAGCCGAATAGAGCCTATTCGAGCTGACTAGAGCCGAATGGAGCCGATTAGAGCTGAATCGAACCGATTTGAGCCGATTGGGGAGGAATGGAGTGGAAAGGAGCCGACTTGAGCTGAATCGCATCGAGATGCGTGGAATCGAATCCAGTAGAATAGATTAGATTAGGGTAGGGTGGAATAGAGTAGACTTGAACACAGTAAAAGAGAATGGAAAGAATACAATAGAATAGAGTAGAAAAGGGTAGAGCAGAGCAGAATAGTGTAGAGTAGAATAGAGTAGAGTAGAACAGAGTCGAAGCAAGCTGAATGGAGACGAAACGAGACAAATCTCGTCGAATGGCGTCGAATCCCATGGAATCAATCACAGTAGGGTATAGTAGAATAGCGTAGAATGGAGTAGAATGGTGTGCAATGGAATCGAGTAGAGTAGAAGAGAGCCGAAGAGGGCCGAAGAGGGCCAAATCGAGCTGAATTGAGCGAAATCGAGCCGAATCCAGTGAATCGAGCCTAATCAAGCCGAATCGACACTATTCGAGACAAATGGAGCCGGACGGACATGAATCACACCGATTCGGCCCCTCCCTAGTCGCGTCAAAATTTGTCGAATTCAATGGAATAGACTAGAGTAGGGGAGGTTCGGGTAGGCTAGGGTAGGGTAGAATGGAGTAGAATAGAATAAAACAGAACAGAACACAACAAAATAGAACAGAACAACACAGAACGAATACAGAAACGAGTAGGCTAGAGTAGAGTAGAGGGGAATAGAGTAGAGTAGAATAGATTCGAACAGAGCCAAATCGAGCCGAATCGCGTCGAAATGGGTTGAATGAATCAAATCCAATCAAGTGGATTACAATACCTTAGAGTTGGGTAGCATAGGGTAGGGTAGAATAGAGTAGAATAGTACAGAACAGAGTAGAAACAATACAATAGAATAGAGAAGAGTTGACTAGAGTAGAATAGAGCTGAATAGAGCCAAATGCAGACGAAACGAGAGGAATCGTGTAGAAGCAATTAGAGTGGTGCTGGGTAGGGTAGAGCAGAATAGAGTAGAATAGTGTGGAATAGTGTGGAATGAATAGAATGGAGTAGAATGGAGTCAAATAGAAATGAATAGAGTAGAAAAGAGTCGAATAGAGCAGAATAGGGCCGAAGAACGCCAAATCGAGCAGATTCGAAGCGACTCAAGCCAAAACAAGCTGAATGGAGCCTAACTGAGCCGAATAGAGCCAAATCGAGCCGAATCGAGCCGATTCAAGCTTCATCACCTCGAATCGCGTTCAATGCGTCAAATCCAATTGAGACGTATAGATTAGAGAAGGGGAGGGGAGGGGAGGGGAGAATAGAACAGCGTAGAGTGGAATAGAAGAGATTAGAACAGAATAGAAGGAATAGAATCGAGTAGAATAGAGTGGAAAAGAGTAGAGTCGAATACAGTCGAATAGAGCCGACTAAGCTGAATAGAGACGAATGGAGCTGAATACAGCCGAAAAGAGCTGTATACTGCCGAATCACACCTAATCGAGCGGAATCAAGCAGAATCGCACTGACTGTCACCGAACAGCGTCGAATCGAATCAGGTCGAATCGAGTCGAGCCACATCGTTTTGAACCAAACAAGGTCAAATCGCTTCATATCGTGTCGAATCCCACGGAATCACGTCGAATAACTTCGAATCGCGTCAAACCTCAGAGAATCCTACCGAATCACGTCGAGTCGCATGGAATCTCATCAAATCCCTTCAGATCTTGCTGAATCCAGTCAAGTCATATCAAATCGCTTTGCACGGAATCGAATTGAATCCAATAGACTAAAGTAGGCTAGGTTCGGGTGGGGTGCCGTAGGGTCGGGTAGGGTAGAATAGAATAGAGTACAACAGAATAGGAGAGAACAGAACAGAACAGAAAGAATACAACAGAACAGAATAGAGTCAAAGAGAGAGAACATAGCCGAATTGAGCCGAGTGGAGACAAAAGGAGACGAATCACGTCCGGTTGCTTCGAATCGCGTCAAATCAAATCGAATCGATTAGAAGAGATTAGGGTAGGGAAGGGTAGAATAGAATAGAGGAAAATAGTGAAGAATGGTGTGGAATGGAATAGAATGGAGTTGAACGGAGTCCAATAGAGACGGATAGATATGAATAGAGTACAAAAGAGTCTAATAGAGAAGAATAGGGCCGGATAGGGCCAAATAAGGCCTAATTGAGCAGAATCCAGCAGAATCGATGGAATTCGAGCCTAATCGAGCCGAATGGAGTGAAATGGAGTCAAGTCGAGCCGAACGAATAGAGCCGATGCGAACTGAATCGAGCTGATTCAAGCCTAATCGCGTCAAATCGCGTGGAAATACGTCACATCGAATCTAATCAAATAGATTAGGGGAGGGGCGGGTGGGTAGAATAGAACAGAATAGTACAGAATAGAAAGACTAGAATATAGTACAGTAGGGTGGAGTAGAGAGAGTAAAGCAGAGCAGAGTAGAATTGAGTCAAATAGAGTCAAATAGTGCAGGACATAGCTGAATAGAGCCCATTCTGGCCGAATCGAGTCAAATGGAAACAAAACGAGATGAATCACACCGAATTGCTTCGAATCGCATCCAGTCCAATAGATTAGAGTAACGTAGGGTAGAGTAGAATAGCGTAGAATGGAGAAGAGTGGAGTCAAATGGAGTCGAACAGAGACAAATAGAGTAGAAAAGAGTCGAATCAAGCCAAATAGGGCCGAATAAGGCTGAACCGAGTGGAAACGAGCTGAATTGAAGCGATTCGAGCCAAATCGAGCTGATGTTGCGGAATCGAGCCGACTCAAGCGTGATGGTGTCCAGTCGCATCGAAATGCTTTGAATCGAATCAAATGGAATCGATTAGAATAGGTTAGGGTAGGGTAGTTTATGATCGGAAGACTAGGGTAGATGCCAGTAGACTATGCTAGAGTAGACAAGAGAAGGCTAGAGTAGAAGCCTAGACTAGTAAGCTGGACTAGTCAGCTAGACTAGTGGCATAGAGCAGTAGCCTAGACAACTAGTCTTGAATAGTACCCTAAGTCAGTAATCTGAACGAGTACCCTTGCCTGAACTCTTAGCCTAATCTAGTACCCTTGCCTTAATTAGTAGTCCTAAGAAGTACCCTTGCCTTAACCAGTAGTCTTCACTAGTACCCTTGCCTTCACTAGTAGTATGTCCTTAACAAGTAGCCTGAACGGGTAGCCTTGCCTTAACCAGTACCCTCAACAAGTACCCACGCCTTAACTAGTAGCCTGGCCTTAACTAGTAGCCTGGCCTTAACTAGTAGCCTGAACTAGTACACTTGCCTTAAGGAGTACCCTTGCCCGAACTACTCCCCTTAATTAGGACCCTTATTGAATAACCCTAAGTAGTGGAGTATGGTACGGTGGGGTAGCATAGGGTAGGGAAGCCTACGGTGGAACAGAGAAAATAGAAGGAAATAGAATAGAACAGCATAGGTCAGGGTAGGTTAGCTCAGTGCAGGGTATGGTAGAGTAGCATAGGATGGAATAGAGAAAATAGAAAAGGAGACTAGAAAAGAGCAGACTAGATTAGGATAGGGTAGGGTGGGGGAGGGTTTTGTAGAATACAGTAGTGTAGAATGGAATAGAATGGTGTGGAGTGGAGTCGAATGGATTCGAACAGAGATGAATAGAGTAGAAAAGAGTTGAATAGAGCCGAATAACGCTGAATAGGACCAAATATGGCCGAAATGAGCCGAATCGAGTGGAGTCCACCAGATTCGGGATGAATGCAGCTGAGTGGAGCTGAAATGAGCCAAATAGAGACAAACTGCACCCAGCAAAATCGAGCCAAAACACACTTAATTGCATTCTATTGCATCGGATCTCGTCGAATTCCATCAAATCCCACCAAAACGCATCAAATCTCGCGGAATCTCACCGAATCCCGTCGAATTGTCTCAAATCGGGTCGAATGGTGTCAAACGGAATGGAATCGAATTAAATCGAATAGATTAGAGTAGTGTAGGTTAGGCTGGGATTCAGTAGGGAAGGGCACCGAAGAATAGAATAGAGTAGAACAGAAGAGAATATCAAGAGTAGAATGGAGTAGAGTTGAGTAGAGTGGAATAGTCAGAGTCGGGTAGTGCAGAATATAGATGAATAGATCCAATTCAAGCCGAATCGATTCGAATGGAGAGGAAAGGAGACAAATCGTGATGAATCGAATCGATTCGAATCGATTAGAGTAGGGTAGGGTAGAACAGAATAGAATAGAGTAGAAAAGAGTAGAATGGTGTGGAATGGAGTTGAATGGAGCCAGATAGAGACAAATAAAGTAGAAAGGGTTGAGTAGAGCTGAACAGGGCTGAATAAGGTTCACTCGAGCCTAATTACGCTGAATTGAGCAGAATCGAGACGAACTGACCCAATTCAAGCCAAATAGAGCTAAATCGAGCCGATTCAAGCCTAATCACATGGAATCGCGTCGAAATGCGTTGAATCGAATAGATTAGTGTAGAGGAGGGTACGGCAGGAGAGGCTAGACTACAACACAACAGAACACAATAGAAAGAAGAGAATAGAATTAAGTAGAGTCGGGTCCAGTAGAATAGAGTCAAATCGAGTTGACGAGAGCTAAAAAGAGCCAAACAGAGCTGAATACAGCCGAATTGACCAAATTCAAGGTGAATCGAGATGAATCAAGTCCAGTCGTTTGATATGTGTCGAATCGAATCAAATAGATTAGTGTGGGCAAGGTAAGGTTAGGGTAGGGTAGAGAAGAATAGAATAGAGTAGAATAGAACAGAACAGAAAGAATCGAGTAGACTAGAGTCACACAGAGTCGAATACTGCCAAAAAGAGCCGAATAGAGTGGAAAAGAGCCGAATAGAACCGAATCGAGTTTAATGGAGGAGAAAGGAGATGAATCGAGCCGATATGACCCGAATCAGGTCGAATTCCGTTCAAGTGTGTCGAATAGCATAGAACAGATTACAGTAGGCTAAGTTAGGGTAGGGTAGGGTAGAATAGAGTGCAGTAGAACAGAGCAGAAGAGAAGAGAACACAACTGAAAGAATAGAATAGGGTCGAGACGAGCAGAGTATAGAAGAGTAGAGTAGAGTAGAGTCGAATATTGCCGAATAGAGCCAAAGACAGCCAAATAGAGCCCAAAAGAGCTAAATCGATAGAAACCAAGACAAATCACGCCGAATCCCGTGGAATCGTGCTCTATCGCGTCGAATCCTGTCGAATTGCATTGAATCTGATCAATTCCAATCCAATCCAATCCAATCCATTACAATAGACTAGAGTAGGGTAGAGTCCAATACAATACAGTAGAGAACAGTTTAGGATGGAGTAGAATGGTGTGGCATGGAGTCGAGTGGAGTCGAAAAGAGATAATAGAGTTGAGTAGAGTCTAACAGAGCCGAATAGAGCCTATTCGAGCTGACTAGAGCCGAATGGAGCCGATTAGAGCTGAATCGAACCGATTTGAGCCGATTGGGGAGGAATGGAGTGGAAAGGAGCCGACTTGAGCTGAATCGCATCGAGATGCGTGGAATCGAATCCAGTAGAATAGATTAGATTAGGGTAGGGTGGAATAGAGTAGACTTGAACACAGTAAAAGAGAATGGAAAGAATACAATAGAATAGAGTAGAAAAGGGTAGAGCAGAGCAGAATAGTGTAGAGTAGAATAGAGTAGAGTAGAACAGAGTCGAAGCAAGCTGAATGGAGACGAAACGAGACAAATCTCGTCGAATGGCGTCGAATCCCATGGAATCAATCACAGTAGGGTATAGTAGAATAGCGTAGAATGGAGTAGAATGGTGTGCAATGGAATCGAGTAGAGTAGAAGAGAGCCGAAGAGGGCCGAAGAGGGCCAAATCGAGCTGAATTGAGCGAAATCGAGCCGAATCCAGTGAATCGAGCCTAATCAAGCCGAATCGACACTATTCGAGACAAATGGAGCCGGATGGACATGAATCACACCGATTCGGCCCCTAGTCGCGTCAAAATTTGTCGAATTCAATGGAATAGACTAGAGTAGGGGAGGTTCGGGTAGGCTAGGGTAGGGTAGAATGGAGTAGAATAGAATAAAACAGAACAGAACACAACAAAATAGAACAGAACAACACAGAACGAATACAGAAACGAGTAGGCTAGAGTAGAGTAGAGGGGAATAGAGTAGAGTAGAATAGATTCGAACAGAGCCAAATCGAGCCGAATCGCGTCGAAATGGGTTGAATGAATCAAATCCAATCAAGTGGATTACAATACCTTAGAGTTGGGTAGCATAGGGTAGGGTAGAATAGAGTAGAATAGTACAGAACAGAGTAGAAACAATACAATAGAATAGAGAAGAGTTGACTAGAGTAGAATAGAGCTGAATAGAGCCAAATGCAGACGAAACGAGAGGAATCGTGTAGAAGCAATTAGAGTGGTGCTGGGTAGGGTAGAGCAGAATAGAGTAGAATAGTGTGGAATAGTGTGGAATGAATAGAAAGGAGTAGAATGGAGTCAAATAGAAATGAATAGAGTAGAAAAGAGTCGAATAGAGCAGAATAGGGCCGAATAACGCCAAATCGAGCAGATTCGAAGCGACTCAAGCCAAAACAAGCTGAATGGAGCCTAACTGAGCCGAATAGAGCCAAATCGAGCCGAATCGAGCCGATTCAAGCTTCATCGCCTCGAATCGCGTTCAATGCGTCAAATCCAATTGAGACGTATAGATTAGAGAAGGGGAGGGGAGGGGAGGGGAGAATAGAACAGCGTAGAGTGGAATAGAAGAGATTAGAACAGAATAGAAGGAATAGAATCGAGTAGAATAGAGTGGAAAAGAGTAGAGTCGAATACAGTCGAATAGAGCCGACTAAGCTGAATAGAGACGAATGGAGCTGAATACAGCCGAAAAGAGCTGTATACTGCCGAATCACACCTAATCGAGCGGAATCAAGCAGAATCGCACTGACTGTCACCGAACAGCGTCGAATCGAATCAGGTCGAATCGAGTCGAGCCACATCGTTTTGAATCAAACAAGGTCAAATCGCTTCATATCGTGTCAAATCCCATGGAATCAAGTCGAATAACTTCGAATCGCGTCAAACCTCAGAGAATCCTACCGAATCACGTCGAGTCGCATGGAATCTCATCAAATCCCTTCAGATCTTGCTGAATCCAGTCAAGTCATATCAAATCGCTTTGCACGGAATCGAATTGAATCCAATAGACTAAAGTAGGCTAGGTTCGGGTGGGGTGCCGTAGGGTCGGGTAGGGTAGAATAGAATAGAGTACAACAGAATAGGAGAGAACAGAACAGAACAGAAAGAATACAACAGAACAGAATAGAGTCAAAGAGAGAGAACATAGCCGAATTGAGCCGAGTGGAGACAAAAGGAGACGAATCACGTCCGGTTGCTTCGAATCGCGTCAAATCAAATCGAATCGATTAGAAGAGATTAGGGTAGGGAAGGGTAGAATAGAATAGAGGAAAATAGTGAAGAATGGTGTGGAATGGAATAGAATGGAGTTGAACGGAGTCCAATAGAGACGGATAGATATGAATAGAGTACAAAAGAGTCTAATAGAGAAGAATAGGGCCGGATAGGGCCAAATAAGGCCTAATTGAGCAGAATCCAGCAGAATCGATGGAATTCGAGCCTAATCGAGCCGAATGGAGTGAAATGGAGTCAAGTCGAGCCGAACGAATAGAGCCGATGCGAACTGAATCGAGCTGATTCAAGCCTAATCGCGTCAAATCGCGTGGAAATACGTCACATCGAATCTAATCAAATAGATTAGGGGAGGGGCGGGTGGGTAGAATAGAACAGAATAGTACAGAATAGAAAGACTAGAATATAGTACAGTAGGGTGGAGTAGAGAGAGTAAAGCAGAGCAGAGTAGAATTGAGTCAAATAGAGTCAAATAGTGCAGGACATAGCTGAATAGAGCCCATTCTGGCCGAATCGAGTCAAATGGAAACAAAACGAGATGAATCACACCGAATTGCTTCGAATCGCATCCAGTCGATTAGATTAGAGTAACGTAGGGTAGAGTAGAACAGAATAGAGTAGAATAGCGTAGAATGGAGAAGAGTGGAGTCAAATGGAGTCGAACAGAGACAAATAGAGTAGAAAAGAGTCGAATCAAGCCAAATAGGGCCGAATAAGGCTGAACCGAGTGGAAACGAGCTGAATTGAAGCGATTCGAGCCAAATCGAGCTGATGTTGCGGAATCGAGCCGACTCAAGCGTGATGGTGTCCAGTCGCATCGAAATGCTTTGAATCGAATCAAATGGAATCGATTAGAATAGGTTAGGGTAGGGTAGTTTATGATCGGAAGACTAGGGTAGATGCCAGTAGACTACGCTAGAGTAGACAAGAGAAGGCTAGAGTAGAAGCCTAGACTAGTAAGCTGGACTAGTCAGCTAGACTAGTGGCATAGAGCAGTAGCCTAGACAACTAGTCTTGAATAGTACCCTAAGTCAGTAATCTGAACGAGTACCCTTGCCTGAACTCTTAGCCTAATCTAGTACCCTTGCCTTAATTAGTAGTCCTAAGAAGTACCCTTGCCTTAACCAGTAGTCTTCACTAGTACCCTTGCCTTCACTAGTAGTATGTCCTTAACAAGTAGCCTGAACGGGTAGCCTTGCCTTAACCAGTACCCTCAACAAGTACCCACGCCTTAACTAGTAGCCTGGCCTTAACTAGTAGCCTGGCCTTAACTAGTAGCCTGAACTAGTACACTTGCCTTAAGGAGTACCCTTGCCCGAACTACTCCCCTTAATTAGGACCCTTATTGAATAACCCTAAGTAGTGGAGTATGGTACGGTGGGGTAGCATAGGGTAGGGAAGCCTACGGTGGAACAGAGAAAATAGAAGGAAATAGAATAGAACAGCATAGGTCAGGGTAGGTTAGCTCAGTGCAGGGTATGGTAGAGTAGCATAGGATGGAATAGAGAAAATAGAAAAGGAGACTAGAAAAGAGCAGACTAGATTAGGATAGGGTAGGGTGGGGGAGGGTTTTGTAGAATACAGTAGTGTAGAATGGAATAGAATGGTGTGGAGTGGAGTCGAATGGATTCGAACAGAGATGAATAGAGTAGAAAAGAGTTGACTAGAGCCGAATAACGCTGAATAGGACCAAATATGGCCAAAATGAGCCGAATCGAGTCGAGTCCACCAGATTCGGGATGAATGCAGCTGAGTGGAGCTGAAATGAGCCAAATAGAGACAAACTGAACCCAGCAAAATCGAGCCAAAACACACTTAATTGCATCCTATTGCATCGGATCTCGTCGAATTCCATCAAATCCCACCAAAACGCATCAAATCTCGCGGAATCTCACCGAATCCCGTCGAATTGTCTCAAATCGGGTCGAATGGTGTCAAACGGAATGGAATCGAATTAAATCGAATAGATTAGAGTAGTGTAGGTTAGGCTGGGATTCAGTAGGGAAGGGCACAGAAGAATAGAATAGAGTAGAACAGAAGAGAATATCAAGAGTAGAATGGAGTAGAGTTGAGTAGAGTGGAATAGTCAGAGTCGGGTAGTGCAGAATATAGATGAATAGATCCAATTCAAGCCGAATCGATTCGAATGGAGAGGAAAGGAGACAAATCGTGATGAATCGAATCGATTCGAATCGATTAGAGTAGGGTAGGGTAGAACAGAATAGAATAGAGTAGAAAAGAGTAGAATGGTGTGGAATGGAGTTGAATGGAGCCAGATAGAGACAAATAAAGTAGAAAGGGTTGAGTAGAGCTGAACAGGGCTGAATAAGGTTCACTCGAGCCTAATTACGCTGAATTGAGCAGAATCGAGACGAACTGACCCAATTCAAGCCAAATAGAGCTAAATCGAGCCGATTCAAGCCTAATCACATGGAATCGCGTCGAAATGCGTTGAATCGAATAGATTAGTGTAGAGGAGGGTACGGCAGGAGAGGCTAGACTACAACACAACAGAACACAATAGAAAGAAGAGAATAGAATTAAGTAGAGTCGGGTCCAGTAGAATAGAGTCAAATCGAGTTGACGAGAGCTAAAAAGAGCCAAACAGAGCTGAATACAGCCGAATTGACCAAATTCAAGGTGAATCGAGATGAATCAAGTCCAGTCGTTTGAAATGTGTCGAATCGAATCAAATAGATTAGTGTGGGGAAGGTAAGGTTAGGGAAGGGTAGAGAAGAATAGAATAGAGTAGAATAGAACAGAACAGAAAGAATCGAGTAGACTAGAGTCACACAGAGTCGAATACTGCCAAAAAGAGCCGAATAGAGTGGAAAAGAGCCGAATAGAACCGAATCGAGTTTAATGGAGGAGAAAGGAGATGAATCGAGCCGATATGACCCGAATCAGGTCGAATTCCGTTCAAGTGTGTCGAATAGCATAGAACAGATTACAGTAGGCTAAGTTAGGGTAGGGTAGGGTAGAACAGAGTGCAGTAGAACAGAGCAGAAGAGAAGAGAACACAACTGAAAGAATAGAATAGGGTCGAGACGAGCAGAGTATAGAAGAGTAGAGTAGAGTAGAGTCGAATATTGCCGAATAGAGCCAAAGACAGCCAAATAGAGCCCAAAAGAGCTAAATCGATAGAAACCAAGACAAATCACGCCGAATCCCGTGGAATCATGCTGTATCGCGTCGAATCCTGTCGAATTGCATTGAATCTGATCAATTCCAATCCAATCCAATCCAATCCATTACAATAGACTAGAGTAGGGTAGAGTCCAATACAATACAGTAGAGAACAGTTTAGGATGGAGTAGAATGGTGTGGCATGGAGTCGAGTGGAGTCGAAAAGAGATAATAGAGTTGAGTAGAGTCTAACAGAGCCGAATAGAGCCTATTCGAGCTGACTAGAGCCGAATGGAGCCGATTAGAGCTGAATCGAACCGATTTGAGCCGATTGGGGAGGAATGGAGTGGAAAGGAGCCGACTTGAGCTGAATCGCATCGAGATGCGTGGAATCGAATCCAGTAGAATAGATTAGATTAGGGTAGGGTGGAATAGAGTAGACTTGAACACAGTAAAAGAGAATGGAAAGAATACAATAGAATAGAGTAGAAAAGGGTAGAGCAGAGCAGAATAGTGTAGAGTAGAATAGAGTAGAGTAGAACAGAGTCGAAGCAAGCTGAATGGAGACGAAACGAGACAAATCTCAACGAATGGCGTCGAATCCCATGGAATCAATCACAGTAGGGCATAGTAGAATAGCGTAGAATGGAGTAGAATGGTGTGCAATGGAATCGAGTAGAGTAGAAGAGAGCCGAAGAGGGCCGAAGAGGGCCAAATCGAGCTGAATTGAGCGAAATCGAGCCGAATCCAGTGAATCGAGCCTAATCAAGCCGAATCGACACTATTCGAGACAAATGGAGCCGGATGGACATGAATCACACCGATTCGGCCCCTAGTCGCGTCAAAATTTGTCGAATTCAATGGAATAGACTAGAGTAGGGGAGGTTCGGGTAGGCTAGGGTAGGGTAGAATGGAGTAGAATAGAATAAAACAGAACAGAACACAACAAAATAGAACAGAACAACACAGAACGAATACAGAAACGAGTAGGCTAGAGTAGAGTAGAGGGGAATAGAGTAGAGTAGAATAGATTCGAACAGAGCCAAATCGAGCCGAATCGCGTCGAAATGGGTTGAATGAATCAAATCCAATCAAGTGGATTACAATACCTTAGAGTTGGGTAGCATAGGGTAGGGTAGAATAGAGTAGAATAGTACAGAACAGAGTAGAAACAATACAATAGAATAGAGAAGAGTTGACTAGAGTAGAATAGAGCTGAATAGAGCCAAATGCAGACGAAACGAGAGGAATCGTGTAGAAGCAATTAGAGTGGTGCTGGGTAGGGTAGAGCAGAATAGAGTAGAATAGTGTGGAATAGTGTGGAATGAATAGAATGGAGTAGAATGGAGTCAAATAGAAATGAATAGAGTAGAAAAGAGTCGAATAGAGCAGAATAGGGCCGAATAACGCCAAATCGAGCAGATTCGAAGCGACTCAAGCCAAAACAAGCTGAATGGAGCCTAACTGAGCCGAATAGAGCCAAATCGAGCCGAATCGAGCCGATTCAAGCTTCATCGCCTCGAATCGCGTTCAATGCGTCAAATCCAATTGAGACGTATAGATTAGAGAAGGGGAGGGGAGGGGAGGGGAGAATAGAACAGCGTAGAGTGGAATAGAAGAGATTAGAACAGAATAGAAGGAATAGAATCGAGTAGAATAGAGTGGAAAAGAGTAGAGTCGAATACAGTCGAATAGAGCCGACTAAGCTGAATAGAGACGAATGGAGCTGAATACAGCCGAAAAGAGCTGTATACTGCCGAATCACACCTAATCGAGCGGAATCAAGCAGAATCGCACTGACTGTCACCGAACAGCGTCGAATCGAATCAGGTCGAATCGAGTCGAGCCACATCGTTTTGAACCAAACAAGGTCAAATCGCTTCATATCGTGTCGAATCCCATGGAATCAAGTCGAATAACTTCGAATCGCGTCAAACCTCAGAGAATCCTACCGAATCACGTCGAGTCGCATGGAATCTCATCAAATCCCTTCAGATCTTGCTGAATCCAGTCAAGTCATATCAAATCGCTTTGCACGGAATCGAATTGAATCCAATAGACTAAAGTAGGCTAGGTTCGGGTGGGGTGCCGTAGGGTCGGGTAGGGTAGAATAGAATAGAGTACAACAGAATAGGAGAGAACAGAACAGAACAGAAAGAATACAACAGAACAGAATAGAGTCAAAGAGAGAGAACATAGCCGAATTGAGCCGAGTGGAGACAAAACGAGACGAATCACGTCCGGTTGCTTCGAATCGCGTCAAATCAAATCGAATCGATTAGAAGAGATTAGGGTAGGGAAGGGTAGAATAGAATAGAGGAAAATAGTGAAGAATGGTGTGGAATGGAATAGAATGGAGTTGAACGGAGTCCAATAGAGACGGATAGATATGAATAGAGTACAAAAGAGTCTAATAGAGAAGAATAGGGCCGGATAGGGCCAAATAAGGCCTAATTGAGCAGAATCCAGCAGAATCGATGGAATTCGAGCCTAATCGAGCCGAATGGAGTGAAATGGAGTCAAGTCGAGCCGAACGAATAGAGCCGATGCGAACTGAATCGAGCTGATTCAAGCCTAATCGCGTCAAATCGCGTGGAAATACGTCACATCGAATCTAATCAAATAGATTAGGGGAGGGGCGGGTGGGTAGAATAGAACAGAATAGTACAGAATAGAAAGACTAGAATATAGTACAGTAGGGTGGAGTAGAGAGAGTAAAGCAGAGCAGAGTAGAATTGAGTCAAATAGAGTCAAATAGTGCAGGACATAGCTGAATAGAGCCCATTCTGGCCGAATCGAGTCAAATGGAAACAAAACGAGATGAATCACACCGAATTGCTTCGAATCGCATCCAGTCGAATAGATTAGAGTAACGTAGGGTAGAGTAGAACAGAATAGAGTAGAATAGCGTAGAATGGAGAAGAGTGGAGTCAAATGGAGTCGAACAGAGACAAATAGAGTAGAAAAGAGTCGAATCAAGCCAAATAGGGCCGAATAAGGCTGAACCGAGTGGAAACGAGCTGAATTGAAGCGATTCGAGCCAAATCGAGCTGATGTTGCGGAATCGAGCCGACTCAAGCGTGATGGTGTCCAGTCGCATCGAAATGCTTTGAATCGAATCAAATGGAATCGATTAGAATAGGTTAGGGTAGGGTAGTTTATGATCGGAAGACTAGGGTAGATGCCAGTAGACTATGCTAGAGTAGACAAGAGAAGGCTAGAGTAGAAGCCTAGACTAGTAAGCTGGACTAGTCAGCTAGACTAGTGGCATAGAGCAGTAGCCTAGACAACTAGTCTTGAATAGCACCCTAAGTCAGTAATCTGAACGAGTACCCTTGCCTGAACTCTTAGCCTAATCTAGTACCCTTGCCTTAATTAGTAGTCCTAAGAAGTACCCTTGCCTTAACCAGTAGTCTTCACTAGTACCCTTGCCTTCACTAGTAGTATGTCCTTAACAAGTAGCCTGAACGGGTAGCCTTGCATTAACCAGTACCCTCAACAAGTACCCACGCCTTAACTAGTAGCCTGGCCTTAACTAGTAGCCTGGCCTTAACTAGTAGCCTGAACTAGTACACTTGCCTTAAGGAGTACCCTTGCCCGAACTACTCCCCTTAATTAGGACCCTTATTGAATAACCCTAAGTAGTGGAGTATGGTACGGTGGGGTAGCATAGGGTAGGGAAGCCTACGGTGGAACAGAGAAAATAGAAGGAAATAGAATAGAACAGCATAGGTCAGGGTAGGTTAGCTCAGTGCAGGGTATGGTAGAGTAGCATAGGATGGAATAGAGAAAATAGAAAAGGAGACTAGAAAAGAGCAGACTAGATTAGGATAGGGTAGGGTGGGGAGGGTTTTGTAGAATACAGTAGTGTAGAATGGAATAGAATGGTGTGGAGTGGAGTCGAATGGATTCGAACAGAGATGAATAGAGTAGAAAAGAGTTGAATAGAGCCGAATAACGCTGAATAGGACCAAATATGGCCGAAATGAGCCGAATCGAGTGGAGTCCACCAGATTCGGGATGAATGCAGCTGAGTGGAGCTGAAATGAGCCAAATAGAGACAAACTGAACCCAGCAAAATCGAGCCAAAACACACTTAATTGCATCCTATTGCATCGGATCTCGTCGAATTCCATCAAATCCCACCAAAACGCATCAAATCTCGTGGAATCTCACCGAATCCCGTCGAATTGTCTCAAATCGGGTCGAATGGTGTCAAACGGAATGGAATCGAATTAAATCGAATAGATTAGAGTAGTGTAGGTTAGGCTGGGATTCAGTAGGGAAGGGCACCGAAGAATAGAATAGAGTAGAACAGAAGAGAATATCAAGAGTAGAATGGAGTAGAGTTGAGTAGAGTGGAATAGTCAGAGTCGGGTAGTGCAGAATATAGATGAATAGATCCAATTCAAGCCGAATCGATTCGAATGGAGAGGAAAGGAGACAAATCGTGATGAATCGAATCGATTCGAATCGATTAGAGTAGGGTAGGGTAGAACAGAATAGAATAGAGTAGAAAAGAGTAGAATGGTGTGGAATGGAGTTGAATGGAGCCAGATAGAGACAAATAAAGTAGAAAGGGTTG
Organism: Loxodonta africana; assembly: GCF_030014295.1. NCBI lineage: Eukaryota > Metazoa > Chordata > Mammalia > Proboscidea > Elephantidae > Loxodonta > Loxodonta africana. The sequence continues at coordinate 80,377 of NW_026974873.1, read as the reverse complement.
AGTAGAGCTGAACAGGGCTGAATAAGGTTCACTCGAGCCTAATTACGCTGAATTGAGCAGAATCGAGACGAACTGACCCAATTCAAGCCAAATAGAGCTAAATCGAGCCGATTCAAGCCTAATCACATGGAATCGCGTCGAAATGCGTTGAATCGAATAGATTAGTGTAGAGGAGGGTACGGCAGGAGAGGCTAGACTACAACACAACAGAACACAATAGAAAGAAGAGAATAGAATTAAGTAGAGTCGGGTCCAGTAGAATAGAGTCAAATCGAGTTGACGAGAGCTAAAAAGAGCCAAACAGAGCTGAATACAGCCGAATTGACCAAATTCAAGGTGAATCGAGATGAATCAAGTCCAGTCGTTTGAAATGTGTCGAATCGAATCAAATAGATTAGTGTGGGCAAGGTAAGGTTAGGGTAGGGTAGAGAAGAATAGAATAGAGTAGAATAGAACAGAACAGAAAGAATCGAGTAGACTAGAGTCACACAGAGTCGAATACTGCCAAAAAGAGCCGAATAGAGTGGAAAAGAGCCGAATAGAACCGAATCGAGTTTAATGGAGGAGAAAGGAGATGAATCGAGCCGATATGACCCGAATCAGGTCGAATTCCGTTCAAGTGTGTCGAATAGCATAGAACAGATTACAGTAGGCTAAGTTAGGGTAGGGTAGGGTAGAATAGAGTGCAGTAGAACAGAGCAGAAGAGAAGAGAACACAACTGAAAGAATAGAATAGGGTCGAGACGAGCAGAGTATAGAAGAGTAGAGTAGAGTAGAGTCGAATATTGCCGAATAGAGCCAAAGACAGCCAAATAGAGCCCAAAAGAGCTAAATCGATAGAAACCAAGACAAATCACGCCGAATCCCGTGGAATCGTGCTCTATCGCATCGAATCCTGTCGAATTGCATTGAATCTGATCAATTCCAATCCAATCCAATCCAATCCATTAGAATAGACTAGAGTAGGGTAGAGTCCAATACAATACAGTAGAGAACAGTTTAGGATGGAGTAGAATGGTGTGGCATGGAGTCGAGTGGAGTCGAAAAGAGATAATAGAGTTGAGTAGAGTCTAACAGAGCCGAATAGAGCCTATTCGAGCTGACTAGAGCCGAATGGAGCCGATTAGAGCTGAATCGAACCGATTTGAGCCGATTGGGGAGGAATGGAGTGGAAAGGAGCCGATTTGAGCTGAATCGCATCGAGATGCGTGGAATCGAATCCAGTAGAATAGATTAGATTAGGGTAGGGTGGAATAGAGTAGACTTGAACACAGTAAAAGAGAATGGAAAGAATACAATAGAATAGAGTAGAAAAGGGTAGAGCAGAGCAGAATAGTGTAGAGTAGAATAGAGTAGAGTAGAACAGAGTCGAAGCAAGCTGAATGGAGACGAAACGAGACAAATCTCGTCGAATGGCGTCGAATCCCATGGAATCAATCACAGTAGGGTATAGTAGAATAGCGTAGAATGGAGTAGAATGGTGTGCAATGGAATCGAGTAGAGTAGAAGAGAGCCGAAGAGGGCCGAAGAGGGCCAAATCGAGCTGAATTGAGCGAAATCGAGCCGAATCCAGTGAATCGAGCCTAATCAAGCCGAATCGACACTATTCGAGACAAATGGAGCCGGATGGACATGAATCACACCGATTCGGCCCCTAGTCGCGTCAAAATTTGTCGAATTCAATGGAATAGACTAGAGTAGGGGAGGTTCGGGTAGGCTAGGGTAGGGTAGAATGGAGTAGAATAGAATAAAACAGAACAGAACACAACAAAATAGAACAGAACAACACAGAACGAATACAGAAACGAGTAGGCTAGAGTAGAGTAGAGGGGAATAGAGTAGAGTAGAATAGATTCGAACAGAGCCAAATCGAGCCGAATCGCGTCGAAATGGGTTGAATGAATCAAATCCAATCAAGTGGATTACAATACCTTAGAGTTGGGTAGCATAGGGTAGGGTAGAATAGAGTAGAATAGTACAGAACAGAGTAGAAACAATACAATAGAATAGAGAAGAGTTGACTAGAGTAGAATAGAGCTGAATAGAGCCAAATGCAGACGAAACGAGAGGAATCGTGTAGAAGCAATTAGAGTGGTGCTGGGTAGGGTAGAGCAGAATAGAGTAGAATAGTGTGGAATAGTGTGGAATGAATAGAAAGGAGTAGAATGGAGTCAAATAGAAATGAATAGAGTAGAAAAGAGTCGAATAGAGCAGAATAGGGCCGAAGAACGCCAAATCGAGCAGATTCGAAGCGACTCAAGCCAAAACAAGCTGAATGGAGCCTAACTGAGCCGAATAGAGCCAAATCGAGCCGAATCGAGCCGATTCAAGCTTCATCGCCTCGAATCGCGTTCAATGCGTCAAATCCAATTGAGACGTATAGATTAGAGAAGGGGAGGGGAGGGGAGGGGAGAATAGAACAGCGTAGAGTGGAATAGAAGAGATTAGAACAGAATAGAAGGAATAGAATCGAGTAGAATAGAGTGGAAAAGAGTAGAGTCGAATACAGTCGAATAGAGCCGACTAAGCTGAATAGAGACGAATGGAGCTGAATACAGCCGAAAAGAGCTGTATACTGCCGAATCACACCTAATCGAGCGGAATCAAGCAGAATCGCACTGACTGTCACCGAACAGCGTCGAATCGAATCAGGTCGAATCGAGTCGAGCCACATCGTTTTGAATCAAACAAGGTCAAATCGCTTCATATCGTGTCGAATCCCATGGAATCAAGTCGAATAACTTCGAATCGCGTCAAACCTCAGAGAATCCTACCGAATCACGTCGAGTCGCATGGAATCTCATCAAATCCCTTCAGATCTTGCTGAATCCAGTCAAGTCATATCAAATCGCTTTGCACGGAATCGAATTGAATCCAATAGACTAAAGTAGGCTAGGTTCGGGTGGGGTGCCGTAGGGTCGGGTAGGGTAGAATAGAATAGAGTACAACAGAATAGGAGAGAACAGAACAGAACAGAAAGAATACAACAGAACAGAATAGAGTCAAAGAGAGAGAACATACCCGAATTGAGCCGAGTGGAGACAAAACGAGACGAATCACGTCCGGTTGCTTCGAATCGCGTCAAATCAAATCGAATCGATTAGAAGAGATTAGGGTAGGGAAGGGTAGAATAGAATAGAGGAAAATAGTGAAGAATGCTGTGGAATGGAATAGAATGGAGTTGAACGGAGTCCAATAGAGACGGATAGATATGAATAGAGTACAAAAGAGTCTAATAGAGAAGAATAGGGCCGGATAGGGCCAAATAAGGCCTAATTGAGCAGAATCCAGCAGAATCGATGGAATTCGAGCCTAATCGAGCCGAATGGAGTGAAATGGAGTCAAGTCGAGCCGAACGAATAGAGCCGATGCGAACTGAATCGAGCTGATTCAAGCCTAATCGCGTCAAATCGCGTGGAAATACGTCACATCGAATCTAATCAAATAGATTAGGGGAGGGGCGGGTGGGTAGAATAGAACAGAATAGTACAGAATAGAAAGACTAGAATATAGTACAGTAGGGTGGAGTAGAGAGAGTAAAGCAGAGCAGAGTAGAATTGAGTCAAATAGAGTCAAATAGTGCAGGACATAGCTGAATAGAGCCCATTCTGGCCGAATCGAGTCAAATGGAAACAAAACGAGATGAATCACACCGAATTGCTTCGAATCGCATCCAGTCGAATAGATTAGAGTAACGTAGGGTAGAGTAGAACAGAATAGAGTAGAATAGCGTAGAATGGAGAAGAGTGGAGTCAAATGGAGTCGAACAGAGACAAATAGAGTAGAAAAGAGTCGAATCGAGCCAAATAGGGCCGAATAAGGCTGAACCGAGTGGAAACGAGCTGAATTGAAGCGATTCGAGCCAAATCGAGCTGATGTTGCGGAATCGAGCCGACTCAAGCGTGATGGTGTCCAGTCGCATCGAAATGCTTTGAATCGAATCAAATGGAATCGATTAGAATAGGTTAGGGTAGGGTAGTTTATGATCGGAAGACTAGGGTAGATGCCAGTAGACTACGCTAGAGTAGACAAGAGAAGGCTAGAGTAGAAGCCTAGACTAGTAAGCTGGACTAGTCAGCTAGACTAGTGGCATAGAGCAGTAGCCTAGACAACTAGTCTTGAATAGTACCCTAAGTCAGTAATCTGAACGAGTACCCTTGCCTGAACTCTTAGCCTAATCTAGTACCCTTGCCTTAATTAGTAGTCCTAACAAGTACCCTTGCCTTAACCAGTAGTCTTCACTAGTACCCTTGCCTTCACTAGTAGTATGTCCTTAACACGTAGCCTGAACGGGTAGCCTTGCCTTAACCAGTACCCTCAACAAGTACCCACGCCTTAACTAGTAGCCTGGCCTTAACTACTAGCCTGGCCTTAACTAGTAGCCTGAACTAGTACACTTGCCTTAAGGAGTACCCTTGCCCGAACTACTCCCCTTAATTAGGACCCTTATTGAATAACCCTAAGTAGTGGAGTATGGTACGGTGGGGTAGCATAGGGTAGGGAAGCCTACGGTGGAACAGAGAAAATAGAAGGAAATAGAATAGAACAGCATAGGTCAGGGTAGGTTAGCTCAGTGCAGGGTATGGTAGAGTAGCATAGGATGGAATAGAGAAAATAGAAAAGGAGACTAGAAAAGAGCAGACTAGATTAGGATAGGGTAGGGTGGGGGAGGGTTTTGTAGAATACAGTAGTGTAGAATGGAATAGAATGGTGTGGAGTGGAGTCGAATGGATTCGAACAGAGATGAATAGAGTAGAAAAGAGTTGACTAGAGCCGAATAACGCTGAATAGGACCAAATATGGCCGAAATGAGCCGAATCGAGTGGAGTCCACCAGATTCGGGATGAATGCAGCTGAGTGGAGCTGAAATGAGCCAAATAGAGACAAACTGAACCCAGCAAAATCGAGCCAAAACACACTTAATTGCATCCTATTGCATCGGATCTCGTCGAATTCCATCAAATCCCACCAAAACGCATCAAATCTCGTGGAATCTCACCGAATCCCGTCGAATTGTCTCAAATCGGGTCGAATGGTGTCAAACGGAATGGAATCGAATTAAATCGAATAGATTAGAGTAGTGTAGGTTAGGCTGGGATTCAGTAGGGAAGGGCACCGAAGAATAGAATAGAGTAGAACAGAAGAGAATATCAAGAGTAGAATGGAGTAGAGTGGAATAGTCAGAGTCGGGTAGTGCAGAATATAGATGAATAGATCCAATTCAAGCCGAATCGATTCGAATGGAGAGGAAAGGAGACAAATCGTGATGAATCGAATCGATTCGAATCGATTAGAGTAGGGTAGGGTAGAACAGAATAGAATAGAGTAGAAAAGAGTAGAATGGTGTGGAATGGAGTTGAATGGAGCCAGATAGAGACAAATAAAGTAGAAAGGGTTGAGTAGAGCTGAACAGGGCTGAATAAGGTTCACTCGAGCCTAATTACGCTGAATTGAGCAGAATCGAGACGAACTGACCCAATTCAAGCCAAATAGAGCTAAATCGAGCCGATTCAAGCCTAATCACATGGAATCGCGTCGAAATGCGTTGAATCGAATAGATTAGTGTAGAGGAGGGTACGGCAGGAGAGGCTAGACTACAACACCACAGAACACAATAGAAAGAAGAGAATAGAATTAAGTAGAGTCGGGTCCAGTAGAATAGAGTCAAATCGAGTTGACGAGAGCTAAAAAGAGCCAAACAGAGCTGAATACAGCCGAATTGACCAAATTCAAGGTGAATCGAGATGAATCAAGTCCAGTCGTTTGAAATGTGTCGAATCGAATCAAATAGATTAGTGTGGGCAAGGTAAGGTTAGGGAAGGGTAGAGAAGAATAGAATAGAGTAGAATAGAACAGAACAGAAAGAATCGAGTAGACTAGAGTCACACAGAGTCGAATACTGCCAAAAAGAGGCGAATAGAGTGGAAAAGAGCCGAATAGAACCGAATCGAGTTTAATGGAGGAGAAAGGAGATGAATCGAGCCGATATGACCCGAATCAGGTCGAATTCCGTTCAAGTGTGTCGAATAGCATAGAACAGATTACAGTAGGCTAAGTTAGGGTAGGGTAGGGTAGAATAGAGTGCAGTAGAACAGAGCAGAAGAGAAGAGAACACAACTGAAAGAATAGAATAGGGTCGAGACGAGCAGAGTATAGAAGAGTAGAGTAGAGTAGAGTCGAATATTGCCGAATAGAGCCAAAGACAGCCAAATAGAGCCCAAAAGAGCTAAATCGATAGAAACCAAGACAAATCACGCCGAATCCCGTGGAATCGTGCTCTATCGCGTCGAATCCCGTCGAATTGCATTGAATCTGATCAATTCCAATCCAATCCAATCCATTACAATAGACTAGAGTAGGGTAGAGTCCAATACAATACAGTAGAGAACAGTTTAGGATGGAGTAGAATGGTGTGGCATGGAGTCGAGTGGAGTCGAAAAGAGATAATAGAGTTGAGTAGAGTCTAACAGAGCCGAATAGAGCCTATTCGAGCTGACTAGAGCCGAATGGAGCCGATTAGAGCTGAATCGAACCGATTTGAGCCGATTGGGGAGGAATGGAGTGGAAAGGAGCCGATTTGAGCTGAATCGCATCGAGATGCGTGGAATCGAATCCAGTAGAATAGATTAGATTAGGGTAGGGTGGAATAGAGTAGACTTGAACACAGTAGAAGAGAATGGAAAGAATACAATAGAATAGAGTAGAAAAGGGTAGAGCAGAGCAGAATAGTGTAGAGTAGAATAGAGTAGAGTAGAACAGAGTCGAAGCAAGCTGAATGGAGACGAAACGAGACAAATCACGTCAAATGGCGTCGTATCCCGTCAAATCAATTTTTATAGTAGAATAGCGTAGAATGGAGTGGAATGGTGTGCAATGGAATCGAGTAGAGTAGAAAAGAGCTGAAGAGAGCCGAAGAGGGCCAAATCGAGCTGAATTGAGCGAAATCGAGCCGAATCCAGTGAATCGAGCCTAGTCAAGCCGAATCGACACTATTCGAGACAAATGGAGCCGGATGGACATGAATCACACCGATTCGGCCCCTAGTCGCGTCAAAATTTGTCGAATTCAATGGAATAGACTAGAGTAGGGGAGGTTCGGGTAGGCTAGGGTAGAGTAGAATGGAGTAGAATAGAATAAAACAGAACAGAACACAACAAAATAGAACAGAACAACACAGAACGAATACAGAAACGAGTAGGCTAGAGTAGAGTAGAGGGGAATAGAGTAGAGTAGAATAGATTCGAACAGAGCCAAATCGAGCCGAATCGCGTCGAAATGGGTTGAATGAATCAAGTCCAATCAAGTGGATTACAATACCTTAGAGTTGGGTAGCATAGGGTAGGGTAGAATAGAGTAGAATAGTACAGAACAGAGTAGAAACAATACAATAGAATAGAGAAGAGTTGACTAGAGTAGAATAGAGCTGAATAGAGCCAAATGCAGACGAAACGAGAGGAATCGTGTAGAAGCAATTAGAGTGGTGCTGGGTAGGGTAGAGCAGAATAGAGTAGAATAGTGTAGAATAGTGTGGAATGAATAGAATGGAGTAGAATGGAGTCAAATAGAAATGAATAGAGTAGAAAAGAGTCGAATAGAGCAGAATAGGGCCGAAGAACGCCAAATCGAGCAGATTCGAAGCGACTCAAGCCAAAACAAGCTGAATGGAGCCTAACTGAGCCGAATAGAGCCAAATCGAGCCGAATCGAGCCGATTCAAGCTTCATCGCCTCGAATCGCGTTCAATGCGTCAAATCCAATTGAGACGTATAGATTAGAGAAGGGGAGGGGAGGGGAGGGGAGAATAGAACAGCGTAGAGTGGAATAGAAGAGATTAGAACAGAATAGAAGGAATAGAATCGAGTAGAATAGAGTGGAAAAGAGTAGAGTCGAATACAGTCGAATAGAGCCGACTAAGCTGAATAGAGACGAATGGAGCTGAATACAGCCGAAAAGAGCTGTATACTGCCGAATCACACCTAATCGAGTGGAATCAAGCAGAATCGCACTGACTGTCACCGAACAGCTTCGAATCGAATCAGGTCGAATCGAGTCGAGCCACATCGTTTTGAATCAAACAAGGTCAAATCGCTTCATATCGTGTCGAATCCCATGGAATCACGTCGAATAACTTCGAATCGCGTCAAACCTCAGAGAATCCTACCGAATCACGTCGAGTCGCATGGAATCTCATCAAATCCCTTCAGATCTTGCTGAATCCAGTCAAGTCATATCAAATCGCTTTGCACGGAATCGAATTGAATCCAATAGACTAAAGTAGGCTAGGTTCGGGTGGGGTGCCGTAGGGTCGGGTAGGGTAGAATAGAATAGAGTACAACAGAATAGGAGAGAACAGAACAGAACAGAAAGAATACAACAGAACAGAATAGAGTCAAAGAGAGAGAACATACCCGAATTGAGCCGAGTGGAGACAAAACGAGACGAATCACGTCCGGTTGCTTCGAATCGCGTCAAATCAAATCGAATCGATTAGAAGAGATTAGGGTAGGGAAGGGTAGAATAGAATAGAGGAAAATAGTGAAGAATGCTGTGGAATGGAATAGAATGGAGTTGAACGGAGTCCAATAGAGACGGATAGATATGAATAGAGTACAAAAGAGTCTAATAGAGAAGAATAGGGCCAGATAGGGCCAAATAAGGCTTAATTGAGCAGAATCCAGCAGAATCGATGGAATTCGAGCCTAATCGAGCCTAATGGAGTGAAATGGAGTCAAGTCGAGCGGAATAGAGCCGATGCGAACTGAATCGAGCTGATTCAAGCCTAATCGCGTCAAATCGCGTGGAAATACGTCACATCGAATCTAATCAAATAGACTAGGGGAGGGGCGGGTGGGTAGAATAGAACAGAATAGTACAGAATAGAAAGACTAGAATATAGTACAGTAGGGTGGAGTAGAGAGAGTAAAGCAGAGCAGAGTAGAATTGAGTCAAATAGAGTCAAATAGTGCAGGACATAGCTGAATAGAGCCCATTCTGGCCGAATCGAGTCAAATGGAAACAAAACGAGATGAATCACACCGAATTGCTTCGAATCGCATTCAGTCGAATAGATTAGAGTAACGTAGGGTAGAGTAGAACAGAATAGAGTAGAATAGCGTAGAATGGAGAAGAGTGGAGTCAAATGGAGTCGAACAGAGACAAATAGAGTAGAAAAGAGTCGAATCGAGCCAAATAGGGCCGAATAAGGCTGAACCGAGTGGAAACGAGCTGAATTGAAGCGATTCGAGCCAAATCGAGCTGAATCGAGCTGATGTTGCGGAATCGAGCCGACTCAAGCGTGATGGTGTCCAGTCGCATCGAAATGCTTTGAATCGAATCAAATGGAATCGATTAGAATAGGTTAGGGTAGGGTAGTTTATGATAGGAAGACTAGGGTAGATGCAAGTAGACTACACTAGAGTAGACAAGAGAAGGCTAGAGTAGAAGCCTAGACTAGTAAGCTGGACTAGTCAGCTAGACTAGTGGCATAGAGCAGTAGCCTAGACAACTAGTCTTGAATAGTACCCTAAGTCAGTAATCTGAACGAGTACCCTTGCCTGAACTCTTAGCCTAATCTAGTACCCTTGCCTTAATTAGTAGTCCTAAGAAGTACCCTTGCCTTAACCAGTAGTCTTCACTAGTACCCTTGCCTTCACTAGTAGTATGTCCTTAACAAGTAGCCTGAACGGGTAGCCTTGCCTTAACCAGTACCCTCAACAAGTACCCACGCCTTAACTAGTAGCCTGGCCTTAACTAGTAGCCTGGCCTTAACTAGTAGCCTGAACTAGTACACTTGCCTTAAGGAGTACCCTTGCCCGAACTACTCCCCTTAATTAGGACCCTAATTGAGTAACCCTAAGTAGTAGAGTATGGTACGGTGGGGTAGCATAGGGTAGGGAAGCCTACGGTGGAACAGAGAAAATAGAAGGAAATAGAATAGAACAGCATAGGTCAGGGTAGGTTAGCTTAGTGCAGGGTATGGTAGAGTAGCATAGGATGGAATAGAGAAAATAGAAAAGGAGACTAGAAAAGAGCAGACTAGATTAGGATAGGGTAGGGTGGGGGAGGGTTTTGTAGAATACAGTAGTGTAGAATGGAATAGAATGGTGTGGAGTGGAGTCGAATGGATTCGAACAGAGATGAATAGAGTAGAAAAGAGTTGACTAGAGCCGAATAACGCTGAATAGGACCAAATATGGCCGAAATGAGCCGAATCGAGTGGAGTCCACCAGATTCGGGATGAATGCAGCTGAGTGGAGCTGAAATGAGCCAAATAGAGACAAACTGAACCCAGCAAAATCGAGCCAAAACACACTTAATTGCATCCTATTGCATCGGATCTCGTCGAATTCCATCAAATCCCACCAAAACGCATCAAATCTCGCGGAATCTCACCGAATCCCGTCGAATTGTCTCAAATCGGGTCGAATGGTGTCAAACGGAATGGAATCGAATTAAATCGAATAGATTAGAGTAGTGTAGGTTAGGCTGGGATTCAGTAGGGAAGGGCACAGAAGAATAGAATAGAGTAGAACAGAAGAGAATACCAAGAGTAGAATGGAGTAGAGTTGAGTAGAGTGGAATAGTCAGAGTCGGGTAGTGCAGAATATAGATGAATAGATCCAATTCAAGCCGAATCGATTCGAATGGAGAGGAAAGGAGACAAATCGTGATGAATCGAATCGATTCGAATCGATTAGAGTAGGGTAGGGTAGAACAGAATAGAATAGAGTAGAAAAGAGTAGAATGGTGTGGAATGGAGTTGAATGGAGCCAGATAGAGACAAATAAAGTAGAAAGGGTTGAGTAGAGCTGAACAGGGCTGAATAAGGTTCACTCGAGCCTAATTACGCTGAATTGAGCAGAATCGAGACGAACTGACCCAATTCAAGCCAAATAGAGCTAAATCGAGCCGATTCAAGCCTAATCACATGGAATCGCGTCGAAATGCGTTGAATCGAATAGATTAGTGTAGAGGAGGGTACGGCAGGAGAGGCTAGACTACAACACAACAGAACACAATAGAAAGAAGAGAATAGAATTAAGTAGAGTCGGGTCCAGTAGAATAGAGTCAAATCGAGTTGACGAGAGCTAAAAAGAGCCAAACAGAGCTGAATACAGCCGAATTGACCAAATTCAAGGTGAATCGAGATGAATCAAGTCCAGTCGTTTGAAATGTGTCGAATCGAATCAAATAGGTTAGTGTGGGCAAGGTAAGGTTAGGGTAGGGTAGAGAAGAATAGAATAGAGTAGAATAGAACAGAACAGAAAGAATCGAGTAGACTAGAGTCACACAGAGTCGAATACTGCCAAAAAGAGCCGAATAGAGTGGAAAAGAGCCGAATAGAACCGAATCGAGTTTAATGGAGGAGAAAGGAGATGAATCGAGCCGATATGACCCGAATCAGGTCGAATTCCGTTCAAGTGTGTCGAATAGCATAGAACAGATTACAGTAGGCTAAGTTAGGGTAGGGTAGGGTAGAACAGAGTGCAGTAGAACAGAGCAGAAGAGAAGAGAACACAACTGAAAGAATAGAATAGGGTCGAGACGAGCAGAGTATAGAAGAGTAGAGTAGAGTAGAGTCGAATATTGCCGAATAGAGCCAAAGACAGCCAAATAGAGCCCAAAAGAGCTAAATCGATAGAAACCAAGACAAATCACGCCGAATCCCGTGGAATCGTGCTCTATCGCGTCGAATCCTGTCGAATTGCATTGAATCTGATCAATTCCAATCCAATCCAATCCAATCCATTACAATAGACTAGAGTAGGGTAGAGTCCAATACAATACAGTAGAGAACAGTTTAGGATGGAGTAGAATGGTGTGGCATGGAGTCGAGTGGAGTCGAAAAGAGATAATAGAGTTGAGTAGAGTCTAACAGAGCCGAATAGAGCCTATTCGAGCTGACTAGAGCCGAATGGAGCCGATTAGAGCTGAATCGAACCGATTTGAGCCGATTGGGGATGAATGGAGTGGAAAGGAGCCGATTTGAGCTGAATCGCATCGAGATGCGTGGAATCGAATCCAGTAGAATAGATTAGATTAGGGTAGGGTGGAATAGAGTAGACTTGAACACAGTAGAAGAGAATGGAAAGAATACAATAGAATAGAGTAGAAAAGGGTAGAGCAGAGCAGAATAGTGTAGAGTAGAATAGAGTAGAGTAGAACAGAGTCGAAGCAAGCTGAATGGAGACGAAACGAGACAAATCTCGTCGAATGGCGTCGAATCCCATGGAATCAATCACAGTAGGGTATAGTAGAATAGCGTAGAATGGAGTAGAATGGTGTGCAATGGAATCGAGTAGAGTAGAAGAGAGCCGAAGAGGGCCGAAGAGGGCCAAATCGAGCTGAATTGAGCGAAATCGAGCAGAATCCAGTGAATCGAGCCTAGTCAAGCCGAATCGACACTATTCGAGACAAATGGAGCCGGATGGACATGAATCACACCGATTCGGCCCCTAGTCGCGTCAAAATTTGTCGAATTCAATGGAATAGACTAGAGTAGGGGAGGTTCGGGTAGGCTAGGGTAGAGTAGAATGGAGTAGAATAGAATAAAACAGAACAGAACACAACAAAATAGAACAGAACAACACAGAACGAATACAGAAACGAGTAGGCTAGAGTAGAGTAGAGGGGAATAGAGTAGAGTAGAATAGATTCGAACAGAGCCAAATCGAGCCGAATCGCGTCGAAATGGGTTGAATGAATCAAGTCCAATCAAGTGGATTACAATACCTTAGAGTTGGGTAGCATAGGGTAGGGTAGAATAGAGTAGAATAGTACAGAACAGAGTAGAAACAATACAATAGAATAGAGAAGAGTTGACTAGAGTAGAATAGAGCTGAATAGAGCCAAATGCAGATGAAACGAGAGGAATCGTGTAGAAGCAATTAGAGTGGTGCTGGGTAGGGTAGAGCAGAATAGAGTAGAATAGTGTAGAATAGTGTGGAATGAATAGAATGGAGTAGAATGGAGTCAAATAGAAATGAATAGAGTAGAAAAGAGTCGAATAGAGCAGAATAGGGCCGAAGAACGCCAAATCGAGCAGATTCGAAGCGACTCAAGCCAAAACAAGCTGAATGGAGCCTAACTGAGCCGAATAGAGCCAAATCGAGCCGAATCGAGCCGATTCAAGCTTCATCGCCTCGAATCGCGTTCAATGCGTCAAATCCAATTGAGACGTATAGATTAGAGAAGGGGAGGGGAGGGGAGGGGAGAATAGAACAGCGTAGAGTGGAATAGAAGAGATTAGAACAGAATAGAAGGAATAGAATCGAGTAGAATAGAGTGGAAAAGAGTAGAGTCGAATACAGTCGAATAGAGCCGACTAAGCTGAATAGAGACGAATGGAGCTGAATACAGCCGAAAAGAGCTGTATACTGCCGAATCACACCTAATCGAGTGGAATCAAGCAGAATCGCACTGACTGTCACCGAACAGCTTCGAATCGAATCAGGTCGAATCGAGTCGAGCCACATCGTTTTGAATCAAACAAGGTCAAATCGCTTCATATCGTGTCGAATCCCATGGAATCACGTCGAATAACTTCGAATCGCGTCAAACCTCAGAGAATCCTACCGAATCACGTCGAGTCGCATGGAATCTCATCAAATCCCTTCAGATCTTGCTGAATCCAGTCAAGTCATATCAAATCGCTTTGCACGGAATCGAATTGAATCCAATAGACTAAAGTAGGCTAGGTTCGGGTGGGGTGCCGTAGGGTCGGGTAGGGTAGAATAGAATAGAGTACAACAGAATAGGAGAGAACAGAACAGAACAGAAAGAATACAACAGAACAGAATAGAGTCAAAGAGAGAGAACATACCCGAATTGAGCCGAGTGGAGACAAAACGAGACGAATCACGTCCGGTTGCTTCGAATCGCGTCAAATCAAATCGAATCGATTAGAAGAGATTAGGGTAGGGAAGGGTAGAATAGAATAGAGGAAAATAGTGAAGAATGCTGTGGAATGGAATAGAATGGAGTTGAACGGAGTCCAATAGAGACGGATAGATATGAATAGAGTACAAAAGAGTCTAATAGAGAAGAATAGGGCCAGATAGGGCCAAATAAGGCTTAATTGAGCAGAATCCAGCAGAATCGATGGAATTCGAGCCTAATCGAGCCTAATGGAGTGAAATGGAGTCAAGTCGAGCGGAATAGAGCCGATGCGAACTGAATCGAGCTGATTCAAGCCTAATCGCGTCAAATCGCGTGGAAATACGTCACATCGAATCTAATCAAATAGACTAGGGGAGGGGCGGGTGGGTAGAATAGAACAGAATAGTACAGAATAGAAAGACTAGAATATAGTACAGTAGGGTGGAGTAGAGAGAGTAAAGCAGAGCAGAGTAGAATTGAGTCAAATAGAGTCAAATAGTGCAGGACATAGCTGAATAGAGCCCATTCTGGCCGAATCGAGTCAAATGGAAACAAAACGAGATGAATCACACCGAATTGCTTCGAATCGCATTCAGTCGAATAGATTAGAGTAACGTAGGGTAGAGTAGAACAGAATAGAGTAGAATAGCGTAGAATGGAGAAGAGTGGAGTCAAATGGAGTCGAACAGAGACAAATAGAGTAGAAAAGAGTCGAATCGAGCCAAATAGGGCCGAATAAGGCTGAACCGAGTGGAAACGAGCTGAATTGAAGCGATTCGAGCCAAATCGAGCTGAATCGAGCTGATGTTGCGGAATCGAGCCGACTCAAGCGTGATGGTGTCCAGTCGCATCGAAATGCTTTGAATCGAATCAAATGGAATCGATTAGAATAGGTTAGGGTAGGGTAGTTTATGATAGGAAGACTAGGGTAGATGCAAGTAGACTACACTAGAGTAGACAAGAGAAGGCTAGAGTAGAAGCCTAGACTAGTAAGCTGGACTAGTCAGCTAGACTAGTGGCATAGAGCAGTAGCCTAGACAACTAGTCTTGAATAGTACCCTAAGTCAGTAATCTGAACGAGTACCCTTGCCTGAACTCTTAGCCTAATCTAGTACCCTTGCCTTAATTAGTAGTCCTAAGAAGTACCCTTGCCTTAACCAGTAGTCTTCACTAGTACCCTTGCCTTCACTAGTAGTATGTCCTTAACAAGTAGCCTGAACGGGTAGCCTTGCCTTAACCAGTACCCTCAACAAGTACCCACGCCTTAACTAGTAGCCTGGCCTTAACTAGTAGCCTGGCCTTAACTAGTAGCCTGAACTAGTACACTTGCCTTAAGGAGTACCCTTGCCCGAACTACTCCCCTTAATTAGGACCCTAATTGAGTAACCCTAAGTAGTAGAGTATGGTACGGTGGGGTAGCATAGGGTAGGGAAGCCTACGGTGGAACAGAGAAAATAGAAGGAAATAGAATAGAACAGCATAGGTCAGGGTAGGTTAGCTTAGTGCAGGGTATGGTAGAGTAGCATAGGATGGAATAGAGAAAATAGAAAAGGAGACTAGAAAAGAGCAGACTAGATTAGGATAGGGTAGGGTGGGGGAGGGTTTTGTAGAATACAGTAGTGTAGAATGGAATAGAATGGTGTGGAGTGGAGTCGAATGGATTCGAACAGAGATGAATAGAGTAGAAAAGAGTTGACTAGAGCCGAATAACGCTGAATAGGACCAAATATGGCCGAAATGAGCCGAATCGAGTGGAGTCCACCAGATTCGGGATGAATGCAGCTGAGTGGAGCTGAAATGAGCCAAATAGAGACAAACTGAACCCAGCAAAATCGAGCCAAAACACACTTAATTGCATCCTATTGCATCGGATCTCGTCGAATTCCATCAAATCCCACCAAAACGCATCAAATCTCGCGGAATCTCACCGAATCCCGTCGAATTGTCTCAAATCGGGTCGAATGGTGTCAAACGGAATGGAATCGAATTAAATCGAATAGATTAGAGTAGTGTAGGTTAGGCTGGGATTCAGTAGGGAAGGGCACAGAAGAATAGAATAGAGTAGAACAGAAGAGAATACCAAGAGTAGAATGGAGTAGAGTTGAGTAGAGTGGAATAGTCAGAGTCGGGTAGTGCAGAATATAGATGAATAGATCCAATTCAAGCCGAATCGATTCGAATGGAGAGGAAAGGAGACAAATCGTGATGAATCGAATCGATTCGAATCGATTAGAGTAGGGTAGGGTAGAACAGAATAGAATAGAGTAGAAAAGAGTAGAATGGTGTGGAATGGAGTTGAATGGAGCCAGATAGAGACAAATAAAGTAGAAAGGGTTGAGTAGAGCTGAACAGGGCTGAATAAGGTTCACTCGAGCCTAATTACGCTGAATTGAGCAGAATCGAGACGAACTGACCCAATTCAAGCCAAATAGAGCTAAATCGAGCCGATTCAAGCCTAATCACATGGAATCGCGTCGAAATGCGTTGAATCGAATAGATTAGTGTAGAGGAGGGTACGGCAGGAGAGGCTAGACTACAACACAACAGAACACAATAGAAAGAAGAGAATAGAATTAAGTAGAGTCGGGTCCAGTAGAATAGAGTCAAATCGAGTTGACGAGAGCTAAAAAGAGCCAAACAGAGCTGAATACAGCCGAATTGACCAAATTCAAGGTGAATCGAGATGAATCAAGTCCAGTCGTTTGAAATGTGTCGAATCGAATCAAATAGGTTAGTGTGGGCAAGGTAAGGTTAGGGTAGGGTAGAGAAGAATAGAATAGAGTAGAATAGAACAGAACAGAAAGAATCGAGTAGACTAGAGTCACACAGAGTCGAATACTGCCAAAAAGAGCCGAATAGAGTGGAAAAGAGCCGAATAGAACCGAATCGAGTTTAATGGAGGAGAAAGGAGATGAATCGAGCCGATATGACCCGAATCAGGTCGAATTCCGTTCAAGTGTGTCGAATAGCATAGAACAGATTACAGTAGGCTAAGTTAGGGTAGGGTAGGGTAGAACAGAGTGCAGTAGAACAGAGCAGAAGAGAAGAGAACACAACTGAAAGAATAGAATAGGGTCGAGACGAGCAGAGTATAGAAGAGTAGAGTAGAGTAGAGTCGAATATTGCCGAATAGAGCCAAAGACAGCCAAATAGAGCCCAAAAGAGCTAAATCGATAGAAACCAAGACAAATCACGCCGAATCCCGTGGAATCGTGCTCTATCGCGTCGAATCCTGTCGAATTGCATTGAATCTGATCAATTCCAATCCAATCCAATCCAATCCATTACAATAGACTAGAGTAGGGTAGAGTCCAATACAATACAGTAGAGAACAGTTTAGGATGGAGTAGAATGGTGTGGCATGGAGTCGAGTGGAGTCGAAAAGAGATAATAGAGTTGAGTAGAGTCTAACAGAGCCGAATAGAGCCTATTCGAGCTGACTAGAGCCGAATGGAGCCGATTAGAGCTGAATCGAACCGATTTGAGCCGATTGGGGATGAATGGAGTGGAAAGGAGCCGATTTGAGCTGAATCGCATCGAGATGCGTGGAATCGAATCCAGTAGAATAGATTAGATTAGGGTAGGGTGGAATAGAGTAGACTTGAACACAGTAGAAGAGAATGGAAAGAATACAATAGAATAGAGTAGAAAAGGGTAGAGCAGAGCAGAATAGTGTAGAGTAGAATAGAGTAGAGTAGAACAGAGTCGAAGCAAGCTGAATGGAGACGAAACGAGACAAATCTCGTCGAATGGCGTCGAATCCCATGGAATCAATCACAGTAGGGTATAGTAGAATAGCGTAGAATGGAGTAGAATGGTGTGCAATGGAATCGAGTAGAGTAGAAGAGAGCCGAAGAGGGCCGAAGAGGGCCAAATCGAGCTGAATTGAGCGAAATCGAGCAGAATCCAGTGAATCGAGCCTAATCAAGCCGAATCGACACTATTCGAGACAAATGGAGCCGGATGGACATGAATCACACCGATTCGGCCCCTAGTCGCGTCAAAATTTGTCGAATTCAATGGAATAGACTAGAGTAGGGGAGGTTCGGGTAGGCTAGGGTAGGGTAGAATGGAGTAGAATAGAATAAAACAGAACAGAACACAACAAAATAGAACAGAACAACACAGAACGAATACAGAAACGAGTAGGCTAGAGTAGAGTAGAGGGGAATAGAGTAGAGTAGAATAGATTCGAACAGAGCCAAATCGAGCCGAATCGCGTCGAAATGGGTTGAATGAATCAAATCCAATCAAGTGGATTACAATACCTTAGAGTTGGGTAGCATAGGGTAGGGTAGAATAGAGTAGAATAGTACAGAACAGAGTAGAAACAATACAATAGAATAGAGAAGAGTTGACTAGAGTAGAATAGAGCTGAATAGAGCCAAATGCAGACGAAACGAGAGGAATCGTGTAGAAGCAATTAGAGTGGTGCTGGGTAGGGTAGAGCAGAATAGAGTAGAATAGTGTAGAATAGTGTGGAATGAATAGAATGGAGTAGAATGGAGTCAAATAGAAATGAATAGAGTAGAAAAGAGTCGAATAGAGCAGAATAGGGCCGAAGAACGCCAAATCGAGCAGATTCGAAGCGACTCAAGCCAAAACAAGCTGAATGGAGCCTAACTGAGCCGAATAGAGCCAAATCGAGCCGAATCGAGCCGATTCAAGCTTCATCGCCTCAAATCGCGTTCAATGCGTCAAATCCAATTGAGACGTATAGATTAGAGAAGGGGAGGGGAGGGGAGGGGAGAATAGAACAGCGTAGAGTGGAATAGAAGAGATTAGAACAGAATAGAAGGAATAGAATCGAGTAGAATAGAGTGGAAAAGAGTAGAGTCGAATACAGTCGAATAGAGCCGACTAAGCTCAATAGAGACGAATGGAGCTGAATACAGCCGAAAAGAGCTGTATACTGCCGAATCACACCTAATCGAGCGGAATCAAGCAGAATCGCACTGACTGTCACCGAACAGCGTCGAATCGAATCAGGTCGAATCGAGTCGAGCCACATCGTTTTGAATCAAACAAGGTCAAATCGCTTCATATCGTGTCGAATCCCATGGAATCACGTCGAATAACTTCGAATCGCGTCAAACCTCAGAGAATCCTACCGAATCACGTCGAGTCGCATGGAATCTCATCAAATCCCTTCAGATCTTGCTGAATCCAGTCAAGTCATATCAAATCGCTTTGCACGGAATCGAATTGAATCCAATAGACTAAAGTAGGCTAGGTTCGGGTGGGGTGCCGTAGGGTCGGGTAGGGTAGAATAGAATAGAGTACAACAGAATAGGAGAGAACAGAACAGAACAGAAAGAATACAACAGAACAGAATAGAGTCAAAGAGAGAGAACATACCCGAATTGAGCCGAGTGGAGACAAAACGAGACGAATCACGTCCGGTTGCTTCGAATCGCGTCAAATCAAATCGAATCGATTAGAAGAGATTAGGGTAGGGAAGGGTAGAATAGAATAGAGGAAAATAGTGAAGAATGGTGTGGAATGGAATAGAATGGAGTTGAACGGAGTCCAATAGAGACGGATAGATATGAATAGAGTACAAAAGAGTCTAATAGAGAAGAATAGGGCCGGATAGGGCCAAATAAGGCCTAATTGAGCAGAATCCAGCAGAATCGATGGAATTCGAGCCTAATCGAGCCGAATGGAGTGAAATGGAGTCAAGTCGAGCCGAACGAATAGAGCCGATGCGAACTGAATCGAGCTGATTCAAGCCTAATCGCGTCAAATCGCGTGGAAATACGTCACATCGAATCTAATCAAATAGACTAGGGGAGGGGCGGGTGGGTAGAATAGAACAGAATAGTACAGAATAGAAAGACTAGAATATAGTACAGTAGGGTGGAGTAGAGAGAGTAAAGCAGAGCAGAGTAGAATTGAGTCAAATAGAGTCAAATAGTGCAGGACATAGCTGAATAGAGCCCATTCTGGCCGAATCGAGTCAAATGGAAACAAAACGAGATGAATCACACCGAATTGCTTCGAATCGCATTCAGTCGAATAGATTAGAGTAACGTAGGGTAGAGTAGAACAGAATAGAGTAGAATAGCGTAGAATGGAGAAGAGTGGAGTCAAATGGAGTCGAACAGAGACAAATAGAGTAGAAAAGAGTCGAATCGAGCCAAATAGGGCCGAATAAGGCTGAACCGAGTGGAAACGAGCTGAATTGAAGCGATTCGAGCCAAATCGAGCTGAATCGAGCTGATGTTGCGGAATCGAGCCGACTCAAGCGTGATGGTGTCCAGTCGCATCGAAATGCTTTGAATCGAATCAAATGGAATCAATTAGAATAGGTTAGGGTAGGGTAGTTTATGATAGGAAGACTAGGGTAGATGCAAGTAGACTACACTAGAGTAGACAAGAGAAGGCTAGAGTAGAAGCCTAGACTAGTAAGCTGGACTAGTCAGCTAGACTAGTGGCATAGAGCAGTAGCCTAGACAACTAGTCTTGAATAGTACCCTAAGTCAGTAATCTGAACGAGTACCCTTGCCTGAACTCTTAGCCTAATCTAGTACCCTTGCCTTAATTAGTAGTCCTAAGAAGTACCCTTGCCTTAACCAGTAGTCTTCACTAGTACCCTTGCCTTCACTAGTAGTATGTCCTTAACAAGTAGCCTGAACGGGTAGCCTTGCCTTAACCAGTACCCTCAACAAGTACCCACGCCTTAACTAGTAGCCTGGCCTTAACTAGTAGCCTGGCCTTAACTAGTAGCCTGAACTAGTACACTTGCCTTAAGGAGTACCCTTGCCCGAACTACTCCCCTTAATTAGGACCCTAATTGAGTAACCCTAAGTAGTAGAGTATGGTACGGTGGGGTAGCATAGGGTAGGGAAGCCTACGGTGGAACAGAGAAAATAGAAGGAAATAGAATAGAACAGCATAGGTCAGGGTAGGTTAGCTTAGTGCAGGGTATGGTAGAGTAGCATAGGATGGAATAGAGAAAATAGAAAAGGAGACTAGAAAAGAGCAGACTAGATTAGGATAGGGTAGGGTGGGGGAGGGTTTTGTAGAATACAGTAGTGTAGAATGGAATAGAATGGTGTGGAGTGGAGTCGAATGGATTCGAACAGAGATGAATAGAGTAGAAAAGAGTTGACTAGAGCCGAATAACGCTGAATAGGACCAAATATGGCCGAAATGAGCCGAATCGAGTCGAGTCCACCAGATTCGGGATGAATGCAGCTGAGTGGAGCTGAAATGAGCCAAATAGAGACAAACTGAACCCAGCAAAATCGAGCCAAAACACACTTAATTGCATCCTATTGCATCGGATCTCGTCGAATTCCATCAAATCCCACCAAAACGCATCAAATCTCGCGGAATCTCACCGAATCCCGTCGAATTGTCTCAAATCGGGTCGAATGGTGTCAAACGGAATGGAATCGAATTAAATCGAATAGATTAGAGTAGTGTAGGTTAGGCTGGGATTCAGTAGGGAAGGGCACAGAAGAATAGAATAGAGTAGAACAGAAGAGAATACCAAGAGTAGAATGGAGTAGAGTTGAGTAGAGTGGAATAGTCAGAGTCGGGTAGTGCAGAATATAGATGAATAGATCCAATTCAAGCCGAATCGATTCGAATGGAGAGGAAAGGAGACAAATCGTGATGAATCGAATCGATTCGAATCGATTAGAGTAGGGTAGGGTAGAACAGAATAGAATAGAGTAGAAAAGAGTAGAATGGTGTGGAATGGAGTTGAATGGAGCCAGATAGAGACAAATAAAGTAGAAAGGGTTGAGTAGAGCTGAACAGGGCTGAATAAGGTTCACTCGAGCCTAATTACGCTGAATTGAGCAGAATCGAGACGAACTGACCCAATTCAAGCCAAATAGAGCTAAATCGAGCCGATTCAAGCCTAATCACATGGAATCGCGTCGAAATGCGTTGAATCGAATAGATTAGTGTAGAGGAGGGTACGGCAGGAGAGGCTAGACTACAACACAACAGAACACAATAGAAAGAAGAGAATAGAATTAAGTAGAGTCGGGTCCAGTAGAATAGAGTCAAATCGAGTTGACGAGAGCTAAAAAGAGCCAAACAGAGCTGAATACAGCCGAATTGACCAAATTCAAGGTGAATCGAGATGAATCAAGTCCAGTCGTTTGAAATGTGTCGAATCGAATCAAATAGATTAGTGTGGGCAAGGTAAGGTTAGGGTAGGGTAGAGAAGAATAGAATAGAGTAGAATAGAACAGAACAGAAAGAATCGAGTAGACTAGAGTCACACAGAGTCGAATACTGCCAAAAAGAGCCGAATAGAGTGGAAAAGAGCCGAATAGAACCGAATCGAGTTTAATGGAGGAGAAAGGAGATGAATCGAGCCGATATGACCCGAATCAGGTCGAATTCCGTTCAAGTGTGTCGAATAGCATAGAACAGATTACAGTAGGCTAAGTTAGGGTAGGGTAGGGTAGAATAGAGTGCAGTAGAACAGAGCAGAAGAGAAGAGAACACAACTGAAAGAATAGAATAGGGTCGAGACGAGCAGAGTATAGAAGAGTAGAGTAGAGTAGAGTCGAATATTGCCGAATAGAGCCAAAGACAGCCAAATAGAGCCCAAAAGAGCTAAATCGATAGAAACCAAGACAAATCACGCTGAATCCCGTGGAATCGTGCTCTATCGCGTCGAATCCTGTCGAATTGCATTGAATCTGATCAATTCCAATCCAATCCAATCCAATCCATTACAATAGACTAGAGTAGGGTAGAGTCCAATACAATACAGTAGAGAACAGTTTAGGATGGAGTAGAATGGTGTGGCATGGAGTCGAGTGGAGTCGAAAAGAGATAATAGAGTTGAGTAGAGTCTAACAGAGCCGAATAGAGCCTATTCGAGCTGACTAGAGCCGAATGGAGCCGATTAGAGCTGAATCGAACCGATTTGAGCCGATTGGGGATGAATGGAGTGGAAAGGAGCCGATTTGAGCTGAATCGCATCGAGATGCGTGGAATCGAATCCAGTAGAATAGATTAGATTAGGGTAGGGTGGAATAGAGTAGACTTGAACACAGTAGAAGAGAATGGAAAGAATACAATAGAATAGAGTAGAAAAGGGTAGAGCAGAGCAGAATAGTGTAGAGTAGAATAGAGTAGAGTAGAACAGAGTCGAAGCAAGCTGAATGGAGACGAAACGAGACAAATCTCGTCGAATGGCGTCGAATCCCATGGAATCAATCACAGTAGGGTATAGTAGAATAGCGTAGAATGGAGTAGAATGGTGTGCAATGGAATCGAGTAGAGTAGAAGAGAGCCGAAGAGGGCCGAAGAGGGCCAAATCGAGCTGAATTGAGCGAAATCGAGCAGAATCCAGTGAATCGAGCCTAATCAAGCCGAATCGACACTATTCGAGACAAATGGAGCCGGATGGACATGAATCACACCGATTCGGCCCCTAGTCGCGTCAAAATTTGTCGAATTCAATGGAATAGACTAGAGTAGGGGAGGTTCGGGTAGGCTAGGGTAGGGTAGAATGGAGTAGAATAGAATAAAACAGAACAGAACACAACAAAATAGAACAGAACAACACAGAACGAATACAGAAACGAGTAGGCTAGAGTAGAGTAGAGGGGAATAGAGTAGAGTAGAATAGATTCGAACAGAGCCAAATCGAGCCGAATCGCGTCGAAATGGGTTGAATGAATCAAATCCAATCAAGTGGATTACAATACCTTAGAGTTGGGTAGCATAGGGTAGGGTAGAATAGAGTAGAATAGTACAGAACAGAGTAGAAACAATACAATAGAATAGAGAAGAGTTGACTAGAGTAGAATAGAGCTGAATAGAGCCAAATGCAGACGAAACGAGAGGAATCGTGTAGAAGCAATTAGAGTGGTGCTGGGTAGGGTAGAGCAGAATAGAGTAGAATAGTGTAGAATAGTGTGGAATGAATAGAATGGAGTAGAATGGAGTCAAATAGAAATGAATAGAGTAGAAAAGAGTCGAATAGAGCAGAATAGGGCCGAAGAACGCCAAATCGAGCAGATTCGAAGCGACTCAAGCCAAAACAAGCTGAATGGAGCCTAACTGAGCCGAATAGAGCCAAATCGAGCCGAATCGAGCCGATTCAAGCTTCATCGCCTCAAATCGCGTTCAATGCGTCAAATCCAATTGAGACGTATAGATTAGAGAAGGGGAGGGGAGGGGAGGGGAGAATAGAACAGCGTAGAGTGGAATAGAAGAGATTAGAACAGAATAGAAGGAATAGAATCGAGTAGAATAGAGTGGAAAAGAGTAGAGTCGAATACAGTCGAATAGAGCCGACTAAGCTCAATAGAGACGAATGGAGCTGAATACAGCCGAAAAGAGCTGTATACTGCCGAATCACACCTAATCGAGCGGAATCAAGCAGAATCGCACTGACTGTCACCGAACAGCGTCGAATCGAATCAGGTCGAATCGAGTCGAGCCACATCGTTTTGAATCAAACAAGGTCAAATCGCTTCATATCGTGTCGAATCCCATGGAATCACGTCGAATAACTTCGAATCGCGTCAAACCTCAGAGAATCCTACCGAATCACGTCGAGTCGCATGGAATCTCATCAAATCCCTTCAGATCTTGCTGAATCCAGTCAAGTCATATCAAATCGCTTTGCACGGAATCGAATTGAATCCAATAGACTAAAGTAGGCTAGGTTCGGGTGGGGTGCCGTAGGGTCGGGTAGGGTAGAATAGAATAGAGTACAACAGAATAGGAGAGAACAGAACAGAACAGAAAGAATACAACAGAACAGAATAGAGTCAAAGAGAGAGAACATACCCGAATTGAGCCGAGTGGAGACAAAACGAGACGAATCACGTCCGGTTGCTTCGAATCGCGTCAAATCAAATCGAATCGATTAGAAGAGATTAGGGTAGGGAAGGGTAGAATAGAATAGAGGAAAATAGTGAAGAATGGTGTGGAATGGAATAGAATGGAGTTGAACGGAGTCCAATAGAGACGGATAGATATGAATAGAGTACAAAAGAGTCTAATAGAGAAGAATAGGGCCGGATAGGGCCAAATAAGGCCTAATTGAGCAGAATCCAGCAGAATCGATGGAATTCGAGCCTAATCGAGCCGAATGGAGTGAAATGGAGTCAAGTCGAGCCGAACGAATAGAGCCGATGCGAACTGAATCGAGCTGATTCAAGCCTAATCGCGTCAAATCACGTGGAAATACGTCACATCGAATCTAATCAAATAGATTAGGGGAGGGGCGGGTGGGTAGAATAGAACAGAATAGTACAGAATAGAAAGACTAGAATATAGTACAGTAGGGTGGAGTAGAGAGAGTAAAGCAGAGCAGAGTAGAATTGAGTCAAATAGAGTCAAATAGTGCAGGACATAGCTGAATAGAGCCCATTCTGGCCGAATCGAGTCAAATGGAAACAAAACGAGATGAATCACACCGAATTGCTTCGAATCGCATCCAGTCGAATAGATTAGAGTAACGTAGGGTAGAGTAGAACAGAATAGAGTAGAATAGCGTAGAATGGAGAAGAGTGGAGTCAAATGGAGTCGAACAGAGACAAATAGAGTAGAAAAGAGTCGAATCGAGCCAAATAGGGCCGAATAAGGCTGAATCGAGTGGAAATGAGCTGAATTGAAGCAATTCGAGCCAAATCGAGCTGATGTTGCGGAATCAAGCCGACTCAAGCGTGATGGTGTCCAGTCGCATCGAAATGCTTTGAATCGAATCAAATGGAATCGATTAGAATAGGTTAGGGTAGGGTAGTTTATGATAGGAAGACTAGGGTAGATGCAAGTAGACTACACTAGAGTAGACAAGAGAAGGCTAGAGTAGAAGCCTAGACTAGTAAGCTGGACTAGTCAGCTAGACTAGTGGCATAGAGCAGTAGCCTAGACAACTAGTCTTGAATAGTACCCTAAGTCAGTAATCTGAACGAGTACCCTTGCCTGAACTCTTAGCCTAATCTAGTACCCTTGCCTTAATTAGTAGTCCTAAGAAGTACCCTTGCCTTAACCAGTAGTCTTCACTAGTACCCTTGCCTTCACTAGTAGTATGTCCTAAACACGTAGCCTGAACGGGTAGCCTTGCCTTAACCAGTACCCTCAACAAGTACCCACGCCTTAACTAGTAGCCTGGCCTTAACTAGTAGCCTGAACTAGTACACTTGCCTTAAGGAGTACCCTTGCCCGAACTACTCCCCTTAATTAGGACCCTTATTGAATAACCCTAAGTAGTGGAGTATGGTACGGTGGGGTAGCATAGGGTAGGGAAGCCTACGGTGGAACAGAGAAAATAGAAGGAAATAGAATAGAACAGCATAGGTCAGGGTAGGTTAGCTCAGTGCAGGGTATGGTAGAGTAGCATAGGATGGAATAGAGAAAATAGAAAAGGAGACTAGAAAAGAGCAGACTAGATTAGGATAGGGTAGGGTGGGGGAGGGTTTTGTAGAATACAGTAGTGTAGAATGGAATAGAATGGTGTGGAGTGGAGTCGAATGGATTCGAACAGAGATGAATAGAGTAGAAAAGAGTTGACTAGAGCCGAATAACGCTGAATAGGACCAAATATGGCCGAAATGAGCCGAATCGAGTGGAGTCCACCAGATTCGGGATGAATGCAGCTGAGTGGAGCTGAAATGAGCCAAATAGAGACAAACTGAACCCAGCAAAATCGAGCCAAAACACACTTAATTGCATCCTATTGCATCGGATCTCGTCGAATTCCATCAAATCCCACCAAAACGCATCAAATCTCGTGGAATCTCGCCGAATCCCGTCGAATTGTCTCAAATCGGGTCGAATGGTGTCAAACGGAATGGAATCGAATTAAATCGAATAGATTAGAGTAGTGTAGGTTAGGCTGGGATTCAGTAGGGAAGGGCACCGAAGAATAGAATAGAGTAGAACAGAAGAGAATATCAAGAGTAGAATGGAGTAGAGTGGAATAGTCAGAGTCGGGTAGTGCAGAATATAGATGAATAGATCCAATTCAAGCCGAATCGATTCGAATGGAGAGGAAAGGAGACAAATCGTGATGAATCGAATCGATTCGAATCGATTAGAGTAGGGTAGGGTAGAACAGAATAGAATAGAGTAGAAAAGAGTAGAATGGTGTGGAATGGAGTTGAATGGAGCCAGATAGAGACAAATAAAGTAGAAAGGGTTGAGTAGAGCTGAACAGGGCTGAATAAGGTTCACTCGAGCCTAATTACGCTGAATTGAGCAGAATCGAGACGAACTGACCCAATTCAAGCCAAATAGAGCTAAATCGAGCCGATTCAAGCCTAATCACATGGAATCGCGTCGAAATGCGTTGAATCGAATAGATTAGTGTAGAGGAGGGTACGGCAGGAGAGGCTAGACTACAACACAACAGAACACAATAGAAAGAAGAGAATAGAATTAAGTAGAGTCGGGTCCAGTAGAATAGAGTCAAATCGAGTTGACGAGAGCTAAAAAGAGCCAAACAGAGCTGAATACAGCCGAATTGACCAAATTCAAGGTGAATCGAGATGAATCAAGTCCAGTCGTTTGAAATGTGTCGAACCGAATCAAATAGATTAGTGTGGGCAAGGTAAGGTTAGGGAAGGGTAGAGAAGAATAGAATAGAGTAGAATAGAACAGAACAGAAAGAATCGAGTAGACTAGAGTCACACAGAGTCGAATACTGCCAAAAAGAGGCGAATAGAGTGGAAAAGAGCCGAATAGAACCGAATCGAGTTTAATGGAGGAGAAAGGAGATGAATCGAGCCGATATGACCCGAATCAGGTCGAATTCCGTTCAAGTGTGTCGAATAGCATAGAACAGATTACAGTAGGCTAAGTTAGGGTAGGGTAGGGTAGAATAGAGTGCAGTAGAACAGAGCAGAAGAGAAGAGAACACAACTGAAAGAATAGAATAGGGTCGAGACGAGCAGAGTATAGAAGAGTAGAGTAGAGTAGAGTCGAATATTGCCGAATAGAGCCAAAGACAGCCAAATAGAGCCCAAAAGAGCTAAATCGATAGAAACCAAGACAAATCACGCCGAATCCCGTGGAATCGTGCTCTATCGCGTCGAATCCCGTCGAATTGCATTGAATCTGATCAATTCCAATCCAATCCAATCCATTACAATAGACTAGAGTAGGGTAGAGTCCAATACAATACAGTAGAGAACAGTTTAGGATGGAGTAGAATGGTGTGGCATGGAGTCGAGTGGAGTCGAAAAGAGATAATAGAGTTGAGGAGAGTCTAACAGAGCCGAATAGAGCCTATTCGAGCTGACTAGAGCCGAATGGAGCCGATTAGAGCTGAATCGAACCGATTTGAGCCGATTGGGGAGGAATGGAGTGGAAAGGAGCCGATTTGAGCTGAATCGCATCGAGATGCGTGGAATCGAATCCAGTAGAATAGATTAGATTAGGGTAGGGTGGAATAGAGTAGACTTGAACACAGTAGAAGAGAATGGAAAGAATACAATAGAATAGAGTAGAAAAGGGTAGAGCAGAGCAGAATAGTGTAGAGTAGAATAGAGTAGAGTAGAACAGAGTCGAAGCAAGCTGAATGGAGACGAAACGAGACAAATCACGTCAAATGGCGTCGTATCCCGTCAAATCAATTTTTATAGTAGAATAGCGTAGAATGGAGTGGAATGGTGTGCAATGGAATCGAGTAGAGTAGAAAAGAGCTGAAGAGAGCCGAAGAGGGCCAAATCGAGCTGAATTGAGCGAAATCGAGCCGAATCCAGTGAATCGAGCCTAGTCAAGCCGAATCGACACTATTCGAGACAAATGGAGCCGGATGGACATGAATCACACCGATTCGGCCCCTAGTCGCGTCAAAATTTGTCGAATTCAATGGAATAGACTAGAGTAGGGGAGGTTCGGGTAGGCTAGGGTAGAGTAGAATGGAGTAGAATAGAATAAAACAGAACAGAACACAACAAAATAGAACAGAACAACACAGAACGAATACAGAAACGAGTAGGCTAGAGTAGAGTAGAGGGGAATAGAGTAGAGTAGAATAGATTCGAACAGAGCCAAATCGAGCCGAATCGCGTCGAAATGGGTTGAATGAATCAAGTCCAATCAAGTGGATTACAATACCTTAGAGTTGGGTAGCATAGGGTAGGGTAGAATAGAGTAGAATAGTACAGAACAGAGTAGAAACAATACAATAGAATAGAGAAGAGTTGACTAGAGTAGAATAGAGCTGAATAGAGCCAAATGCAGATGAAACGAGAGGAATCGTGTAGAAGCAATTAGAGTGGTGCTGGGTAGGGTAGAGCAGAATAGAGTAGAATAGTGTAGAATAGTGTGGAATGAATAGAATGGAGTAGAATGGAGTCAAATAGAAATGAATAGAGTAGAAAAGAGTCGAATAGAGCAGAATAGGGCCGAAGAACGCCAAATCGAGCAGATTCGAAGCGACTCAAGCCAAAACAAGCTGAATGGAGCCTAACTGAGCCGAATAGAGCCAAATCGAGCCGAATCGAGCCGATTCAAGCTTCATCGCCTCGAATCGCGTTCAATGCGTCAAATCCAATTGAGACGCATAGATTAGAGAAGGGGAGGGGAGGGGAGGGGAGAATAGAACAGCGTAGAGTGGAATAGAAGAGATTAGAACAGAATAGAAGGAATAGAATCGAGTAGAATAGAGTGGAAAAGAGTAGAGTCGAATACAGTCGAATAGAGCCGACTAAGCTGAATAGAGACGAATGGAGCTGAATACAGCCGAAAAGAGCTGTATACTGCCGAATCACACCTAATCGAGTGGAATCAAGCAGAATCGCACTGACTGTCACCGAACAGCTTCGAATCGAATCAGGTCGAATCGAGTCGAGCCACATCGTTTTGAATCAAACAAGGTCAAATCGCTTCATATCGTGTCGAATCCCATGGAATCACGTCGAATAACTTCGAATCGCGTCAAACCTCAGAGAATCCTACCGAATCACGTCGAGTCGCATGGAATCTCATCAAATCCCTTCAGATCTTGCTGAATCCAGTCAAGTCATATCAAATCGCTTTGCACGGAATCGAATTGAATCCAATAGACTAAAGTAGGCTAGGTTCGGGTGGGGTGCCGTAGGGTCGGGTAGGGTAGAATAGAATAGAGTACAACAGAATAGGAGAGAACAGAACAGAACAGAAAGAATACAACAGAACAGAATAGAGTCAAAGAGAGAGAACATACCCGAATTGAGCCGAGTGGAGACAAAACGAGACGAATCACGTCCGGTTGCTTCGAATCGCGTCAAATCAAATCGAATCGATTAGAAGAGATTAGGGTAGGGAAGGGTAGAATAGAATAGAGGAAAATAGTGAAGAATGCTGTGGAATGGAATAGAATGGAGTTGAACGGAGTCCAATAGAGACGGATAGATATGAATAGAGTACAAAAGAGTCTAATAGAGAAGAATAGGGCCAGATAGGGCCAAATAAGGCTTAATTGAGCAGAATCCAGCAGAATCGATGGAATTCGAGCCTAATCGAGCCTAATGGAGTGAAATGGAGTCAAGTCGAGCCGAATAGAGCCGATGCGAACTGAATCGAGCTGATTCAAGCCTAATCGCGTCAAATCGCGTGGAAATACGTCACATCGAATCTAATCAAATAGACTAGGGGAGGGGCGGGTGGGTAGAATAGAACAGAATAGTACAGAATAGAAAGACTAGAATATAGTACAGTAGGGTGGAGTAGAGAGAGTAAAGCAGAGCAGAGTAGAATTGAGTCAAATAGAGTCAAATAGTGCAGGACATAGCTGAATAGAGCCCATTCTGGCCGAATCGAGTCAAATGGAAACAAAACGAGATGAATCACACCGAATTGCTTCGAATCGCATTCAGTCGAATAGATTAGAGTAACGTAGGGTAGAGTAGAACAGAATAGAGTAGAATAGCGTAGAATGGAGAAGAGTGGAGTCAAATGGAGTCGAACAGAGACAAATAGAGTAGAAAAGAGTCGAATCGAGCCAAATAGGGCCGAATAAGGCTGAACCGAGTGGAAACGAGCTGAATTGAAGCGATTCGAGCCAAATCGAGCTGAATCGAGCTGATGTTGCGGAATCGAGCCGACTCAAGCGTGATGGTGTCCAGTCGCATCGAAATGCTTTGAATCGAATCAAATGGAATCGATTAGAATAGGTTAGGGTAGGGTAGTTTATGATAGGAAGACTAGGGTAGATGCAAGTAGACTACACTAGAGTAGACAAGAGAAGGCTAGAGTAGAAGCCTAGACTAGTAAGCTGGACTAGTCAGCTAGACTAGTGGCATAGAGCAGTAGCCTAGACAACTAGTCTTGAATAGTACCCTAAGTCAGTAATCTGAACGAGTACCCTTGCCTGAACTCTTAGCCTAATCTAGTACCCTTGCCTTAATTAGTAGTCCTAAGAAGTACCCTTGCCTTAACCAGTAGTCTTCACTAGTACCCTTGCCTTCACTAGTAGTATGTCCTTAACAAGTAGCCTGAACGGGTAGCCTTGCCTTAACCAGTACCCTCAACAAGTACCCACGCCTTAACTAGTAGCCTGGCCTTAACTAGTAGCCTGGCCTTAACTAGTAGCCTGAACTAGTACACTTGCCTTAAGGAGTACCCTTGCCCGAACTACTCCCCTTAATTAGGACCCTAATTGAGTAACCCTAAGTAGTAGAGTATGGTACGGTGGGGTAGCATAGGGTAGGGAAGCCTACGGTGGAACAGAGAAAATAGAAGGAAATAGAATAGAACAGCATAGGTCAGGGTAGGTTAGCTTAGTGCAGGGTATGGTAGAGTAGCATAGGATGGAATAGAGAAAATAGAAAAGGAGACTAGAAAAGAGCAGACTAGATTAGGATAGGGTAGGGTGGGGGAGGGTTTTGTAGAATACAGTAGTGTAGAATGGAATAGAATGGTGTGGAGTGGAGTCGAATGGATTCGAACAGAGATGAATAGAGTAGAAAAGAGTTGACTAGAGCCGAATAATGCTGAATAGGACCAAATATGGCCGAAATGAGCCGAATCGAGTGGAGTCCACCAGATTCGGGATGAATGCAGCTGAGTGGAGCTGAAATGAGCCAAATAGAGACAAACTGAACCCAGCAAAATCGAGCCAAAACACACTTAATTGCATCCTATTGCATCGGATCTCGTCGAATTCCATCAAATCCCACCAAAACGCATCAAATCTCGCGGAATCTCACCGAATCCCGTCGAATTGTCTCAAATCGGGTCGAATGGTGTCAAACGGAATGGAATCGAATTAAATCGAATAGATTAGAGTAGTGTAGGTTAGGCTGGGATTCAGTAGGGAAGGGCACAGAAGAATAGAATAGAGTAGAACAGAAGAGAATACCAAGAGTAGAATGGAGTAGAGTTGAGTAGAGTGGAATAGTCAGAGTCGGGTAGTGCAGAATATAGATGAATAGATCCAATTCAAGCCGAATCGATTCGAATGGAGAGGAAAGGAGACAAATCGTGATGAATCGAATCGATTCGAATCGATTAGAGTAGGGTAGGGTAGAACAGAATAGAATAGAGTAGAAAAGAGTAGAATGGTGTGGAATGGAGTTGAATGGAGCCAGATAGAGACAAATAAAGTAGAAAGGGTTGAGTAGAGCTGAACAGGGCTGAATAAGGTTCACTCGAGCCTAATTACGCTGAATTGAGCAGAATCGAGACGAACTGACCCAATTCAAGCCAAATAGAGCTAAATCGAGCCGATTCAAGCCTAATCACATGGAATCGCGTCGAAATGCGTTGAATCGAATAGATTAGTGTAGAGGAGGGTACGGCAGGAGAGGCTAGACTACAACACAACAGAACACAATAGAAAG
Source organism: Loxodonta africana (assembly GCF_030014295.1). NCBI lineage: Eukaryota > Metazoa > Chordata > Mammalia > Proboscidea > Elephantidae > Loxodonta > Loxodonta africana. Next base: position 47,739 of record NW_026974873.1, on the reverse strand, counting down.
AAGAGAATAGAATTAAGTAGAGTCGGGTCCAGTAGAATAGAGTCAAATCGAGTTGACGAGAGCTAAAAAGAGCCAAACAGAGCTGAATACAGCCGAATTGACCAAATTCAAGGTGAATCGAGATGAATCAAGTCCAGTCGTTTGAAATGTGTCGAATCGAATCAAATAGGTTAGTGTGGGCAAGGTAAGGTTAGGGTAGGGTAGAGAAGAATAGAATAGAGTAGAATAGAACAGAACAGAAAGAATCGAGTAGACTAGAGTCACACAGAGTCGAATACTGCCAAAAAGAGCCGAATAGAGTGGAAAAGAGCCGAATAGAACCGAATCGAGTTTAATGGAGGAGAAAGGAGATGAATCGAGCCGATATGACCCGAATCAGGTCGAATTCCGTTCAAGTGTGTCGAATAGCATAGAACAGATTACAGTAGGCTAAGTTAGGGTAGGGTAGGGTAGAATAGAGTGCAGTAGAACAGAGCAGAAGAGAAGAGAACACAACTGAAAGAATAGAATAGGGTCGAGACGAGCAGAGTATAGAAGAGTAGAGTAGAGTAGAGTCGAATATTGCCGAATAGAGCCAAAGACAGCCAAATAGAGCCCAAAAGAGCTAAATCGATAGAAACCAAGACAAATCACGCCGAATCCCGTGGAATCGTGCTCTATCGCGTCGAATCCCGTCGAATTGCATTGAATCTGATCAATTCCAATCCAATCCAATCCAATCCAATCCAATCCATTACAATAGACTAGAGTAGGGTAGAGTCCAATACAATACAGTAGAGAACAGTTTAGGATGGAGTAGAATGGTGTGGCATGGAGTCGAGTGGAGTCGAAAAGAGATAATAGAGTTGAGTAGAGTCTAACAGAGCCGAATAGAGCCTATTCGAGCTGACTAGAGCCGAATGGAGCCGATTAGAGCTGAATCGAACCGATTTGAGCCGATTGGGGATGAATGGAGTGGAAAGGAGCCGATTTGAGCTGAATCGCATCGAGATGCGTGGAATCGAATCCAGTAGAATAGATTAGATTAGGGTAGGGTGGAATAGAGTAGACTTGAACACAGTAGAAGAGAATGGAAAGAATACAATAGAATAGAGTAGAAAAGGGTAGAGCAGAGCAGAATAGTGTAGAGTAGAATAGAGTAGAGTAGAACAGAGTCGAAGCAAGCTGAATGGAGACGAAACGAGACAAATCTCGTCGAATGGCGTCGAATCCCATGGAATCAATCACAGTAGGGTATAGTAGAATAGCGTAGAATGGAGTAGAATGGTGTGCAATGGAATCGAGTAGAGTAGAAGAGAGCCGAAGAGGGCCGAAGAGGGCCAAATCGAGCTGAATTGAGCGAAATCGAGCAGAATCCAGTGAATCGAGCCTAATCAAGCCGAATCGACACTATTCGAGACAAATGGAGCCGGATGGACATGAATCACACTGATTCGGCCCCTAGTCGCGTCAAAATTTGTCGAATTCAATGGAATAGACTAGAGTAGGGGAGGTTCGGGTAGGCTAGGGTAGGGTAGAATGGAGTAGAATAGAATAAAACAGAACAGAACACAACAAAATAGAACAGAACAACACAGAACGAATACAGAAACGAGTAGGCTAGAGTAGAGTAGAGGGGAATAGAGTAGAGTAGAATAGATTCGAACAGAGCCAAATCGAGCCGAATCGCGTCGAAATGGGTTGAATGAATCAAATCCAATCAAGTGGATTACAATACCTTAGAGTTGGGTAGCATAGGGTAGGGTAGAATAGAGTAGAATAGTACAGAACAGAGTAGAAACAATACAATAGAATAGAGAAGAGTTGACTAGAGTAGAATAGAGCTGAATAGAGCCAAATGCAGACGAAACGAGAGGAATCGTGTAGAAGCAATTAGAGTGGTGCTGGGTAGGGTAGAGCAGAATAGAGTAGAATAGTGTAGAATAGTGTGGAATGAATAGAATGGAGTAGAATGGAGTCAAATAGAAATGAATAGAGTAGAAAAGAGTCGAATAGAGCAGAATAGGGCCGAAGAACGCCAAATCGAGCAGATTCGAAGCGACTCAAGCCAAAACAAGCTGAATGGAGCCTAACTGAGCCGAATAGAGCCAAATCGAGCCGAATCGAGCCGATTCAAGCTTCATCGCCTCGAATCGCGTTCAATGCGTCAAATCCAATTGAGACGTATAGATTAGAGAAGGGGAGGGGAGGGGAGGGGAGAATAGAACAGCGTAGAGTGGAATAGAAGAGATTAGAACAGAATAGAAGGAATAGAATCGAGTAGAATAGAGTGGAAAAGAGTAGAGTCGAATACAGTCGAATAGAGCCGACTAAGCTGAATAGAGACGAATGGAGCTGAATACAGCCGAAAAGAGCTGTATACTGCCGAATCACACCTAATCGAGCGGAATCAAGCAGAATCGCACTGACTGTCACCGAACAGCGTCGAATCGAATCAGGTCGAATCGAGTCGAGCCACATCGTTTTGAATCAAACAAGGTCAAATCGCTTCATATCGTGTCGAATCCCATGGAATCACGTCGAATAACTTCGAATCGCGTCAAACCTCAGAGAATCCTACCGAATCACGTCGAGTCGCATGGAATCTCATCAAATCCCTTCAGATCTTGCTGAATCCAGTCAAGTCATATCAAATCGCTTTGCACGGAATCGAATTGAATCCAATAGACTAAAGTAGGCTAGGTTCGGGTGGGGTGCCGTAGGGTCGGGTAGGGTAGAATAGAATAGAGTACAACAGAATAGGAGAGAACAGAACAGAACAGAAAGAATACAACAGAACAGAATAGAGTCAAAGAGAGAGAACATACCCGAATTGAGCCGAGTGGAGACAAAACGAGACGAATCACGTCCGGTTGCTTCGAATCGCGTCAAATCAAATCGAATCGATTAGAAGAGATTAGGGTAGGGAAGGGTAGAATAGAATAGAGGAAAATAGTGAAGAATGGTGTGGAATGGAATAGAATGGAGTTGAACGGAGTCCAATAGAGACGGATAGATATGAATAGAGTACAAGAGTCTAATAGAGAAGAATAGGGCCGGATAGGGCCAAATAAGGCCTAATTGAGCAGAATCCAGCAGAATCGATGGAATTCGAGCCTAATCGAGCCGAATGGAGTGAAATGGAGTCAAGTCGAGCCGAACGAATAGAGCCGATGCGAACTGAATCGAGCTGATTCAAGCCTAATCGCGTCAAATCGCGTGGAAATACGTCACATCGAATCTAATCAAATAGATTAGGGGAGGGGCGGGTGGGTAGAATAGAACAGAATAGTACAGAATAGAAAGACTAGAATATAGTACAGTAGGGTGGAGTAGAGAGAGTAAAGCAGAGCAGAGTAGAATTGAGTCAAATAGAGTCAAATAGTGCAGGACATAGCTGAATAGAGCCCATTCTGGCCGAATCGAGTCAAATGGAAACAAAACGAGATGAATCACACCGAATTGCTTCGAATCGCATCCAGTCGAATAGATTAGAGTAACGTAGGGTAGAGTAGAACAGAATAGAGTAGAATAGCGTAGAATGGAGAAGAGTGGAGTCAAATGGAGTCGAACAGAGACAAATAGAGTAGAAAAGAGTCGAATCGAGCCAAATAGGGCCGAATAAGGCTGAATCGAGTGGAAATGAGCTGAATTGAAGCAATTCGAGCCAAATCGAGCTGATGTTGCGGAATCGAGCCGACTCAAGCGTGATGGTGTCCAGTCGCATCGAAATGCTTTGAATCGAATCAAATGGAATCGATTAGAATAGGTTAGGGTAGGGTAGTTTATGATCGGAAGACTAGGGTAGATGCAAGTAGACTACACTAGAGTAGACAAGAGAAGGCTAGAGTAGAAGCCTAGACTAGTAAGCTGGACTAGTCAGCTAGACTAGTGTCATAGAGCAGTAGCCTAGACAACTAGTCTTGAATAGTACCCTAAGTCAGTAATCTGAACGAGTACCCTTGCCTGAACTCTTAGCCTAATCTAGTACCCTTGCCTTAATTAGTAGTCCTAAGAAGTACCCTTGCCTTAACCAGTAGTCTTCACTAGTACCCTTGCCTTCACTAGTAGTATGTCCTTAACACGTAGCCTGAACGGGTAGCCTTGCCTTAACCAGTACCCTCAACAAGTACCCACGCCTTAACTAGTAGCCTGGCCTTAACTAGTAGCCTGAACTAGTACGCTTGCCTTAAGGAGTACCCTTGCCGGAACTACTCCCCTTAATTAGGACCCTTATTGAATAACCCTAAGTAGTAGAGTATGGTACGGTGGGGTAGCATAGGGTAAGGAAGCCTACGGTGGAACAGAGAAAATAGAAGGAAATAGAATAGAACAGCATAGGTCAGGGTAGGTTAGCTTAGTGCAGGGTATGGTAGAGTAGCATAGGATGGAATAGAGAAAATAGAAAAGGAGACTAGAAAAGAGCAGACTAGATTAGGATAGGGTAGGGTGGGGGAGGGTTTTGTAGAATACAGTAGTGTAGAATGGAATAGAATGGTGTGGAGTGGAGTCGAATGGATTCGAACAGAGATGAATAGAGTAGAAAAGAGTTGAATAGAGCCGAATAACGCTGAATAGGACCAAATATGGCCGAAATGAGCCAAATCGAGTCGAGTCCACCAGATTCGGGATGAATGCAGCTGAGTGGAGCTGAAATGAGCCAAATAGAGACAAACTGAACCCAGCAAAATCGAGCCAAAACACACTTAATTGCATCCTATTGCATCGGATCTCGTCGAATTCCATCAAATCCCACCAAAACGCATCAAATCTCGCGGAATCTCACCGAATCCCGTCGAACTGTCTCAAATCGGGTCGAATGGTGTCAAACGGAATGGAATCGAATTAAATCGAATAGATTAGAGTAGTGTAGGTTAGGCTGGGATTCAGTAGGGAAGGGCACCGAAGAATAGAATAGAGTAGAACAGAAGAGAATACCAAGAGTAGAATGGAGTAGAGTTGAGTAGAGTGGAATAGTCAGAGTCGGGTAGTGCAGAATATAGATGAATAGATCCAATTCAAGCCGAATCGATTCGAATGGAGAGGAAAGGAGACAAATCGTGATGAATCGAATCGATTCGAATCGATTAGAGTAGGGTAGGGTAGAACAGAATAGAATAGAGTAGAAAAGAGTAGAATGGTGTGGAATGGAGTTGAATGGAGCCAGATAGAGACAAATAAAGTAGAAAGGGTTGAGTAGAGCTGAACAGGGCTGAATAAGGTTCACTCGAGCCTAATTACGCTGAATTGAGCAGAATCGAGACGAACTGACCCAATTCAAGCCAAATAGAGCTAAATCGAGCCGATTCAAGCCTAATCACATGGAATCGCGTCGAAATGCGTTGAATCGAATAGATTAGTGTAGAGGAGGGTACGGCAGGAGAGGCTAGACTACAACACAACAGAACACAATAGAAAGAAGAGAATAGAATTAAGTAGAGTCGGGTCCAGTAGAATAGAGTCAAATCGAGTTGACGAGAGCTGAAAAGAGCCAAACAGAGCTGAATACAGCCGAATTGACCAAATTCAAGGTGAATCGAGATGAATCAAGTCCAGTCGTTTGAAATGTGTCGAATCGAATCAAATAGATTAGTGTGGGGAAGGTAAGGTTAGGGTAGGGTAGAGAAGAATAGAATAGAGTAGAATAGAACAGAACAGAAAGAATCGAGTAGACTAGAGTCACACAGAGTCGAATACTGCCAAAAAGAGCCGAATAGAGTGGAAAAGAGCCGAATAGAACCGAATCGAGTTTAATGGAGGAGAAAGGAGATGAATCGAGCCGATATGACCCGAATCAGGTCGAATTCCGTTCAAGTGTGTCGAATAGCATAGAACAGATTACAGTAGGCTAAGTTAGGGTAGGGTAGGGTAGAATAGAGTGCAGTAGAACAGAGCAGAAGAGAAGAGAACACAACTGAAAGAATAGAATAGGGTCGAGACGAGCAGAGTATAGAAGAGTAGAGTAGAGTAGAGTCGAATATTGCCGAATAGAGCCAAAGACAGCCAAATAGAGCCCAAAAGAGCTAAATCGATAGAAACCAAGACAAATCACGCCGAATCCCGTGGAATCGTGCTCTATCGCGTCGAATCCCGTCGAATTGCATTGAATCTGATCAATTCCAATCCAATCCAATCCATTAGAATAGACTAGAGTAGGGTAGAGTCCAATACAATGCAGTAGAGAACAGTTTAGGATGGAGTAGAATGGTGTGGCATGGAGTCGAGTGGAGTCGAAAAGAGATAATAGAGTTGAGTAGAGTCTAACAGAGCCGAATAGAGCCTATTCGAGCTGACTAGAGCCGAATGGAGCCGATTAGAGCTGAATCGAACCGATTTGAGCCGATTGGGGATGAATGGAGTGGAAAGGAGCCGATTTGAGCTGAATCGCATCGAGATGCGTGGAATCGAATCCAGTAGAATAGATTAGATTAGGGTAGGGTGGAATAGAGTAGACTTGAACACAGTAGAAGAGAATGGAATGAATACAATAGAATAGAGTAGAAAAGGGTAGAGCAGAGCAGAATAGTGTAGAGTAGAATAGAGTAGAACAGAGTCGAATCAAGCTGAATGGAGACGAAACGAGACAAATCGCGTCAAATGGCGTCGTATCCCGTCAAATCAATATTTATAGTAGAATAACGTAGAATGGAGTGGAATGGTGTGCAATGGAATCGAGTAGAGTAGAAAAGAGCTGAAGAGAGCCGAAGAGGGCCAAATCGAGCTGAATTGAGCGAAATCGAGCCGAATCCAGTGAATCGAGCCTAGTCAAGCCGAATCGACACTATTAGAGACAAATGGAGCCGAATGGACATGAATCACAGCGATTCGGCCCCTAGTCGCGTCAAAATTTGTCGAATTCAATTGAATAGACTAGAGTAGGGGAGGTTCGGGTAGGCTAGGGTAGGGTAGAATGGAGTAGAATAGAATAAAACAGAACAGAACACAACAAAATAGAACAGAACAACACAGAACGAATACAGAAACGAGTAGGCTAGAGTAGAGTAGAGGGGAATAGAGTAGAGTAGAATAGATTCGAACAGAGCCAAATCGAGCCGAATCGCGTCGAAATGGGTTGAATGAATCAAGTCCAATCAAGTGGATTACAATACCTTAGAGTTGGGTAGCATAGGGTAGGGTAGAATAGAGTAGAATAGTACAGAACAGAGTAGAAACAATACAATAGAATAGAGAAGAGTTGACTAGAGTAGAATAGAGCTGAATAGAGCCAAATGCAGACGAAACGAGAGGAATCGTGTAGAAGCAATTAGAGTGGTGCTGGGTAGGGTAGAGCAGAATAGAGTAGAATAGTGTGGAATGAATAGAATGGAGTAGAATGGAGTCAAATAGAAATGAATAGAGTAGAAAAGAGTCGAATAGAGCAGAATAGGGCCGAAGAACGCCAAATCGAGCAGATTCGAAGCGACTCAAGCCAAAACAAGCTGAATGGAGCCTAACTGAGCCGAATAGAGCCAAATCGAGCCGAATCGAGCCGATTCAAGCTTCATCGCCTCGAATCGCGTTCAATGCGTCAAATCCAATTGAGACGTATAGATTAGAGAAGGGGAGGGGAGGGGAGGGGAGAATAGAACAGCGTAGAGTGGAATAGAAGCGATTAGAACAGAATAGAAGGAATAGAATCGAGTAGAATAGAGTGGAAAAGAGTAGAGTCGAATACAGTCGAATAGAGCCGACTAAGCTGAATAGAGACGAATGGAGCTGAATACAGCCGAAAAGAGCTGTATACTGCCGAATCACACCTAATCGAGCGGAATCAAGCAGAATCACACTGACTGTCACCGAACAGCTTCGAATCGAATCAGGTCGAATCGAGTCGAGCCACATCGTTTTGAATCAAACAAGGTCAAATCGCTTCATATCGTGTCGAATCCCATGGAATCACGTCGAATAACTTCGAATCGCGTCAAACCTCAGAGAATCCTACCGAATCACGTCGAGTCGCATGGAATCTCATCAAATCCCTTCAGATCTTGCTGAATCCAGTCAAGTCATATCAAATCGCTTTGCACGGAATCGAATTGAATCCAATAGACTAAAGTAGGCTAGGTTCGGGTGGGGTGCCGTAGGGTCGGGTAGGGTAGAATAGAATAGAGTACAACAGAATAGGAGAGAACAGAACAGAACAGAAAGAATACAACAGAACAGAATAGAGTCAAAGAGAGAGAACATACCCGAATTGAGCCGAGTGGAGACAAAACGAGACGAATCACGTCCGGTTGCTTCGAATCGCGTCAAATCAAATCGAATCGATTAGAAGAGATTAGGGTAGGGAAGGGTAGAATAGAATAGAGGAAAATAGTGAAGAATGGTGTGGAATGGAATAGAATGGAGTTGAACGGAGTCCAATAGAGACGGAGAGATATGAATAGAGTACAAAAGAGTCTAATAGAGAAGAATAGGGCCGGATAGGGCCAAATAAGGCCTAATTGAGCAGAATCCAGCAGAATCGATGGAATTCGAGCCTAATCGAGCCGAATGGAGTGAAATGGAGTCAAGTCGAGCCGAACGAATAGAGCCGATGCGAACTGAATCGAGCTGATTCAAGCCTAATCGCGTCAAATCGCGTGGAAATACGTCACATCGAATCTAATCAAATAGATTAGGGGAGGGGCGGGTGGGTAGAATAGAACAGAATAGTACAGAATAGAAAGACTAGAATATAGTACAGTAGGGTGGAGTAGAGAGAGTAAAGCAGAGCAGAGTAGAATTGAGTCAAATAGAGTCAAATAGTGCAGGACATAGCTGAATAGAGCCCATTCTGGCCGAATCGAGTCAAATGGAAACAAAACGAGATGAATCACACCGAATTGCTTCGAATCGCATCCAGTCGAATAGATTAGAGTAACGTAGGGTAGAGTAGAACAGAATAGAGTAGAATAGCGTAGAATGGAGAAGAGTGGAGTCAAATGGAGTCGAACAGAGACAAATAGAGTAGAAAAGAGTCGAATCGAGCCAAATAGGGCCGAATAAGGCTGAACCGAGTGGAAACGAGCTGAATTGAAGCGATTCGAGCCAAATCGAGCTGAATCGAGCTGATGTTGCGGAATCGAGCCGACTCAAGCGTGATGGTGTCCAGTCGCATCGAAATGCTTTGAATCGAATCAAATGGACTCGATTAGAATAGGTTAGGGTAGGGTAGTTTATGATCGGAAGACTAGGGTAGATGCAAGTAGACTACACTAGAGTAGACAAGAGAAGGCTAGAGTAGAAGCCTAGACTAGTAAGCTGGATTAGTCAGCTAGACTAGTGGCATAGAGCAGTAGCCTAGACAACTAGTCTTGAATAGTACCCTAAGTCAGTAATCTGAACGAGTACCCTTGCCTGAACTCTTAGCCTAATCTAGTACCCTTGCCTTAATTAGTAGTCCTAAGAAGTACCTTTGCCTTAACCAGTAGTCTTCACTAGTACCCTTGCCTTCACTAGTAGTATGTCCTTAACAAGTAGCCTGAACGGGTAGCCTTGCCTTAACCAGTACCCTCAACAAGTACCCACGCCTTAACTAGTAGCCTGGCCTTAACTAGTAGCCTGGCCTTAACTAGTAGCCTGAACTAGTACACTTGCCTTAAGGAGTACCCTTGCCCGAACTACTCCCCTTAATTAGGACCCTTATTGAATAACCCTAAGTAGTAGAGTATGGTACGGTGGGGTAGCATAGGGTAGGGAAGCCTACGGTGGAACAGAGAAAATAGAAGGAAATAGAATAGAACAGCATAGGTCAGGGTAGGTTAGCTTAGTGCAGGGTATGGTAGAGTAGCATAGGATGGAATAGAGAAAATAGAAAAGGAGACTAGAAAAGAGCAGACTAGATTAGGATAGGGTAGGGTGGGGGAGGGTTTTGTAGAATACAGTAGTGTAGAATGGAATAGAATGGTGTGGAGTGGAGTCGAATGGATTCGAACAGAGATGAATAGAGTAGAAAAGAGTTGACTAGAGCCGAATAACGCTGAATAGGACCAAATATGGCCGAAATGAGCCGAATCGAGTGGAGTCCACCAGATTCGAGATGAATGCAGCTGAGTAGAGCTGAAATGAGCCAAATAGAGACAAACTGAACCCAGCAAAATCGAGCCAAAACACACTTAATTGCATCCTATTGCATCGGATCTCGTCGAATTCCATCAAATCCCACCAAAACGCATCAAATCTCGCGGAATCTCACCGAATCCCGTCGAATTGTCTCAAATCGGGTCGAATGGTGTCAAACGGAATGGAATCGAATTAAATCGAATAGATTAGAGTAGTGTAGGTTAGGCTGGGATTCAGTAGGGAAGGGCACAGAAGAATAGAATAGAGTAGAACAGAAGAGAATACCAAGAGTAGAATGGAGTAGAGTTGAGTAGAGTGGAATAGTCAGAGTCGGGTAGTGCAGAATATAGATGAATAGATCCAATTCAAGCCGAATCGATTCGAATGGAGAGGAAAGGAGACAAATCGTGATGAATCGAATCGATTCGAATCGATTAGAGTAGGGTAGGGTAGAACAGAATAGAATAGAGTAGAAAAGAGTAGAATGGTGTGGAATGGAGTTGAATGGAGCCAGATAGAGACAAATAAAGTAGAAAGGGTTGAGTAGAGCTGAACAGGGCTGAATAAGGTTCACTCGAGCCTAATTACGCTGAATTGAGCAGAATCGAGACGAACTGACCCAATTCAAGCCAAATAGAGCTAAATCGAGCCGATTCAAGCCTAATCACATGGAATCGCGTCGAAATGCGTTGAATCGAATAGATTAGTGTAGAGGAGGGTACGGCAGGAGAGGCTAGACTACAACACAACAGAACACAATAGAAAGAAGAGAATAGAATTAAGTAGAGTCGGGTCCAGTAGAATAGAGTCAAATCGAGTTGACGAGAGCTAAAAAGAGCCAAACAGAGCTGAATACAGCCGAATTGACCAAATTCAAGGTGAATCGAGATGAATCAAGTCCAGTCGTTTGAAATGTGTCGAATCGAATCAAATAGGTTAGTGTGGGCAAGGTAAGGTTAGGGTAGGGTAGAGAAGAATAGAATAGAGTAGAATAGAACAGAACAGAAAGAATCGAGTAGACTAGAGTCACACAGAGTCGAATACTGCCAAAAAGAGCCGAATAGAGTGGAAAAGAGCCGAATAGAACCGAATCGAGTTTAATGGAGGAGAAAGGAGATGAATCGAGCCGATATGACCCGAATCAGGTCGAATTCCGTTCAAGTGTGTCGAATAGCATAGAACAGATTACAGTAGGCTAAGTTAGGGTAGGGTAGGGTAGAATAGAGTGCAGTAGAACAGAGCAGAAGAGAAGAGAACACAACTGAAAGAATAGAATAGGGTCGAGACGAGCAGAGTATAGAAGAGTAGAGTAGAGTAGAGTCGAATATTGCCGAATAGAGCCAAAGACAGCCAAATAGAGCCCAAAAGAGCTAAATCGATAGAAACCAAGACAAATCACGCCGAATCCCGTGGAATCGTGCTCTATCGCGTCGAATCCCGTCGAATTGCATTGAATCTGATCAATTCCAATCCAATCCAATCCAATCCATTACAATAGACTAGAGTAGGGTAGAGTCCAATACAATACAGTAGAGAACAGTTTAGGATGGAGTAGAATGGTGTGGCATGGAGTCGAGTGGAGTCGAAAAGAGATAATAGAGTTGAGTAGAGTCTAACAGAGCCGAATAGAGCCTATTCGAGCTGACTAGAGCCGAATGGAGCCGATTAGAGCTGAATCGAACCGATTTGAGCCGATTGGGGATGAATGGAGTGGAAAGGAGCCGATTTGAGCTGAATCGCATTGAGATGCGTGGAATCGAATCCAGTAGAATAGATTAGATTAGGGTAGGGTGGAATAGAGTAGACTTGAACACAGTAGAAGAGAATGGAAAGAATACAATAGAATAGAGTAGAAAAGGGTAGAGCAGAGCAGAATAGTGTAGAGTAGAATAGAGTAGAGTAGAACAGAGCCGAAGCAAGCTGAATGGAGACGAAACGAGACAAATCTCGTCGAATGGCGTCGAATCCCATGGAATCAATCACAGTAGGGTATAGTAGAATAGCGTAGAATGGAGTAGAATGGTGTGCAATGGAATCGAGTAGAGTAGAAGAGAGCCGAAGAGGGCCGAAGAGAGCCAAATCGAGCTGAATTGAGCGAAATCGAGCCGAATCCAGTGAATCGAGCCTAATCAAGCCGAATCGACACTATTCGAGACAAATGGAGCCGGATGGACATGAATCACACCGATTCGGCCCCTAGTCGCGTCAAAATTTGTCGAATTCAATTGAATAGACTAGAGTAGGGGAGGTTCGGGTAGGCTAGGGTAGGGTAGAATGGAGTAGAATAGAATAAAACAGAACAGAACACAACAAAATAGAACAGAACAACACAGAACGAATACAGAAACGAGGAGGCTAGAGTAGAGTAGAGGGGAATAGAGTAGAGTAGAATAGATTCGAACAGAGCCAAATCGAGCCGAATCGCGTCGAAATGGGTTGAATGAATCAAATCCAATCAAGTGGATTACAATACCTTAGAGTTGGGTAGCATAGGGTAGGGTAGAATAGAGTAGAATAGTACAGAACAGAGTAGAAACAATACAATAGAATAGAGAAGAGTTGACTAGAGTAGAATAGAGCTGAATAGAGCCAAATGCAGACGAAACGAGAGGAATCGTGTAGAAGCAATTAGAGTGGTGCTGGGTAGGGTAGAGCAGAATAGAGTAGAATAGTGTAGAATACTGCGGAATGAATAGAATGGAGTAGAATGGAGTCAAATAGAAATGAATAGAGTAGAAAAGAGTCGAATAGAGCAGAATAGGGCCGAAGAACACCAAATCGAGCAGATTCGAAGCGACTCAAGCCAAAACAAGCTGAATGGAGCCTAACTGAGCCGAATAGAGCCAAATCGAGCCGAATCGAGCCGATTCAAGCTTCATCGCCTCGAATCGCGTTCAATGCGTCAAATCCAATTGAGACGTATAGATTAGAGAAGGGGAGGGGAGGGGAGAGGAGAATAGAACAGCGTAGAGTGGAATAGAAGCGATTAGAACAGAATAGAAGGAATAGAATCGAGTAGAATAGAGTGGAAAAGAGTAGAGTCGAATACAGTCGAATAGAGCCGACTAAGCTGAATAGAGACGAATGGAGCTGAATACAGCCGAAAAGAGCTGTATACTGCCGAATCACACCTAATCGAGCGGAATCAAGCAGAATCGCACTGACTGTCACCGAACAGCGTCGAATCGAATCAGGTCGAATCGAGTCGAGCCACATCGTTTTGAATCAAACAAGGTCAAATCGCTTCATATCGTGTCGAATCCCATGGAATCACGTCGAATAACTTCGAATCGCGTCAAACCTCAGAGAATCCTACCGAATCACGTCGAGTCGCATGGAATCTCATCAAATCCCTTCAGATCTTGCTGAATCCAGTCAAGTCATATCAAATCGCTTTGCACGGAATCGAATTGAATCCAATAGACTAAAGTAGGCTAGGTTCGGGTGGGGTGCCGTAGGGTCGGGTAGGGTAGAATAGAATAGAGTACAACAGAATAGGAGAGAACAGAACAGAACAGAAAGAATACAACAGAACAGAATAGAGTCAAAGAGAGAGAACATACCCGAATTGAGCCGAGTGGAGACAAAACGAGACGAATCACGTCCGGTTGCTTCGAATCGCGTCAAATCAAATCGAATCGATTAGAAGAGATGAGGGTAGGGAAGGGTAGAATAGAATAGAGGAAAATAGTGAAGAATGCTGTGGAATGGAATAGAATGGAGTTGAACGGAGTCCAATAGAGACGGATAGATATGAATAGAGTACAAAAGAGTCTAATAGAGAAGAATAGGGCCGGATAGGGCCAAATAAGGCCTAATTGAGCAGAATCCAGCAGAATCGATGGAATTCGAGCCTAATCGAGCCGAATGGAGTGAAATGGAGTCAAGTCGAGCCGAACGAATAGAGCCGATGCGAACTGAATCGAGCTGATTCAAGCCTAATCGCGTCAAATCGCGTGGAAATATGTCACATCGAATCTAATCAAATAGATTAAGGGAGGGGCGGGTGGGTAGAATAGAACAGAATAGTACAGAATAGAAAGACTAGAATATAGTACAGTAGGGTGGAGTAGAGAGAGTAAAGCAGAGCAGAGTAGAATTGAGTCAAATAGAGTCAAATAGTGCAGGACATAGCTGAATAGAGCCCATTCTGGCCGAATCGAGTCAAATGGAAACAAAACGAGATGAATCACACCGAATTGCTTCGAATCGCATCCAGTCGAATAGATTAGAGTAACGTAGGGTAGAGTAGAACAGAATAGAGTAGAATAGCGTAGAATGGAGAAGAGTGGAGTCAAATGGAGTCGAACAGAGACAAATAGAGTAGAAAAGAGTCGAATCGAACCAAATAGGGCCGAATAAGGCTGAACCGAGTGGAAACGAGCTGAATTGAAGCGATTCGAGCCAAATCGAGCTGAATCGAGCTGATGTTGCGGAATCGAGCCGACTCAAGCATGATGGTGTCCAGTCGCATCGAAATGCTTTGAATCGAATCAAATGGACTCGATTAGAATAGGTTAGGGTAGGGTAGTTTATGATAGGAAGACTAGGGTAGATGCAAGTAGACTACACTACAGTAGACAAGAGAAGGCTAGAGTAGAAGCCTAGACTAGTAAGCTGGACTAGTCAGCTAGACTAGTGGCATAGAGCAGTAGCCTAGACAACTAGTCTTGAATAGTACCCTAAGTCAGTAATCTGAACGAGTACCCTTGCCTGAACTCTTAGCCTAATCTAGTACCCTTGCCTTAATTAGTAGTCCTAACAAGTACCCTTGCCTTAACCAGTAGTCTTCACTAGTACCCTTGCCTTCACTAGTAGTATGTCCTTAACAAGTAGCCTGAACGGGTAGCCTTGCCTTAACCAGTACCCTCAACAAGTACCCACGCCTTAACTAGTAGCCTGGCCTTAACTAGTAGCCTGGCCTTAACTAGTAGCCTGAACTAGTACACTTGCCTTAAGGAGTACCCTTGCCCGAACTACTCCCCTTAATTAGGACCCTTATTGAATAACCCTAAGTAGTAGAGTATGGTACGGTGGGGTAGCATAGGGTAGGGAAGCCTACGGTGGAACAGAGAAAATAGAAGGAAATAGAATAGAACAGCATAGGTCAGGGTAGGTCAGCTTAGTGCAGGGTATGGTAGAGTAGCATAGGATGGAATAGAGAAAATAGAAAAGGAGACTAGAAAAGAGCAGACTAGATTAGGATAGGGTAGGGTGGGGGAGGGTTTTGTAGAATACAGTAGTGTAGAATGGAATAGAATGGTGTGGAGTGGAGTCGAATGGATTCGAACAGAGATGAATAGAGTAGAAAAGAGTTGAATAGAGCCGAATAACGCTGAATAGGACCAAATATGGCCGAAATGAGCCGAATCGAGTCGAGTCCACCAGATTCGGGATGAATGCAGCTGAGTGGAGCTGAAATGAGCCAAATAGAGACAAACTGAACCCAGCAAAATCGAGCCAAAACACACTTAATTGCATCCTATTGCATCGGATCTCGTCGAATTCCATCAAATCCCACCAAAACGCATCAAATCTCGCGGAATCTCACCGAATCCCGTCGAACTGTCTCAAATCGGGTCGAATGGTGTCAAACGGAATGGAATCGAATTAAATCGAATAGATTAGAGTAGTGTAGGTTAGGCTGGGATTCAGTAGGGAAGGGCACAGAAGAATAGAATAGAGTAGAACAGAAGAGAATACCAAGAGTAGAATGGAGTAGAGTTGAGTAGAGTGGAATAGTCAGAGTCGGGTAGTGCAGAATATAGATGAATAGATCCAATTCAAGCCGAATCGATTCGAATGGAGAGGAAAGGAGACAAATCGTGATGAATCGAATCGATTCGAATCGATTAGAGTAGGGTAGGGTAGAACAGAATAGAATAGAGTAGAAAAGAGTAGAATGGTGTGGAATGGAGTTGAATGGAGCCAGATAGAGACAAATAAAGTAGAAAGGGTTGAGTAGAGCTGAACAGGGCTGAATAAGGTTCACTCGAGCCTAATTACGCTGAATTGAGCAGAATCGAGACGAACTGACCCAATTCAAGCCAAATAGAGCTAAATCGAGCCGATTCAAGCCTAATCACATGGAATCGCGTCGAAATGCGTTGAATCGAATAGATTAGTGTAGAGGAGGGTACGGCAGGAGAGGCTAGACTACAACACAACAGAACACAATAGAAAGAAGAGAATAGAATTAAGTAGAGTCGGGTCCAGTAGAATAGAGTCAAATCGAGTTGACGAGAGCTGAAAAGAGCCAAACAGAGCTGAATACAGCCGAATTGACCAAATTCAAGGTGAATCGAGATGAATCAAGTCCAGTCGTTTGAAATGTGTCGAATCGAATCAAATAGATTAGTGTGGGGAAGGTAAGGTTAGGGTAGGGTAGAGAAGAATAGAATAGAGTAGAATAGAACAGAACAGAAAGAATCGAGTAGACTAGAGTCACACAGAGTCGAATACTGCCAAAAAGAGCCGAATAGAGTGGAAAAGAGCCGAATAGAACCGAATCGAGTTTAATGGAGGAGAAAGGAGATGAATCGAGCCGATATGACCCGAATCAGGTCGAATTCCGTTCAAGTGTGTCGAATAGCATAGAACAGATTACAGTAGGCTAAGTTAGGGTAGGGTAGGGTAGAATAGAGTGCAGTAGAACAGAGCAGAAGAGAAGAGAACACAACTGAAAGAATAGAATAGGGTCGAGACGAGCAGAGTATAGAAGAGTAGAGTAGAGTAGAGTCGAATATTGCCGAATAGAGCCAAAGACAGCCAAATAGAGCCCAAAAGAGCTAAATCGATAGAAACCAAGACAAATCACGCCGAATCCCGTGGAATCGTGCTCTATCGCGTCGAATCCCGTCGAATTGCATTGAATCTGATCAATTCCAATCCAATCCAATCCAATCCATTACAATAGACTAGAGTAGGATAGAGTCCAATACAATACAGTAGAGAACAGTTTAGGATGGAGTAGAATGGTGTGGCATGGAGTCGAGTGGAGTCGAAAAGAGATAATAGAGTTGAGTAGAGTCTAACAGAGCCGAATAGAGCCTATTCGAGCTGACTAGAGCCGAATGGAGCCGATTAGAGCTGAATCGAACCGATTTGAGCCGATTGGGGATGAATGGAGTGGAAAGGAGCCGATTTGAGCTGAATCGCATTGAGATGCGTGGAATCGAATCCAGTAGAATAGATTAGATTAGGGTAGGGTGGAATAGAGTAGACTTGAACACAGTAGAAGAGAATGGAAAGAATACAATAGAATAGAGTAGAAAAGGGTAGAGCAGAGCAGAATAGTGTAGAGTAGAATAGAGTAGAGTAGAACAGAGCCGAAGCAAGCTGAATGGAGACGAAACGAGACAAATCTCGTCGAATGGCGTCGAATCCCATGGAATCAATCACAGTAGGGTATAGTAGAATAGCGTAGAATGGAGTAGAATGGTGTGCAATGGAATCGAGTAGAGTAGAAGAGAGCCGAAGAGGGCCGAAGAGGGCCAAATCGAGCTGAATTGAGCGAAATCGAGCCGAATCCAGTGAATCGAGCCTAATCAAGCCGAATCGACACTATTCGAGACAAATGGAGCCGGATGGACATGAATCACACCGATTCGGCCCCTAGTCGCGTCAAAATTTGTCGAATTCAATTGAATAGACTAGAGTAGGGGAGGTTCGGGTAGGCTAGGGTAGGGTAGAATGGAGTAGAATAGAATAAAACAGAACAGAACACAACAAAATAGAACAGAACAACACAGAACGAATACAGAAACGAGGAGGCTAGAGTAGAGTAGAGGGGAATAGAGTAGAGTAGAATAGATTCGAACAGAGCCAAATCGAGCCGAATCGCGTCGAAATGGGTTGAATGAATCAAATCCAATCAAGTGGATTACAATACCTTAGAGTTGGGTAGCATAGGGTAGGGTAGAATAGAGTAGAATAGTACAGAACAGAGTAGAAACAATACAATAGAATAGAGAAGAGTTGACTAGAGTAGAATAGAGCTGAATAGAGCCAAATGCAGACGAAACGAGAGGAATCGTGTAGAAGCAATTAGAGTGGTGCTGGGTAGGGTAGAGCAGAATAGAGTAGAATAGTGTAGAATAGTGTGGAATGAATAGAATGGAGTAGAATGGAGTCAAATAGAAATGAATAGAGTAGAAAAGAGTCGAATAGAGCAGAATAGGGCCGAAGAACGCCAAATCGAGCAGATTCGAAGCGACTCAAGCCAAAACAAGCTGAATGGAGCCTAACTGAGCCGAATAGAGCCAAATCGAGCCGAATCGAGCCGATTCAAGCTTCATCGCCTCGAATCGCGTTCAATGCGTCAAATCCAATTGAGACGTATAGATTAGAGAAGGGGAGGGGAGGGGAGGGGAGAATAGAACAGCGTAGAGTGGAATAGAAGCGATTAGAACAGAATAGAAGGAATAGAATCGAGTAGAATAGAGTGGAAAAGAGTAGAGTCGAATACAGTCGAATAGAGCCGACTAAGCTGAATAGAGACGAATGGAGCTGAATACAGCCGAAAAGAGCTGTATACTGCCGAATCACACCTAATCGAGCGGAATCAAGCAGAATCGCACTGACTGTCACCGAACAGCGTCGAATCGAATCAGGTCGAATCGAGTCGAGCCACATCGTTTTGAATCAAACAAGGTCAAATCGCTTCATATCGTGTCGAATCCCATGGAATCACGTCGAATAACTTCGAATCGCGTCAAACCTCAGAGAATCCTACCGAATCACGTCGAGTCGCATGGAATCTCATCAAATCCCTTCAGATCTTGCTGAATCCAGTCAAGTCATATCAAATCGCTTTGCACGGAATCGAATTGAATCCAATAGACTAAAGTAGGCTAGGTTCGGGTGGGGTGCCGTAGGGTCGGGTAGGGTAGAATAGAATAGAGTACAACAGAATAGGAGAGAACAGAACAGAACAGAAAGAATACAACAGAACAGAATAGAGTCAAAGAGAGAGAACATACCCGAATTGAGCCGAGTGGAGACAAAACGAGACGAATCACGTCCGGTTGCTTCGAATCGCGTCAAATCAAATCGAATCGATTAGAAGAGATTAGGGTAGGGAAGGGTAGAATAGAATAGAGGAAAATAGTGAAGAATGCTGTGGAATGGAATAGAATGGAGTTGAACGGAGTCCAATAGAGACGGAGAGATATGAATAGAGTACAAAAGAGTCTAATAGAGAAGAATAGGGCCGGATAGGGCCAAATAAGGCCTAATTGAGCAGAATCCAGCAGAATCGATGGAATTCGAGCCTAATCGAGCCGAATGGAGTGAAATGGAGTCAAGTCGAGCCGAATAGAGCCGATGCGAACTGAATCGAGCTGATTCAAGCCTAATCGCGTCAAATCGCGTGGAAATACGTCACATCGAATCTAATCAAATAGATTAGGGGAGGGGCGGGTGGGTAGAATAGAACAGAATAGTACAGAATAGAAAGACTAGAATATAGTACAGTAGGGTGGAGTAGAGAGAGTAAAGCAGAGCAGAGTAGAATTGAGTCAAATAGAGTCAAATAGTGCAGGACATAGCTGAATAGAGCCCATTCTGGCCGAATCGAGTCCAATGGAAACAAAACGAGATGAGTCACACCGAATTGCTTCGAATCGCATCCAGTCCAATAGATTAGAGTAACGTAGGGTAGAGTAGAACAGAATAGAGTAGAATAGCGTAGAATGGAGAAGAGTGGAGTCAAATGGAGTCGAACAGAGACAAATAGAGTAGAAAAGAGTCGAATCGAGCCAAATAGGGCCGAATAAGGCTGAACCGAGTGGAAACGAGCTGAATTGAAGCGATTCGAGCCAAATCGAGCTGAATCGAGCTGATGTTGCGGAATCGAGCCGACTCAAGCGTGATGGTGTCCAGTCGCATCGAAATGCTTTGAATCGAATCAAATGGACTCGATTAGAATAGGTTAGGGTAGGGTAGTTTATGATAGGAAGACTAGGGTAGATGCAAGTAGACTACACTAGAGTAGACAAGAGAAGGCTAGAGTAGAAGCCTAGACTAGTAAGCTGGATTAGTCAGCTAGACTAGTGGCATAGAGCAGTAGCCTAGACAACTAGTCTTGAATAGTACCCTAAGTCAGTAATCTGAACGAGTACCCTTGCCTGAACTCTTAGCCTAATCTAGTACCCTTGCCTTAATTAGTAGTCCTAACAAGTACCCTTGCCTTAACCAGTAGTCTTCACTAGTACCCTTGCCTTCACTAGTAGTATGTCCTTAACAAGTAGCCTGAACGGGTAGCCTTGCCTTAACCAGTACCCTCAACAAGTACCCACGCCTTAACTAGTAGCCTGGCCTTAACTAGTAGCCTGGCCTTAACTAGTAGCCTGAACTAGTACACTTGCCTTAAGGAGTACCCTTGCCCGAACTACTCCCCTTAATTAGGACCCTTATTGAATAACCCTAAGTAGTAGAGTATGGTACGGTGGGGTAGCATAGGGTAGGGAAGCCTACGGTGGAACAGAGAAAATAGAAGGAAATAGAATAGAACAGCATAGGTCAGGGTAGGTCAGCTTAGTGCAGGGTATGGTAGAGTAGCATAGGATGGAATAGAGAAAATAGAAAAGGAGACTAGAAAAGAGCAGACTAGATTAGGATAGGGTAGGGTGGGGGAGGGTTTTGTAGAATACAGTAGTGTAGAATGGAATAGAATGGTGTGGAGTGGAGTCGAATGGATTCGAACAGAGATGAATAGAGTAGAAAAGAGTTGAATAGAGCCGAATAACGCTGAATAGGACCAAATATGGCCGAAATGAGCCGAATCGAGTCGAGTCCACCAGATTCGGGATGAATGCAGCTGAGTGGAGCTGAAATGAGCCAAATAGAGACAAACTGAACCCAGCAAAATCGAGCCAAAACACACTTAATTGCATCCTATTGCATCGGATCTCGTCGAATTCCATCAAATCCCACCAAAACGCATCAAATCTCGCGGAATCTCACCGAATCCCGTCGAACTGTCTCAAATCGGGTCGAATGGTGTCAAACGGAATGGAATCGAATTAAATCGAATAGATTAGAGTAGTGTAGATTAGGCTGGGATTCAGTAGGGAAGGGCACAGAAGAATAGAATAGAGTAGAACAGAAGAGAATACCAAGAGTAGAATGGAGTAGAGTTGAGTAGAGTGGAATAGTCAGAGTCGGGTAGTGCAGAATATAGATGAATAGATCCAATTCAAGCCGAATCGATTCGAATGGAGAGGAAAGGAGACAAATCGTGATGAATCGAATCGATTCGAATCGATTAGAGTAGGGTAGGGTAGAACAGAATAGAATAGAGTAGAAAAGAGTAGAATGGTGTGGAATGGAGTTGAATGGAGCCAGATAGAGACAAATAAAGTAGAAAGGGTTGAGTAGAGCTGAACAGGGCTGAATAAGGTTCACTCGAGCCTAATTACGCTGAATTGAGCAGAATCGAGACGAACTGACCCAATTCAAGCCAAATAGAGCTAAATCGAGCCGATTCAAGCCTAATCACATGGAATCGCGTCGAAATGCGTTGAATCGAATAGATTAGTGTAGAGGAGGGTACGGCAGGAGAGGCTAGACTACAACACAACAGAACACAATAGAAAGAAGAGAATAGAATTAAGTAGAGTCGGGTCCAGTAGAATAGAGTCAAATCGAGTTGACGAGAGCTGAAAAGAGCCAAACAGAGCTGAATACAGCCGAATTGACCAAATTCAAGGTGAATCGAGATGAATCAAGTCCAGTCGTTTGAAATGTGTCGAATCGAATCAAATAGATTAGTGTGGGGAAGGTAAGGTTAGGGTAGGGTAGAGAAGAATAGAATAGAGTAGAATAGAACAGAACAGAAAGAATCGAGTAGACTAGAGTCACACAGAGTCGAATACTGCCAAAAAGAGCCGAATAGAGTGGAAAAGAGCCGAATAGAACCGAATCGAGTTTAATGGAGGAGAAAGGAGATGAATCGAGCCGATATGACCCGAATCAGGTCGAATTCCGTTCAAGTGTGTCGAATAGCATAGAACAGATTACAGTAGGCTAAGTTAGGGTAGGGTAGGGTAGAATAGAGTGCAGTAGAACAGAGCAGAAGAGAAGAGAACACAACTGAAAGAATAGAATAGGGTCGAGACGAGCAGAGTATAGAAGAGTAGAGTAGAGTAGAGTCGAATATTGCCGAATAGAGCCAAAGACAGCCAAATAGAGCCCAAAAGAGCTAAATCGATAGAAACCAAGACAAATCACGCCGAATCCCGTGGAATCGTGCTCTATCGCGTCGAATCCCGTCGAATTGCATTGAATCTGATCAATTCCAATCCAATCCAATCCATTACAGTAGACTAGAGTAGGGTAGAGTCCAATACAATACAGTAGAGAACAGTTTAGGATGGAGTAGAATGGTGTGGCATGGAGTCGAGTGGAGTCGAAAAGAGATAATAGAGTTGAGTAGAGTCTAACAGAGCCGAATAGAGCCTATTCGAGCTGACTAGAGCCGAATGGAGCCGATTAGAGCTGAATCGAACCGATTTGAGCCGATTGGGGATGAATGGAGTGGAAAGGAGCCGATTTGAGCTGAATCGCATCGAGATGCATGGAATCGAATCCAGTAGAATAGATTAGATTAGGGTAGGGTGGAATAGAGTAGACTTGAACACAGTAGAAGAGAATGGAAAGAATACAATAGAATAGAGTAGAAAAGGGTAGAGCAGAGCAGAATAGTGTAGAGTAGAATAGAGTAGAGTAGAACAGAGTCGAAGCAAGCTGAATGGAGACGAAACGAGACAAATCTCGTCGAATGGCGTCGAATCCCATGGAATCAATCACAGTAGGGTATAGTAGAATAGCGTAGAATGGAGTAGAATGGTGTGCAATGGAATCGAGTAGAGTAGAAGAGAGCCGAAGAGGGCCGAAGAGGGCCAAATCGAGCTGAATTGAGCGAAATCGAGCCGAATCCAGTGAATCGAGCCTAGTCAAGCCGAGTCGACACTATTCGAGACAAATGGAGCCGGATGGACGTGAATCACACCGATTCGGCCCCTAGTCGCGTCAAAATTTGTCGAATTCAATTGAATAGACTAGAGTAGGGGAGGTTCGGGTAGGCTAGGGTAGGGTAGAATGGAGTAGAATAGAATAAAACAGAACAGAACACAACAAAATAGAACAGAACAACACAGAACGAATACAGAAACGAGTAGGCTAGAGTAGAGTAGAGGGGAATAGAGTAGAGTAGAATAGATTCGAACAGAGCCAAATCGAGCCGAATCGCGTCGAAATGGGTTGAATGAATCAAATCCAATCAAGTGGATTACAATACCTTAGAGTTGGGTAGCATAGGGTAGGGTAGAATAGAGTAGAATAGTACAGAACAGAGTAGAAACAATACAATAGAATAGAGAAGAGTTGACTAGAGTAGAATAGAGCTGAATAGAGCCAAATGCAGACGAAAAGAGAGGAATCGTGTAGAAGCAATTAGAGTGGTGCTGGGTAGGGTAGAGCAGAATAGAGTAGAATAGTGTAGAATAGTGTGGAATGAATAGAATGGAGTAGAATGGAGTCAAATAGAAATGAATAGAGTAGAAAAGAGTCGAATAGAGCAGAATAGGGCCGAAGAACGCCAAATCGAGCAGATTCGAAGCGACTCAAGCCAAAACAAGCTGAATGGAGCCTAACTGAGCCGAATAGAGCCAAATCGAGCCGAATCGAGCCGATTCAAGCTTCATCGCCTCGAATCGCGTTCAATGCGTCAAATCCAATTGAGACGTATAGATTAGAGAAGGGGAGGGGAGGGGAGGGGAGAATAGAACAGCGTAGAGTGGAATAGAAGCGATTAGAACAGAATAGAAGGAATAGAATCGAGTAGAATAGAGTGGAAAAGAGTAAAGTTTCGAATACAGTCGAATAGAGCCGACTAAGCTGAATAGAGACGAATGGAGCTGAATACAGCCGAAAAGAGCTGTATACTGCCGAATCACACCTAATCGAGCGGAATCAAGCAGAATCGCACTGACTGTCACCGAACAGCGTCGAATCGAATCAGGTCGAATCGAGTCGAGCCACATCGTTTTGAATCAAACAAGGTCAAATCGCTTCATATCGTGTCGAATCCCATGGAATCACGTCGAATAACTTCGAATCGCGTCAAACCTCAGAGAATCCTACCGAATCACGTCGAGTCGCATGGAATCTCATCAAATCCCTTCAGATCTTGCTGAATCCAGTCAAGTCATATCAAATCGCTTTGCACGGAATCGAATTGAATCCAATAGACTAAAGTAGGCTAGGTTCGGGTGGGGTGCCGTAGGGTCGGGTAGGGTAGAATAGAATAGAGTACAACAGAATAGGAGAGAACAGAACAGAACAGAAAGAATACAACAGAACAGAATAGAGTCAAAGAGAGAGAACATACCCGAATTGAGCCGAGTGGAGACAAAACGAGACGAATCACGTCCGGTTGCTTCGAATCGCGTCAAATCAAATCGAATCGATTAGAAGAGATTAGGGTAGGGAAGGGTAGAATAGAATAGAGGAAAATAGTGAAGAATGGTGTGGAATGGAATAGAATGGAGTTGAACGGAGTCCAATAGAGACGGATAGATATGAATAGAGTACAAAAGAGTCTAATAGAGAAGAATAGGGCCGGATAGGGCCAAATAAGGCCTAATTGAGCAGAATCCAGCAGAATCGATGGAATTCGAGCCTAATCGAGCCGAATGGAGTGAAATGGAGTCAAGTCGAGCCGAATAGAGCCGATGCGAACTGAATCGAGCTGATTCAAGCCTAATCGCGTCAAATCGCGTGGAAATACGTCACATCGAATCTAATCAAATAGATTAGGGGAGGGGCGGGTGGGTAAAATAGAACAGAATAGTACAGAATAGAAAGACTAGAATATAGTACAGTAGGGTGGAGTAGAGAGAGTAAAGCAGAGCAGAGTAGAATTGAGTCAAATAGAGTCAAATAGTGCAGGACATAGCTGAATAGAGCCCATTCTGGCCGAATCGAGTCAAATGGAAACAAAACGAGATGAATCACACCGAATTGCTTCGAATCGCATCCAGTCGAATAGATTAGAGTAACGTAGGGTAGAGTAGAACAGAATAGAGTAGAATAGCGTAGAATGGAGAAGAGTGGAGTCAAATGGAGTCGAACAGAGACAAATAGAGTAGAAAAGAGTCGAATCGAGCCAAATAGGGCCGAATAAGGCTGAACCGAGTGGAAACGAGCTGAATTGAAGCGATTCGAGCGAAATCGAGCTGATGTTGCGGAATCGAGCCAACTCAAGCGTGATGGTGTCCAGTCGCATCGAAATGCTTTGAATCGAATCAAATGGAATCGACTAGAATAGGTTAGGGTAGGGTAGTTTATGATAGGAAGACTAGGGTAGATGCCAGTAGACTACACTAGAGTAGACAAGAGAAGGCTAGAGTAGAAGCCTAGACTAGTAAGCTGGACTAGTCAGCTAGACTAGTGGCATAGAGCAGTAGCCTAGACAACTAGTCTTGAATAGTACCCTAAGTCAGTAATCTGAACGAGTACCCTTGCCTGAACTCTTAGCCTAATCTAGTACCCTTGCCTTAATTAGTAGTCCTAACAAGTACCCTTGCCTTAACCAGTAGTCTTCACTAGTACCCTTGCCTTCACTAGTAGTATGTCCTTAACAAGTAGCCTGAACGGGTAGCCTTGCCTTAACCAGTACCCTCAACAAGTACCCACGCCTTAACTAGTAGCCTGGCCTTAACTAGTAGCCTGGCCTTAACTAGTAGCCTGAACTAGTACACTTGCCTTAAGGAGTACCCTTGCCCGAACTACTCCCCTTAATTAGGACCCTTATTGAATAACCCTAAGTAGTAGAGTATGGTACGGTGGGGTAGCATAGGGTAGGGAAGCCTACGGTGGAACAGAGAAAATAGAAGGAAATAGAATAGAACAGCATAGGTCAGGGTAGGTCAGCTTAGTGCAGGGTATGGTAGAGTAGCATAGGATGGAATAGAGAAAATAGAAAAGGAGACTAGAAAAGAGCAGACTAGATTAGGATAGGGTAGGGTGGGGGAGGGTTTTGTAGAATACAGTAGTGTAGAATGGAATAGAATGGTGTGGAGTGGAGTCGAATGGATTCGAACAGAGATGAATAGAGTAGAAAAGAGTTGAATAGAGCCGAATAACGCTGAATAGGACCAAATATGGCCGAAATGAGCCGAATCGAGTCGAGTCCACCAGATTCGGGATGAATGCAGCTGAGTGGAGCTGAAATGAGCCAAATAGAGACAAACTGAACCCAGCAAAATCGAGCCAAAACACACTTAATTGCATCCTATTGCATCGGATCTCGTCGAATTCCATCAAATCCCACCAAAACGCATCAAATCTCGCGGAATCTCACCGAATCCCGTCGAACTGTCTCAAATCGGGTCGAATGGTGTCAAACGGAATGGAATCGAATTAAATCGAATAGATTAGAGTAGTGTAGGTTAGGCTGGGATTCAGTAGGGAAGGGCACAGAAGAATAGAATAGAGTAGAACAGAAGAGAATACCAAGAGTAGAATGGAGTAGAGTTGAGTAGAGTGGAATAGTCAGAGTCGGGTAGTGCAGAATATAGATGAATAGATCCAATTCAAGCCGAATCGATTCGAATGGAGAGGAAAGGAGACAAATCGTGATGAATCGAATCGATTCGAATCGATTAGAGTAGGGTAGGGTAGAACAGAATAGAATAGAGTAGAAAAGAGTAGAATGGTGTGGAATGGAGTTGAATGGAGCCAGATAGAGACAAATAAAGTAGAAAGGGTTGAGTAGAGCTGAACAGGGCTGAATAAGGTTCACTCGAGCCTAATTACGCTGAATTGAGCAGAATCGAGACGAACTGACCCAATTCAAGCCAAATAGAGCTAAATCGAGCCGATTCAAGCCTAATCACATGGAATCGCGTCGAAATGCGTTGAATCGAATAGATTAGTGTAGAGGAGGGTACGGCAGGAGAGGCTAGACTACAACACAACAGAACACAATAGAAAGAAGAGAATAGAATTAAGTAGAGTCGGGTCCAGTAGAATAGAGTCAAATCGAGTTGACGAGAGCTGAAAAGAGCCAAACAGAGCTGAATACAGCCGAATTGACCAAATTCAAGGTGAATCGAGATGAATCAAGTCCAGTCGTTTGAAATGTGTCGAATCGAATCAAATAGATTAGTGTGGGGAAGGTAAGGTTAGGGTAGGGTAGAGAAGAATAGAATAGAGTAGAATAGAACAGAACAGAAAGAATCGAGTAGACTAGAGTCACACAGAGTCGAATACTGCCAAAAAGAGCCGAATAGAGTGGAAAAGAGCCGAATAGAACCGAATCGAGTTTAATGGAGGAGAAAGGAGATGAATCGAGCCGATATGACCCGAATCAGGTCGAATTCCGTTCAAGTGTGTCGAATAGCATAGAACAGATTACAGTAGGCTAAGTTAGGGTAGGGTAGGGTAGAATAGAGTGCAGTAGAACAGAGCAGAAGAGAAGAGAACACAACTGAAAGAATAGAATAGGGTCGAGATGAGCAGAGTATAGAAGAGTAGAGTAGAGTAGAGTCGAATATTGCCGAATAGAGCCAAAGACAGCCAAATAGAGCCCAAAAGAGCTAAATCGATAGAAACCAAGACAAATCACGCCGAATCCCGTGGAATCGTGCTCTATCGCGTCGAATCCCGTCGAATTGCATTGAATCTGATCAATTCCAATCCAATCCAATCCAATCCATTAGAATAGACTAGAGTAGGGTAGAGTCCAATACAATACAGTAGAGAACAGTTTAGGATGGAGTAGAATGGTGTGGCATGGAGTCGAGTGGAGTCGAAAAGAGATAATAGAGTTGAGTAGAGTCTAACAGAGCCGAATAGAGCCTATTCGAGCTGACTAGAGCCGAATGGAGCCGATTAGAGCTGAATCAAACCGATTTGAGCCGATTGGGGATGAATGGAGTGGAAAGGAGCCGATTTGAGCTGAATCGCATCGAGATGCGTGGAATCGAATCCAGTAGAATAGATTAGATTAGGGTAGGGTGGAATAGAGTAGACTTGAACACAGTAGAAGAGAATGGAAAGAATACAATAGAATAGAGTAGAAAAGGGTAGAGCAGAGCAGAATAGTGTAGAGTAGAATAGAGTAGAGTAGAACAGAGTCGAATCAAGCTGAATGGAGACGAAACGAGACAAATCGCGTCAAATGGCGTCGTATCCCGTCAAATCAATTTTTATAGTAGAATAGCGTAGAATGGAGTGGAATGGTGTGCAATGGAATCGAGTAGAGTAGAAAAGAGCTGAAGAGAGCCGAAGAGGGCCAAATCGAGCTGAATTGAGCGAAATCGAGCCGAATCCAGTGAATCGAGCCTAGTCAAGCCGAATCGACACTATTCGAGACAAATGGAGCCGGATGGACATGAATCACACCGATTCGGCCCCTAGTCGCGTCAAAATTTGTCGAATTCAATTGAATAGACTAGAGTAGGGGAGGTTCGGGTAGGCTAGGGTAGGGTAGAATGGAGTAGAATAGAATAAAACAGAACAGAACACAACAAAATAGAACAGAACAACACAGAACGAATACAGAAACGAGTAGGCTAGAGTAGAGTAGAGGGGAATAGAGTAGAGTAGAATAGATTCGAACAGAGCCAAATCGAGCCGAATCGCGTTGAAATGGGTTGAATGAATCAAATCCAATCAAGTGGATTACAATACCTTAGAGTTGGGAAGCATAGGGTAGGGTAGAATAGAGTAGAATGGTACAGAACAGAGTAGAAACAATACAATAGAATAGAGAAGAGTTGACTAGAGTAGAATAGAGCTGAATAGAGCCAAATGCAGACGAAACGAGAGGAATCGTGTAGAAGCAATTAGAGTGGTGCTGGGTAGGGTAGAGCAGAATAGAGTAGAATAGTGTAGAATACTGCGGAATGAATAGAATGGAGTAGAATGGAGTCAAATAGAAATGAATAGAGTAGAAAAGAGTCGAATAGAGCAGAATAGGGCCGAAGAACACCAAATCGAGCAGATTCGAAGCGACTCAAGCCAAAACAAGCTGAATGGAGCCTAACTGAGCCGAATAGAGCCAAATCGAGCCGAATCGAGCCGATTCAAGCTTCATCGCCTCGAATCGCGTTCAATGCGTCAAATCCAATTGAGACGTATAGATTAGAGAAGGGGAGGGGAGGGGAGAGGAGAATAGAACAGCGTAGAGTGGAATAGAAGCGATTAGAACAGAATAGAAGGAATAGAATCGAGTAGAATAGAGTGGAAAAGAGTAGAGTCGAATACAGTCGAATAGAGCCGACTAAGCTGAATAGAGACGAATGGAGCTGAATACAGCCGAAAAGAGCTGTATACTGCCGAATCACACCTAATCGAGCGGAATCAAGCAGAATCGCACTGACTGTCACCGAACAGCGTCGAATCGAATCAGGTCGAATCGAGTCGAGCCACA
This sequence comes from Loxodonta africana, assembly GCF_030014295.1. Classification (NCBI taxonomy): domain Eukaryota; kingdom Metazoa; phylum Chordata; class Mammalia; order Proboscidea; family Elephantidae; genus Loxodonta; species Loxodonta africana. Next base: position 18,275 of record NW_026974873.1, on the reverse strand, counting down.
TCGTTTTGAATCAAACAAGGTCAAATCGCTTCATATCGTGTCGAATCCCATGGAATCACGTCGAATAACTTCGAATCGCGTCAAACCTCAGAGAATCCTACCGAATCACGTCGAGTCGCATGGAATCTCATCAAATCCCTTCAGATCTTGCTGAATCCAGTCAAGTCATATCAAATCGCTTTGCACGGAATCGAATTGAATCCAATAGACTAAAGTAGGCTAGGTTCGGGTGGGGTGCCGTAGGGTCGGGTAGGGTAGAATAGAATAGAGTACAACAGAATAGGAGAGAACAGAACAGAACAGAAAGAATACAACAGAACAGAATAGAGTCAAAGAGAGAGAACATACCCGAATTGAGCCGAGTGGAGACAAAACGAGACGAATCACGTCCGGTTGCTTCGAATCGCGTCAAATCAAATCGAATCGATTAGAAGAGATTAGGGTAGGGAAGGGTAGAATAGAATAGAGGAAAATAGTGAAGAATGCTGTGGAATGGAATAGAATGGAGTTGAACGGAGTCCAATAGAGACGGATAGATATGAATAGAGTACAAAAGAGTCTAATAGAGAAGAATAGGGCCGGATAGGGCCAAATAAGGCCTAATTGAGCAGAATCCAGCAGAATCGATGGAATTCGAGCCTAATCGAGCCGAATGGAGTGAAATGGAGTCAAGTCGAGCCGAACGAATAGAGCCGATGCGAACTGAATCGAGCTGATTCAAGCCTAATCGCGTCAAATCGCGTGGAAATACGTCACATGGAATCTAATCAAATAGATTAAGGGAGGGGCGGGTGGGTAGAATAGAACAGAATAGTACAGAATAGAAAGACTAGAATATAGTACAGTAGGGTGGAGTAGAGAGAGTAAAGCAGAGCAGAGTAGAATTGAGTCAAATAGAGTCAAATAGTGCAGGACATAGCTGAATAGAGCCCATTCTGGCCGAATCGAGTCAAATGGAAACAAAACGAGATGAATCACACCGAATTGCTTCGAATCGCATCCAGTCGAATAGATTAGAGTAACGTAGGGTAGAGTAGAACAGAATAGAGTAGAATAGCGTAGAATGGAGAAGAGTGGAGTCAAATGGAGTCGAACAGAGACAAATAGAGTAGAAAAGAGTCGAATCGAACCAAATAGGGCCGAATAAGGCTGAACCGAGTGGAAACGAGCTGAATTGAAGCGATTCGAGCCAAATCGAGCTGAATCGAGCTGATGTTGCGGAATCGAGCCGACTCAAGCGTGATGGTGTCCAGTCGCATCGAAATGCTTTGAATCGAATCAAATGGACTCGATTAGAATAGGTTAGGGTAGGGTAGTTTATGATAGGAAGACTAGGGTAGATGCAAGTAGACTACACTAGAGTAGACAAGAGAAGGCTAGAGTAGAAGCCTAGACTAGTAAGCTGGACTAGTCAGCTAGACTAGTGGCATAGAGCAGTAGCCTAGACAACTAGTCTTGAATAGTACCCTAAGTCAGTAATCTGAACGAGTACCCTTGCCTGAACTCTTAGCCTAATCTAGTACCCTTGCCTTAATTAGTAGTCCTAAGAAGTACCCTTGCCTTAACCAGTAGTCTTCACTAGTACCCTTGCCTTCACTAGTAGTATGTCCTTAACAAGTAGCCTGAACGGGTAGCCTTGCCTTAACCAGTACCCTCAACAAGTACCCACGCCTTAACTAGTAGCCTGGCCTTAACTAGTAGCCTGGCCTTAACTAGTAGCCTGAACTAGTACACTTGCCTTAAGGAGTACCCTTGCCCGAACTACTCCCCTTAATTAGGACCCTTATTGAATAACCCTAAGTAGTAGAGTATGGTACGGTGGGGTAGCATAGGGTAGGGAAGCCTACGGTGGAACAGAGAAAATAGAAGGAAATAGAATAGAACAGCATAGGTCAGGGTAGGTTAGCTTAGTGCAGGGTATGGTAGAGTAGCATAGGATGGAATAGAGAAAATAGAAAAGGAGACTAGAAAAGAGCAGACTAGATTAGGATAGGGTAGGGTGGGGGAGGGTTTTGTAGAATACAGTAGTGTAGAATGGAATAGAATGGTGTGGAGTGGAGTCGAATGGATTCGGACAGAGATGAATAGAGTAGAAAAGAGTTGAATAGAGCCGAATAACGCTGAATAGGACCAAATATGGCCGAAATGAGCCGAATCGAGTGGAGTCCACCAGATTCGGGATGAATGCAGCTGAGTGGAGCTGAAATGAGCCAAATAGAGACAAACTGAACCCAGCAAAATCGAGCCAAAACACACTTAATTGCATCCTATTGCATCGGATCTCGTCGAATTCCATCAAATCCCACCAAAACGCATCAAATCTCGCGGAATCTCACCGAATCCCGTCGAACTGTCTCAAATCGGGTCGAATGGTGTCAAACGGAATGGAATCGAATTAAATCGAATAGATTAGAGTAGTGTAGGTTAGGCTGGGATTCAGTAGGGAAGGGCACAGAAGAATAGAATAGAGTAGAACAGAAGAGAATACCAAGAGTAGAATGGAGTAGAGTTGAGTAGAGTGGAATAGTCAGAGTCGGGTAGTGCAGAATATAGATGAATAGATCCAATTCAAGCCGAATCGATTCGAATGGAGAGGAAAGGAGACAAATCGTGATGAATCGAATCGATTCGAATCGATTAGAGTAGGGTAGGGTAGAACAGAATAGAATAGAGTAGAAAAGAGTAGAATGGTGTGGAATGGAGTTGAATGGAGCCAGATAGAGACAAATAAAGTAGAAAGGGTTGAGTAGAGCTGAACAGGGCTGAATAAGGTTCACTCGAGCCTAATTACGCTGAATTGAGCAGAATCGAGACGAACTGACCCAATTCAAGCCAAATAGAGCTAAATCGAGCCGATTCAAGCCTAATCACATGGAATCGCGTCGAAATGCGTTGAATCGAATAGATTAGTGTAGAGGAGGGTACGGCAGGAGAGGCTAGACTACAACACAACAGAACACAATAGAAAGAAGAGAATAGAATTAAGTAGAGTCGGGTCCAGTAGAATAGAGTCAAATCGAGTTGACGAGAGCTGAAAAGAGCCAAACAGAGCTGAATACAGCCGAATTGACCAAATTCAAGGTGAATCGAGATGAATCAAGTCCAGTCGTTTGAAATGTGTCGAATCGAATCAAATAGATTAGTGTGGGGAAGGTAAGGTTAGGGTAGGGTAGAGAAGAATAGAATAGAGTAGAATAGAACAGAACAGAAAGAATCGAGTAGACTAGAGTCACACAGAGTCGAATACTGCCAAAAAGAGGCGAATAGAGTGGAAAAGAGCCGAATAGAACCGAATCGAGTTTAATGGAGGAGAAAGGAGATGAATCGAGCCGATATGACCCGAATCAGGTCGAATTCCGTTCAAGTGTGTCGAATAGCATAGAACAGATTACAGTAGGCTAAGTTAGGGTAGGGTAGGGTAGAATAGAGTGCAGTAGAACAGAGCAGAAGAGAAGAGAACACAACTGAAAGAATAGAATAGGGTCGAGACGAGCAGAGTATAGAAGAGTAGAGTAGAGTAGAGTCGAATATTGCCGAATAGAGCCAAAGACAGCCAAATAGAGCCCAAAAGAGCTAAATCGATAGAAACCAAGACAAATCACGCCGAATCCCGTGGAATCGTGCTCTATCGCGTCGAATCCCGTCGAATTGCATTGAATCTGATCAATTCCAATCCAATCCAATCCAATCCATTACAATAGACTAGAGTAGGATAGAGTCCAATACAATACAGTAGAGAACAGTTTAGGATGGAGTAGAATGGTGTGGCATGGAGTCGAGTGGAGTCGAAAAGAGATAATAGAGTTGAGTAGAGTCTAACAGAGCCGAATAGAGCCTATTCGAGCTGACTAGAGCCGAATGGAGCCGATTAGAGCTGAATCGAACCGATTTGAGCCGATTGGGGATGAATGGAGTGGAAAGGAGCCGATTTGAGCTGAATCGCATTGAGATGCGTGGAATCGAATCCAGTAGAATAGATTAGATTAGGGTAGGGTGGAATAGAGTAGACTTGAACACAGTAGAAGAGAATGGAAAGAATACAATAGAATAGAGTAGAAAAGGGTAGAGCAGAGCAGAATAGTGTAGAGTAGAATAGAGTAGAGTAGAACAGAGCCGAAGCAAGCTGAATGGAGACGAAACGAGACAAATCTCGTCGAATGGCGTCGAATCCCATGGAATCAATCACAGTAGGGTATAGTAGAATAGCGTAGAATGGAGTAGAATGGTGTGCAATGGAATCGAGTAGAGTAGAAGAGAGCCGAAGAGGGCCGAAGAGAGCCAAATCGAGCTGAATTGAGCGAAATCGAGCCGAATCCAGTGAATCGAGCCTAATCAAGCCGAATCGACACTATTCGAGACAAATGGAGCCGGATGGACATGAATCACACCGATTCGGCCCCTAGTCGCGTCAAAATTTGTCGAATTCAATTGAATAGACTAGAGTAGGGGAGGTTCGGGTAGGCTAGGGTAGGGTAGAATGGAGTAGAATAGAATAAAACAGAACAGAACACAACAAAATAGAACAGAACAACACAGAACGAATACAGAAATGAGTAGGCTAGAGTAGAGTAGAGGGGAATAGAGTAGAGTAGAATAGATTCGAACAGAGCCAAATCGAGCCGAATCGCGTCGAAATGGGTTGAATGAATCAAATCCAATCAAGTGGATTACAATACCTTAGAGTTGGGTAGCATAGGGTAGGGTAGAATAGAGTAGAATAGTACAGAACAGAGTAGAAACAATACAATAGAATAGAGAAGAGTTGACTAGAGTAGAATAGAGCTGAATAGAGCCAAATGCAGACGAAAAGAGAGGAATCGTGTAGAAGCAATTAGAGTGGTGCTGGGTAGGGTAGAGCAGAATAGAGTAGAATAGTGTAGAATAGTGTGGAATGAATAGAATGGAGTAGAATGGAGTCAAATAGAAATGAATAGAGTAGAAAAGAGTCGAATAGAGCAGAATAGGGCCGAAGAACGCCAAATCGAGCAGATTCGAAGCGACTCAAGCCAAAACAAGCTGAATGGAGCCTAACTGAGCCGAATAGAGCCAAATCGAGCCGAATCGAGCCGATTCAAGCTTCATCGCCTCGAATCGCGTTCAATGCGTCAAATCCAATTGAGACGTATAGATTAGAGAAGGGGAGGGGAGGGGAGGGGAGAATAGAACAGCGTAGAGTGGAATAGAAGCGATTAGAACAGAATAGAAGGAATAGAATCGAGTAGAATAGAGTGGAAAAGAGTAGAGTCGAATACAGTCGAATAGAGCCGACTAAGCTGAATAGAGACGAATGGAGCTGAATACAGCCGAAAAGAGCTGTATACTGCCGAATCACACCTAATCGAGCGGAATCAAGCAGAATCGCACTGACTGTCACCGAACAGCGTCGAATCGAATCAGGTCGAATCGAGTCGAGCCACATCGTTTTGAATCAAACAAGGTCAAATCGCTTCATATCGTGTCGAATCCCATGGAATCACGTCGAATAACTTCGAATCGCGTCAAACCTCAGAGAATCCTACCGAATCACGTCGAGTCGCATGGAATCTCATCAAATCCCTTCAGATCTTGCTGAATCCAGTCAAGTCATATCAAATCGCTTTGCACGGAATCGAATTGAATCCAATAGACTAAAGTAGGCTAGGTTCGGGTGGGGTGCCGTAGGGTCGGGTAGGGTAGAATAGAATAGAGTACAACAGAATAGGAGAGAACAGAACAGAACAGAAAGAATACAACAGAACAGAATAGAGTCAAAGAGAGAGAACATACCCGAATTGAGCCGAGTGGAGACAAAACGAGACGAATCACGTCCGGTTGCTTCGAATCGCGTCAAATCAAATCGAATCGATTAGAAGAGATTAGGGTAGGGAAGGGTAGAATAGAATAGAGGAAAATAGTGAAGAATGCTGTGGAATGGAATAGAATGGAGTTGAACGGAGTCCAATAGAGACGGAGAGATATGAATAGAGTACAAAAGAGTCTAATAGAGAAGAATAGGGCCGGATAGGGCCAAATAAGGCCTAATTGAGCAGAATCCAGCAGAATCGATGGAATTCGAGCCTAATCGAGCCGAATGGAGTGAAATGGAGTCAAGTCGAGCCGAATAGAGCCGATGCGAACTGAATCGAGCTGATTCAAGCCTAATCGCGTCAAATCGCGTGGAAATACGTCACATCGAATCTAATCAAATAGATTAGGGGAGGGGCGGGTGGGTAGAATAGAACAGAATAGTACAGAATAGAAAGACTAGAATATAGTACAGTAGGGTGGAGTAGAGAGAGTAAAGCAGAGCAGAGTAGAATTGAGTCAAATAGAGTCAAATAGTGCAGGACATAGCTGAATAGAGCCCATTCTGGCCGAATCGAGTCAAATGGAAACAAAACGAGATGAGTCACACCGAATTGCTTCGAATCGCATCCAGTCCAATAGATTAGAGTAACGTAGGGTAGAGTAGAACAGAATAGAGTAGAATAGCGTAGAATGGAGAAGAGTGGAGTCAAATGGAGTCGAACAGAGACAAATAGAGTAGAAAAGAGTCGAATCGAGCCAAATAGGGCCGAATAAGGCTGAACCGAGTGGAAACGAGCTGAATTGAAGCGATTCGAGCCAAATCGAGCTGAATCGAGCTGATGTTGCGGAATCGAGCCGACTCAAGCGTGATGGTGTCCAGTCGCATCGAAATGCTTTGAATCGAATCAAATGGACTCGACTAGAATAGGTTAGGGTAGGGTAGTTTATGATAGGAAGACTAGGGTAGATGCAAGTAGACTACACTAGAGTAGACAAGAGAAGGCTAGAGTAGAAGCCTAGACTAGTAAGCTGGATTAGTCAGCTAGACTAGTGGCATAGAGCAGTAGCCTAGACAACTAGTCTTGAATAGTACCCTAAGTCAGTAATCTGAACGAGTACCCTTGCCTGAACTCTTAGCCTAATCTAGTACCCTTGCCTTAATTAGTAGTCCTAAGAAGTACCCTTGCCTTAACCAGTAGTCTTCACTAGTACCCTTGCCTTCACTAGTAGTATGTCCTTAACAAGTAGCCTGAACGGGTAGCCTTGCCTTAACCAGTACCCTGAACAAGTACCCACGCCTTAACTAGTAGCCTGGCCTTAACTAGTAGCCTGGCCTTAACTAGTAGCCTGAACTAGTACACTTGCCTTAAGGAGTACCCTTGCCCGAACTACTCCCCTTAATTAGGACCCTTATTGAATAACCCTAAGTAGTAGAGTATGGTACGGTGGGGTAGCATAGGGTAGGGAAGCCTACGGTGGAACAGAGAAAATAGAAGGAAATAGAATAGAACAGCATAGGTCAGGGTAGGTCAGCTGAGTGCAGGGTATGGTAGAGTAGCATAGGATGGAATAGAGAAAATAGAAAAGGAGACTAGAAAAGAGCAGACTAGATTAGGATAGGGTAGGGTGGGGGAGGGTTTTGTAGAATACAGTAGTGTAGAATGGAATAGAATGGTGTGGAGTGGAGTCGAATGGATTCGAACAGAGATGAATAGAGTAGAAAAGAGTTGAATAGAGCCGAATAACGCTGAATAGGACCAAATATGGCCGAAATGAGCCGAATCGAGTCGAGTCCACCAGATTCGGGATGAATGCAGCTGAGTGGAGCTGAAATGAGCCAAATAGAGACAAACTGAACCCAGCAAAATCGAGCCAAAACACACTTAATTGCATCCTATTGCATCGGATCTCGTCGAATTCCATCAAATCTCACCAAAACGCATCAAATCTCGCGGAATCTCACCGAATCCCGTCGAATTGTCTCAAATCGGGTCGAATGGTGTCAAACGGAATGGAATCGAATTAAATCGAATAGATTAGAGTAGTGTAGGTTAGGCTGGGATTCAGTAGGGAAGGGCACAGAAGAATAGAATAGAGTAGAACAGAAGAGAATACCAAGAGTAGAATGGAGTAGAGTTGAGTAGAGTGGAATAGTCAGAGTCGGGTAGTGCAGAATATAGATGAATAGATCCAATTCAAGCCGAATCGATTCGAATGGAGAGGAAAGGAGACAAATCGTGATGAATCGAATCGATTCGAATCGATTAGAGTAGGGTAGGGTAGAACAGAATAGAATAGAGTAGAAAAGAGTAGAATGGTGTGGAATGGAGTTGAATGGAGCCAGATAGAGACAAATAAAGTAGAAAGGGTTGAGTAGAGCTGAACAGGGCTGAATAAGGTTCACTCGAGCCTAATTACGCTGAATTGAGCAGAATCGAGACGAACTGACCCAATTCAAGCCAAATAGAGCTAAATCGAGCCGATTCAAGCCTAATCACATGGAATCGCGTCGAAATGCGTTGAATCGAATAGATTAGTGTAGAGGAGGGTACGGCAGGAGAGGCTAGACTACAACACAACAGAACACAATAGAAAGAAGAGAATAGAATTAAGTAGAGTCGGGTCCAGTAGAATAGAGTCAAATCGAGTTGACGAGAGCTGAAAAGAGCCAAACAGAGCTGAATACAGCCGAATTGACCAAATTCAAGGTGAATCGAGATGAATCAAGTCCAGTTGTTTGAAATGTGTCGAATCGAATCAAATAGATTAGTGTGGGGAAGGTAAGGTTAGGGTAGGGTAGAGAAGAATAGAATAGAGTAGAATAGAACAGAACAGAAAGAATCGAGTAGACTAGAGTCACACAGAGTCGAATACTGCCAAAAAGAGCCGAATAGAGTGGAAAAGAGCCGAATAGAACCGAATCGAGTTTAATGGAGGAGAAAGGAGATGAATCGAGCCGATATGACCCGAATCAGGTCGAATTCCGTTCAAGTGTGTCGAATAGCATAGAACAGATTACAGTAGGCTAAGTTAGGGTAGGGTAGGGTAGAATAGAGTGCAGTAGAACAGAGCAGAAGAGAAGAGAACACAACTGAAAGAATAGAATAGGGTCGAGACGAGCAGAGTATAGAAGAGTAGAGTAGAGTAGAGTCGAATATTGCCGAATAGAGCCAAAGACAGCCAAATAGAGCCCAAAAGAGCTAAATCGATAGAAACCAAGACAAATCACGCCGAATCCCGTGGAATCGTGCTCTATCGCGTCGAATCCCGTCGAATTGCATTGAATCTGATCAATTCCAATCCAATCCAATCCATTACAGTAGACTAGAGTAGGGTAGAGTCCAATACAATACAGTAGAGAACAGTTTAGGATGGAGTAGAATGGTGTGGCATGGAGTCGAGTGGAGTCGAAAAGAGATAATAGAGTTGAGTAGAGTCTAACAGAGCCGAATAGAGCCTATTCGAGCTGACTAGAGCCGAATGGAGCCGATTAGAGCTGAATCGAACCGATTTGAGCCGATTGGGGATGAATGGAGTGGAAAGGAGCCGATTTGAGCTGAATCGCATCGAGATGCATGGAATCGAATCCAGTAGAATAGATTAGATTAGGGTAGGGTGGAATAGAGTAGACTTGAACACAGTAGAAGAGAATGGAAAGAATACAATAGAATAGAGTAGAAAAGGGTAGAGCAGAGCAGAATAGTGTAGAGTAGAATAGAGTAGAGTAGAACAGAGTCGAAGCAAGCTGAATGGAGACGAAACGAGACAAATCTCGTCGAATGGCGTCGAATCCCATGGAATCAATCACAGTAGGGTATAGTAGAATAGCGTAGAATGGAGTAGAATGGTGTGCAATGGAATCGAGTAGAGTAGAAGAGAGCCGAAGAGGGCCGAAGAGGGCCAAATCGAGCTGAATTGAGCGAAATCGAGCCGAATCCAGTGAATCGAGCCTAGTCAAGCCGAGTCGACACTATTCGAGACAAATGGAGCCGGATGGACATGAATCACACCGATTCGGCCCCTAGTCGCGTCAAAATTTGTCGAATTCAATTGAATAGACTAGAGTAGGGGAGGTTCGGGTAGGCTAGGGTAGGGTAGAATGGAGTAGAATAGAATAAAACAGAACAGAACACAACAAAATAGAACAGAACAACACAGAACGAATACAGAAACGAGTAGGCTAGAGTAGAGTAGAGGGGAATAGAGTAGAGTAGAATAGATTCGAACAGAGCCAAATCGAGCCGAATCGCGTCGAAATGGGTTGAATGAATCAAATCCAATCAAGTGGATTACAATACCTTAGAGTTGGGTAGCATAGGGTAGGGTAGAATAGAGTAGAATAGTACAGAACAGAGTAGAAACAATACAATAGAATAGAGAAGAGTTGACTAGAGTAGAATAGAGCTGAATAGAGCCAAATGCAGACGAAACGAGAGGAATCGTGTAGAAGCAATTAGAGTGGTGCTGGGTAGGGTAGAGCAGAATAGAGTAGAATAGTGTAGAATAGTGTGGAATGAATAGAATGGAGTAGAATGGAGTCAAATAGAAATGAATAGAGTAGAAAAGAGTCGAATAGAGCAGAATAGGGCCGAAGAACGCCAAATCGAGCAGATTCGAAGCGACTCAAGCCAAAACAAGCTGAATGGAGCCTAACTGAGCCGAATAGAGCCAAATCGAGCCGAATCGAGCCGATTCAAGCTTCATCGCCTCGAATCGCGTTCAATGCGTCAAATCCAATTGAGACGTATAGATTAGAGAAGGGGAGGGGAGGGGAGGGGAGAATAGAACAGCGTAGAGTGGAATAGAAGCGATTAGAACAGAATAGAAGGAATAGAATCGAGTAGAATAGAGTGGAAAAGAGTAGAGTCGAATACAGTCGAATAGAGCCGACTAAGCTGAATAGAGACGAATGGAGCTGAATACAGCCGAAAAGAGCTGTATACTGCCGAATCACACCTAATCGAGCGGAATCAAGCAGAATCGCACTGACTGTCACCGAACAGCGTCGAATCGAATCAGGTCGAATCGAGTCGAGCCACATCGTTTTGAATCAAACAAGGTCAAATCGCTTCATATCGTGTCGAATCCCATGGAATCACGTCGAATAACTTCGAATCGCGTCAAACCTCAGAGAATCCTACCGAATCACGTCGAGTCGCATGGAATCTCATCAAATCCCTTCAGATCTTGCTGAATCCAGTCAAGTCATATCAAATCGCTTTGCACGGAATCGAATTGAATCCAATAGACTAAAGTAGGCTAGGTTCGGGTGGGGTGCCGTAGGGTCGGGTAGGGTAGAATAGAATAGAGTACAACAGAATAGGAGAGAACAGAACAGAACAGAAAGAATACAACAGAACAGAATAGAGTCAAAGAGAGAGAACATACCCGAATTGAGCCGAGTGGAGACAAAACGAGACGAATCACGTCCGGTTGCTTCGAATCGCGTCAAATCAAATCGAATCGATTAGAAGAGATTAGGGTAGGGAAGGGTAGAATAGAATAGAGGAAAATAGTGAAGAATGGTGTGGAATGGAATAGAATGGAGTTGAACGGAGTCCAATAGAGACGGATAGATATGAATAGAGTACAAAAGAGTCTAATAGAGAAGAATAGGGCCGGATAGGGCCAAATAAGGCCTAATTGAGCAGAATCCAGCAGAATCGATGGAATTCGAGCCTAATCGAGCCGAATGGAGTGAAATGGAGTCAAGTCGAGCCGAATAGAGCCGATGCGAACTGAATCGAGCTGATTCAAGCCTAATCGCGTCAAATCGCGTGGAAATACGTCACATCGAATCTAATCAAATAGATTAGGGGAGGGGCGGGTGGGTAAAATAGAACAGAATAGTACAGAATAGAAAGACTAGAATATAGTACAGTAGGGTGGAGTAGAGAGAGTAAAGCAGAGCAGAGTAGAATTGAGTCAAATAGAGTCAAATAGTGCAGGACATAGCTGAATAGAGCCCATTCTGGCCGAATCGAGTCAAATGGAAACAAAACGAGATGAATCACACCGAATTGCTTCGAATCGCATCCAGTCGAATAGATTAGAGTAACGTAGGGTAGAGTAGAACAGAATAGAGTAGAATAGCGTAGAATGGAGAAGAGTGGAGTCAAATGGAGTCGAACAGAGACAAATAGAGTAGAAAAGAGTCGAATCGAGCCAAATAGGGCCGAATAAGGCTGAACCGAGTGGAAACGAGCTGAATTGAAGCGATTCGAGCCAAATCGAGCTGATGTTGCGGAATCGAGCCAACTCAAGCGTGATGGTGTCCAGTCGCATCGAAATGCTTTGAATCGAATCAAATGGAATCGACTAGAATAGGTTAGGGTAGGGTAGTTTATGATAGGAAGACTAGGGTAGATGCCAGTAGACTACACTAGAGTAGACAAGAGAAGGCTAGAGTAGAAGCCTAGACTAGTAAGCTGGACTAGTCAGCTAGACTAGTGGCATAGAGCAGTAGCCTAGACAACTAGTCTTGAATAGTACCCTAAGTCAGTAATCTGAACGAGTACCCTTGCCTGAACTCTTAGCCTAATCTAGTACCCTTGCCTTAATTAGTAGTCCTAACAAGTACCCTTGCCTTAACCAGTAGTCTTCACTAGTACCCTTGCCTTCACTAGTAGTATGTCCTTAACAAGTAGCCTGAACGGGTAGCCTTGCCTTAACCAGTACCCTCAACAAGTACCCACGCCTTAACTAGTAGCCTGGCCTTAACTAGTAGCCTGGCCTTAACTAGTAGCCTGAACTAGTACACTTGCCTTAAGGAGTACCCTTGCCCGAACTACTCCCCTTAATTAGGACCCTTATTGAATAACCCTAAGTAGTAGAGTATGGTACGGTGGGGTAGCATAGGGTAGGGAAGCCTACGGTGGAACAGAGAAAATAGAAGGAAATAGAATAGAACAGCATAGGTCAGGGTAGGTTAGCTTAGTGCAGGGTATGGTAGAGTAGCATAGGATGGAATAGAGAAAATAGAAAAGGAGACTAGAAAAGAGCAGACTAGATTAGGATAGGGTAGGGTGGGGGAGGGTTTTGTAGAATACAGTAGTGTAGAATGGAATAGAATGGTGTGGAGTGGAGTCGAATGGATTCGAACAGAGATGAATAGAGTAGAAAAGAGTTGAATAGAGCCGAATAACGCTGAATAGGACCAAATATGGCCGAAATGAGCCGAATCGAGTCGAGTCCACCAGATTCGGGATGAATGCAGCTGAGTGGAGCTGAAATGAGCCAAATAGAGACAAACTGAACCCAGCAAAATCGAGCCAAAACACACTTAATTGCATCCTATTGCATCGGATCTCGTCGAATTCCATCAAATCCCACCAAAACGCATCAAATCTCGCGGAATCTCACCGAATCCCGTCGAACTGTCTCAAATCGGGTCGAATGGTGTCAAACGGAATGGAATCGAATTAAATCGAATAGATTAGAGTAGTGTAGGTTAGGCTGGGATTCAGTAGGGAAGGGCACAGAAGAATAGAATAGAGTAGAACAGAAGAGAATACCAAGAGTAGAATGGAGTAGAGTTGAGTAGAGTGGAATAGTCAGAGTCGGGTAGTGCAGAATATAGATGAATAGATCCAATTCAAGCCGAATCGATTCGAATGGAGAGGAAAGGAGACAAATCGTGATGAATCGAATCGATTCGAATCGATTAGAGTAGGGTAGGGTAGAACAGAATAGAATAGAGTAGAAAAGAGTAGAATGGTGTGGAATGGAGTTGAATGGAGCCAGATAGAGACAAATAAAGTAGAAAGGGTTGAGTAGAGCTGAACAGGGCTGAATAAGGTTCACTCGAGCCTAATTACGCTGAATTGAGCAGAATCGAGACGAACTGACCCAATTCAAGCCAAATAGAGCTAAATCGAGCCGATTCAAGCCTAATCACATGGAATCGCGTCGAAATGCGTTGAATCGAATAGATTAGTGTAGAGGAGGGTACGGCAGGAGAGGCTAGACTACAACACAACAGAACACAATAGAAAGAAGAGAATAGAATTAAGTAGAGTCGGGTCCAGTAGAATAGAGTCAAATCGAGTTGACGAGAGCTGAAAAGAGCCAAACAGAGCTGAATACAGCCGAATTGACCAAATTCAAGGTGAATCGAGATGAATCAAGTCCAGTCGTTTGAAATGTGTCGAATCGAATCAAATAGATTAGTGTGGGGAAGGTAAGGTTAGGGTAGGGTAGAGAAGAATAGAATAGAGTAGAATAGAACAGAACAGAAAGAATCGAGTAGACTAGAGTCACACAGAGTCGAATACTGCCAAAAAGAGCCGAATAGAGTGGAAAAGAGCCGAATAGAACCGAATCGAGTTTAATGGAGGAGAAAGGAGATGAATCGAGCCGATATGACCCGAATCAGGTCGAATTCCGTTCAAGTGTGTCGAATAGCATAGAACAGATTACAGTAGGCTAAGTTAGGGTAGGGTAGGGTAGAATAGAGTGCAGTAGAACAGAGCAGAAGAGAAGAGAACACAACTGAAAGAATAGAATAGGGTCGAGATGAGCAGAGTATAGAAGAGTAGAGTAGAGTAGAGTCGAATATTGCCGAATAGAGCCAAAGACAGCCAAATAGAGCCCAAAAGAGCTAAATCGATAGAAACCAAGACAAATCACGCCGAATCCCGTGGAATCGTGCTCTATCGCGTCGAATCCCGTCGAATTGCATTGAATCTGATCAATTCCAATCCAATCCAATCCAATCCATTAGAATAGACTAGAGTAGGGTAGAGTCCAATACAATACAGTAGAGAACAGTTTAGGATGGAGTAGAATGGTGTGGCATGGAGTCGAGTGGAGTCGAAAAGAGATAATAGAGTTGAGTAGAGTCTAACAGAGCCGAATAGAGCCTATTCGAGCTGACTAGAGCCGAATGGAGCCGATTAGAGCTGAATCGAACCGATTTGAGCCGATTGGGGATGAATGGAGTGGAAAGGAGCCGATTTGAGCTGAATCGCATCGAGATGCATGGAATCGAATCCAGTAGAATAGATTAGATTAGGGTAGGGTGGAATAGAGTAGACTTGAACACAGTAGAAGAGAATGGAAAGAATACAATAGAATAGAGTAGAAAAGGGTAGAGCAGAGCAGAATAGTGTAGAGTAGAATAGAGTAGAGTAGAACAGAGTCGAATCAAGCTGAATGGAGACGAAACGAGACAAATCGCGTCAAATGGCGTCGTATCCCGTCAAATCAATTTTTATAGTAGAATAGCGTAGAATGGAGTGGAATGGTGTGCAATGGAATCGAGTAGAGTAGAAAAGAGCTGAAGAGAGCCGAAGAGGGCCAAATCGAGCTGAATTGAGCGAAATCGAGCCGAATCCAGTGAATCGAGCCT
Organism: Loxodonta africana; assembly: GCF_030014295.1. Taxonomy (NCBI): domain Eukaryota; kingdom Metazoa; phylum Chordata; class Mammalia; order Proboscidea; family Elephantidae; genus Loxodonta; species Loxodonta africana. The sequence continues at coordinate 3,139 of NW_026974873.1, read as the reverse complement.
AGTCAAGCCGAATCGACACTATTCGAGACAAATGGAGCCGGATGGACATGAATCACACCGATTCGGCCCCTAGTCGCGTCAAAATTTGTCGAATTCAATTGAATAGACTAGAGTAGGGGAGGTTCGGGTAGGCTAGGGTAGGGTAGAATGGAGTAGAATAGAATAAAACAGAACAGAACACAACAAAATAGAACAGAACAACACAGAACGAATACAGAAACGAGTAGGCTAGAGTAGAGTAGAGGGGAATAGAGTAGAGTAGAATAGATTCGAACAGAGCCAAATCGAGCCGAATCGCGTTGAAATGGGTTGAATGAATCAAATCCAATCAAGTGGATTACAATACCTTAGAGTTGGGAAGCATAGGGTAGGGTAGAATAGAGTAGAATGGTACAGAACAGAGTAGAAACAATACAATAGAATAGAGAAGAGTTGACTAGAGTAGAATAGAGCTGAATAGAGCCAAATGCAGACGAAACGAGAGGAATCGTGTAGAAGCAATTAGAGTGGTGCTGGGTAGGGTACAGCAGAATAGAGTAGAATAGTGTGGAATGAATAGAATGGAGTAGAATGGAGTCAAATAGAAATGAATAGAGTAGAAAAGAGTCGAATAGAGCAGAATAGGGCCGAAGAACGCCAAATCGAGCAGATTCGAAGCGACTCAAGCCAAAACAAGCTGAATGGAGCCTAACTGAGCCGAATAGAGCCAAATCGAGCCGAATCGAGCCGATTCAAGCTTCATCGCCTCGAATCGCGTTCAATGCGTCAAATCCAATTGAGACGTATAGATTAGAGAAGGGGAGGGGAGGGGAGGGGAGAATAGAACAGCGTAGAGTGGAATAGAAGCGATTAGAACAGAATAGAAGGAATAGAATCGAGTAGAATAGAGTGGAAAAGAGTAGAGTCGAATACAGTCGAATAGAGCCGACTAAGCTGAATAGAGACGAATGGAGCTGAATACAGCCGAAAAGAGCTGTATACTGCCGAATCACACCTAATCGAGCGGAATCAAGCAGAATCGCACTGACTGTCACCGAACAGCGTCGAATCGAATCAGGTCGAATCGAGTCGAGCCACATCGTTTTGAATCAAACAAGGTCAAATCGCTTCATATCGTGTCGAATCCCATGGAATCACGTCGAATAACTTCGAATCGCGTCAAACCTCAGAGAATCCTACCGAATCACGTCGAGTCGCATGGAATCTCATCAAATCCCTTCAGATCTTGCTGAATCCAGTCAAGTCATATCAAATCGCTTTGCACGGAATCGAATTGAATCCAATAGACTAAAGTAGGCTAGGTTCGGGTGGGGTGCCGTAGGGTCGGGTAGGGTAGAATAGAATAGAGTACAACAGAATAGGAGAGAACAGAACAGAACAGAAAGAATACAACAGAACAGAATAGAGTCAAAGAGAGAGAACATACCCGAATTGAGCCGAGTGGAGACAAAACGAGACGAATCACGTCCGGTTGCTTCGAATCGCGTCAAATCAAATCGAATCGATTAGAAGAGATTAGGGTAGGGAAGGGTAGAATAGAATAGAGGAAAATAGTGAAGAATGGTGTGGAATGGAATAGAATGGAGTTGAACGGAGTCCAATAGAGACGGATAGATATGAATAGAGTACAAAAGAGTCTAATAGAGAAGAATAGGGCCGGATAGGGCCAAATAAGGCCTAATTGAGCAGAATCCAGCAGAATCGATGGAATTCGAGCCTAATCGAGCCGAATGGAGTGAAATGGAGTCAAGTCGAGCCGAATAGAGCCGATGCGAACTGAATCGAGCTGATTCAAGCCTAATCGCGTCAAATCGCGTGGAAATACGTCACATCGAATCTAATCAAATAGATTAGGGGAGGGGCGGGTGGGTAAAATAGAACAGAATAGTACAGAATAGAAAGACTAGAATATAGTACAGTAGGGTGGAGTAGAGAGAGTAAAGCAGAGCAGAGTAGAATTGAGTCAAATAGAGTCAAATAGTGCAGGACATAGCTGAATAGAGCCCATTCTGGCCGAATCGAGTCAAATGGAAACAAAACGAGATGAATCACACCGAATTGCTTCGAATCGCATCCAGTCGAATAGATTAGAGTAACGTAGGGTAGAGTAGAACAGAATAGAGTAGAATAGCGTAGAATGGAGAAGAGTGGAGTCAAATGGAGTCGAACAGAGACAAATAGAGTAGAAAAGAGTCGAATCGAGCCAAATAGGGCCGAATAAGGCTGAACCGAGTGGAAACGAGCTGAATTGAAGCGATTCGAGCCAAATCGAGCTGATGTTGCGGAATCGAGCCAACTCAAGCGTGATGGTGTCCAGTCGCATCGAAATGCTTTGAATCGAATCAAATGGAATCGACTAGAATAGGTTAGGGTAGGGTAGTTTATGATAGGAAGACTAGGGTAGATGCCAGTAGACTACACTAGAGTAGACAAGAGAAGGCTAGAGTAGAAGCCTAGACTAGTAAGCTGGACTAGTCAGCTAGACTAGTGGCATAGAGCAGTAGCCTAGACAACTAGTCTTGAATAGTACCCTAAGTCAGTAATCTGAACGAGTACCCTTGCCTGAACTCTTAGCCTAATCTAGTACCCTTGCCTTAATTAGTAGTCCTAACAAGTACCCTTGCCTTAACCAGTAGTCTTCACTAGTACCCTTGCCTTCACTAGTAGTATGTCCTTAACAAGTAGCCTGAACGGGTAGCCTTGCCTTAACCAGTACCCTCAACAAGTACCCACGCCTTAACTAGTAGCCTGGCCTTAACTAGTAGCCTGGCCTTAACTAGTAGCCTGGCCTTAACTAGTAGCCTGAACTAGTACACTTGCCTTAAGGAGTACCCTTGCCTGAACTACTCCCCTTAATTAGGACCCTTATTGAATAACCCTAAGTAGTAGAGTATGGTATGGTGGGGTAGCATAGGGTAGGGAAGCCTACGGTGGAACAGAGAAAATAGAAGGAAATAGAATAGAACAGCATAGGTCAGGGTAGGTTAGCTTAGTGCAGGGTATGGTAGAGTAGCATAGGATGGAATAGAGAAAATAGAAAAGGAGACTAGAAAAGAGCAGACTAGATTAGGATAGGGTAGGGTGGGGGAGGGTTTTGTAGAATACAGTAGTGTAGAATGGAATAGAATGGTGTGGAGTG